>NC_083691.1:18784696-19087727 GCF_033118175.1 Dama dama | reverse complement strand
AGCCACAGCTTCTTCCATCCTCGGCCCCCTGTGCCCGTGTGTCCAGCCTCGCGTGCTCAAGGACCCTTGGGGTCCACCCAGGAGATGACAGGGTGGGGCCCTTCTTGCTTCCAGGCTTGTCCCAGCTCCACGTGCTTGGGAACAAGACTGAGGACCAGCAGAGAGGATCAGCCTTGTCCTGCCCTCCACGCTCACTCCCTCCCTACCTTTCAAAGTCAGAAAACCTGGCTCATCTGACTTACGCCAGAGCTGGGGGCCAGAAACAGGCCAACACCAGAGTGCCTCCCACAGCAGGTGTGCAAGTCTGTGTGTGTGTACGAAATCACTCCCTGCCTGCCGTTTACACAGCTTCTGTAGTTTTGGCTTCTTGTTAGTGACATAACCCTGATACCCAGGGAGCAACATGTAAGGTGGTAGCGCCAGTGTCTGTATGGAGCTTACAGCTTCAAAGCCATGTGCCCCTTGGCCATACTTGGCCTCCCTTTGGGTCCTCACTGGTTCTGGATTTTCCTTCCCTCCCCCAGACCTCCCTGGGTGTGGGGAGGAGATGGTGGGGTCCAGAGAAACCACATGATTTGCCCAGAGCCACGTGGGCCTGGTGCAGCCAAACCTGCCCACGAGCCCTGTCTCCTGCCACAGGCTTGGAGCTGTCTGCAGCGTCCCCATGTGATACAGCAAAGCTTTTATGCTCTGGCGGGGCTGGCCCCGACCAGCATTCTTAAACTTTCTGGTGTCAAGACTCCTTCCACTCTTTAAAATTATTGAGGACCCAGGACTTCCCTGGTGGTCCAGTGGCTAAGACTCTAAGCTCCCAATGCAAGGGGCCGGGGTCCAATCCCTGATCAGGGAACTGGATCCCTCACGTCACAACTAAGTCCTGGTACAGATAAATAAACAAATAAACACATATTTTAAAAAATTATTGAGGACTCAAAAGATTCTCTATTTGGGGATTATATTTATCAATATATTGAATTAGAAATTGAAATCTCAAAAGTTTTTATTAACTTAAAAATATGTCTGTTACATAGTAACATTTAAAATTTTAAAAAGCCTGTATTTTCTAAAATTAAACACCTTTAATGAGAAGAGTGGCAGGCATTCTTTTACCTTTTTGCAAATGCCTTTTTCCCCCTCCCCCCTTGCAAATACCTTTAATGTCTAGCTTGATAAAGGATTAATATACTTGCCCATTTAATTTACTATAATCATGTACACATTTGGGAAACATCACTGTACCTTCAGGAGAGAACTCGAATAATGAAATCAAATGTGTCATACTATTGCTGTGGTAATAGTTTTGATCTGCAGATCCTTTGTAAAGGTCTTGGGGAACCCCGGATGTGCCCCTGGATCACACTTTGAGAACTGCTGCACTATGCTCTCTGAGATATGGTTCTCCTCATGCTTCACATTTGTTCACTACATCTCTTTAATTCTAAGCTGCATCCTCAACCCCTCAGCCACACACACGCGTGATAGTGCGTGTGGAAATCTAGTGGATCTCGTAATGTGGTCCAGCCCCTCTCTTCGTGATCTTTTGAGATTGCAGGTGCATCTTTCAGTGTGTGTTAGTCGCTCAGTCGTGTCCGACTCTTTGCAACCCCCATGGACGATATCCTGCCAGGTTCTTCTGCTCGTGGAATTCTCCAGGCAAGAATACTGGAGTGGGTTGCCATTTTCAGTAGGTGGCCTCTTAGAATCAGGGCCGCGGATGATAATAATCACTGGCAGGGAGATTCAGTGGGGTCCTCTCAGCACCAGCACTGGAAAATGTTAGCTGGAATGTAAAGGCTGGAGTGCAGGCCCTGGGATGGAGGTGGAGGGGGCCCCTAACTAGGTGGGCATGCTCACCTGCAGGCGTGCTCACCAGCCTCGCTTCACCAACCCCTGGACACCTCTGCTCCCACCGCCCTCCAGCGTGTGCGTTCAGCCTGGAGACAGAGCTGTGGCACTTTGTGTGGGAGTCTGCCGCCCACTTGGCTGAGGTCTTTCACATCCTTACAGCCCAAGTCCTGGCACTGAGCCACCCCCCCAGATGCAGGAGGAAGGAGGCCGCCAGGTTCCACCCTGACAGTTTGGGAAACCTTAGTTCCCAGAGACTAATTCCCGGGAGCAGATGGAGAGCAGAGCCCTGAGAAGGGTTGGTCCATGCAGGGCAGCTGCTACGCGGCCAAGCCAGGGTATAACTCGACCCGGAGGGAGGTTCGCTCTTGGCAGCATCTCCAGCCTCCGAAGATGAGCTGGGTGGTGCCAGCAGGCAGGGAGCTCCGCTCCACACAGAGCTGCCAGGTGGAAATCCTGCTGAGTTCAGCCAATTCAGGAAGGTGATGGCTCCGGGGACATGCAGGGGTGTTCTCCGCCTGTCGATGGCCCCTCTCTGCCCAGGACACAGCTCCTGCCTTCTCAGAGCCACAGGAATCTTTCTCTGGGGCCCCCAGCTCGGTACCCATCCCAGCACTTGGCACCAAATAAGGGTTTGTGGGACTGAAAACTTTAAATGCACCAGGAAACATGTGTTGAAAAGGATCTGCAAGGTGGCTTGGCTGCCAAGTGCGGTTTTCATCTGGCCTGGGAATAGCGGCTGACTCATGTGGGGTTTTCTATATTGGGTTTGCTTAAAATGGAGCCCACTGGGTACTTGTAGCTAAGGCTGCTGGAATGTTCAGGAATTCTCGGCAAATCTGGGCAGGACGTTTTCAGAGAGGTGAGCTGGACTCCTGCTCCAGGGGAGGTGATCCCTTGAGGAAGACCCTGCAAACCCAGAGGGCCGAACCCTGGGCAAGGCCAGAGGGGTGTGGGCAATCCCAGCTCTTCCGAGCCTATTGACTTTAATTTAAAATTAACATTTCCATATATTTAAGAAAGTTTTTTTGTTTATTTAGGCCATGTGACACAGCATATGGGATCTTAGTTACCTGATGAGGGATGGAACCTATGCCCCTTGCACTGGGAGCCCTGAGACTTAACCACTGGACCACCAGGGAAGTTCCTATCATGCTTCTATGTGGCCCAGGCCCCTGTCGACGTGTGGTCAGCTAATGCTCCCCCCACATAAGGCATCCAGGTCCTAATCCCTAAGCCTATAAACGTGACCGTATATGAAAAGAGGGTCTTCGTGGGTGTGATCAAGTTAGGGATCTTAAAATGAGGAAATTATCCCTAATTACTAGTTGAGCCCTAAACACAGCTACAGGTGTCCTTAAATGAGGGCGAGAGAGGGAGCTTTTGCCAGAGAGGAGAATGCAACGTGAGACAGAGCAGAGAGGCCTGAAGACGTTTCACTGCTGGCCTTGAAGTTGGAGGGGGGAGGCACGAGCCAAGACGTGCGGCTCTAGAAAGAGAAGAGGCCTGGATATGGTTCTCCCCCAGAACCCCGAAGGTACCTGAGTTTCAGCCTCATGAAACTGATTTCAGACTTCCCACCTCCAGAACTATAAGAGAACAAATGTGTGGTGTGTTTTTTTGATAGACTTTATTTATTTATTTACTTTGGCTGCCCTGGGTCTTCACTGCTGCAGGCTTCTCACTGCGGTGGCTTCTTGGGTTGCAGAGCATGGGCTCTAGGGCTTGCGAGCTTCAATAGTTATGGGCCGTGGGCTCAGTAGTCTCGGCTCCTGGGCACTAGAGCACACGGACTTAGTTGCTCCAAGGCATGTGAGGTCTTACCAGATGAGGGATCGAACCCATGCTCTCTGCACTGGGAGCATGAGTCTTAACCACTGAACCACAAGGGACCCAAGAGACCTTACTTTTCAGAACAGTTTTACATTCACAGCAAAACTGAGCAGAAAGTACAGAGATTTCCCATAACAACACAAATTCCCTGCCCTCACACAAATACAGCCTCCCCATCTGATGGGTCAGATGGTTAAGAATCTGCCTACAATACAGGATACCCAGGTTCAAACCCTGGGTCAGGAAGATTCCATGAAGGATGAAATGGCAACCCACCCCAGTATTCTTGCCTGGAGAATTCCATGGACAGAGGAGCCTGGAGGGCTACAGTCCATGGGTTTGCAAAGAATTGGACATGACTGAACGATTAACTTTCACTTTCATCATCAGCATTCTCTCCCCCAGAGCAGGACATTTGTTACAACTGATGAACCTACACTGATGCATCACTGTCACCAGTGTTTATAGTTTACATTAAGGTTCACTCTTAGTATTGCCCATTCTATGGATTTGCACTAATGAATAACATACATCCACCTTTACAATATTGTACAGAATGGTTTCACGGCCCTAAAAGTCCACTGTGCTCTGCCTGTTTATTCTCCCCTTCCCCCAAACCCTGGCAAACACTGATCTTTTTACTGTCCCCATCATTTTGCCTTCCTCAAATGTCATATAGTTGGAATCATACACCAAGTAGCCTTTTCAGATTGACTTCTTTCACTTACACTAACATGCGTTTGTTTCCTTTATGTCCCTGCATGGCTTGATAGCTCATTTCTTTTTCTCGCTGAATAACATCCCATTGTCTGAATGCACCACAGTTTATTTATCCACTTAGCTACTGAAGGACATCTTGGTTGCTCCCAAGTCTTGGCAATCATGAATAAAGCTGCTATAAACATCCATGTGCAGGTTTTGTGTGGACACAAAGTCTCAGGTCCTTTGGATAAATACCAAGGAGTACAATTGCTGGATTGTCTGCTGAGTTTTGTCAGACACCACCAAACTGTCTTCCAGATATTGTATCGGTTCATATTCCCACCAGCGATGGATGAGGGTTCCTGTGACCCCACATCCTCTCCGGCATTTGGCGTTGTCCTTGTCTCCGATTTTAGCCTTTCTGAGAGTTGTCCAGTAATGTTTCCAGTTGTCCATTAATGTTTCCAGTAATGTTTCATGGGGGTATTAATCTGCAGTTTGCTAATGTGCAAATTAACATGTGACATGCGATGTGAAGTGTCTTTTCATACACTTCCTTACCATCTGTCTGCCTGTTTTGTTGAAGAGTCTGTTAAGACCCTAGGCTCATTTTGTAATCAGACTGTTAGTTTTCTTACTGTTGTGTTTTTAAAGTTATTTGTATGTTTTGGATGATAATAGTCCTTTATCAGTTATGTCTTTTGCAAACACCTTCTTCCAGTCTGGATTGCGTCTTCTCACTATCTTGAATATGTGTTGTGTTAAGCCACCAAGTTTATAGTCATTTGTCACTGCAGCTATAAGAAATGAACCCACTCTCCAGGAAAGAAATTATCCTCAAGTTTGATAAGTCATGATTAACTGGAGACCAAGTGTCCCCACACTTTGCTGCACCAATGTGACCGGCAGAAGGTATGGCCTAGTGAGGATCAGGTAAGGATGATGCCCAGAATTCTCCAAAAAAGAGGGGGAGTCTGAATGCCTTTGAAGCTGGTGGTGCTGGTGGGACTGAGACGGGCAGGGGTCTCCTTTATTCAGAGGTTGTGTCACCCTACTTCCTCCTGACCCTGAGCCTTGGAAGGCATCTGATGACTGTCAACCTTTGGAATCAGGTTGCAATGCAGAGTAAAGAGGTCCTAACTGTAGAGATCTCAGAACAGGGCAGATCCGAGTCTCTTCAGCTGATTGTATAAATCACATAACTTTTGGAAGCTCTAGTCTTCCACCATATCTTGCCCTGCCCTGACTCCTTTAAAACTTAGGCCATATAACTATAACAGCCTGGGGGGCCCATGATCCCAGAAACTCATCTGACTGTAGTTGCAGGCCCATAGGCTAACCCAAGCTTCAAAACTTCCTCAGACAGTCCCCCTTGGCCTGCCCACAGCCCACTCTTAACAGGCTTTGAATTCAACTTTCTAAAAGTTGACTTTCCCCTCACTCTCATCACCCCTCCTTCCTTGGAAAGAGCCAAACAAGACCAGACAAGAGAGAACATGAGACATAAATGCAGGAAGGGGGTACCTAGGGAAGTCTGTAAAGGACAAAGAATCTGAAAATAGAATAAAGGATGTATATGACAGATGAGGATTTAAAGTGAAAGGAAAAATAGGTTAGGCCTCAATTAGAGGAAAAAATGATTAATTTCCTCTCTTCTTTGCTGTAACTGAAAGTTAAGACATCAGCAGTCACAAATTTCATACAAAAGGTGCATATGTGCAAGCATGCATGCGACCCTGTGGACTTTAGCCCACCAGGCCCCTCTGCCCATGGAATCCTCCAGGCAAGAATACTGGAGTGGGTTGCCATGTCCTCTTCCTGACCCAGGGATCAAACCTTCATCTCCTGCCACTCCCGCATTGCAGGTGGATTCTTTACCTGCTGAGCTACCTGGGAAGCCCACATAAAAGATAAACCTAAAAGAGAAAGCCTCCATTAACCTGAGTCCAGACCAACCCCTCCTCTCCTGAGTTCTAATGTCTGACGACTTCTCTTAAAGAGAATCCTTTCAGTGGATTTAGCTTTAATCAGGAAACAAAAATTGTCGAGAAAAGGAATAAGCTTCCTCGTGGGATTAACAAGAAGAACCCCTTCCCCATGGGCTTGGGGAGCACTCCTTTAACCTGGCCCAGGCCTCCTGATCCTTGCACTTCTATCCCTACTGTGCCCCCAGGACAGGTCTTCCCTTCAAAGGGCTCTGGTTACTCCTCCACTCAAATGTCTGCCATGGGTCCCACTGTCCCCATCCTTGGACTTGAATTCTCAGGCTCCTGCCCAAAGTCCTTCCATTGCTGACAGCTGCCTCAGAGGTCTTCCTCCCCAGGTTTGTCACCTCGGCTTTGTGCACTGTTAGCACAATTTCACATAGATGCACGCTTAGATGTCCCCCAAGATTCAGTTCATTCCTCCCCACACTTCCTCACCCTGCAATCTTCCCTGCCTGGGTTCACCTAGGCCCCGAAATCAGTGTGGCACAAGCTGACTACCGAGTCCACTGCCTCTTCTTCCTGGACACACAGTTTGGACTGTATTTCTCAGGCTCCCAGGTGTGAGTGTGCAAAGGAGACAGAGCTCAAGAAATTACAGCAGGAGTGATTTATGGATCTTCTAGACTTGGTCCGCAAAACCTTCCCCCACCTCTTCCTCCTTTAATTTCTAGTGGGTGGAAGGGGTCATCCCCAGGGTGACCTCGGGGAGCCACATGTCATAGTGAGTGGCTCCTCAAGAGGGGAGAACCCTGGATCCCTGAGGCTCTGCAGCCAGCAGCCCAGGAGAGCTGCATTCCAAGACACCCTGATGGACCCTTGCCTGAGTGGGAGACAAGCTTCGTGGTGGAAGCCACTGAGACGCGAGAGCTGACTGTCCTAATCTGGGCACCTGGTTCCACTCTGGACTCTTCCTCTTGTTCATCTCCCATCAGAGAGAAACCAGTTCTTGTCCTTTTACAGTGCGAGATGTCTCCTGACTTATTCCCTCTCTGTGTCCCTCGTGTACTAGTTCCAGCTCAGCAACTCCGCCCCTTAAGGGGCTCCAGTTTTTGCATCAGTGACCCCCCCACCCCTCATTTATCCCCCAGGGTGATATCAGTGCCACCTGCCTACCTGCCAGTGGGATCACGTCACGCCCCTCTTTAAAGCCCTTTGCTTGCTTGCTGCTTAGCCACCCAGTCATGTTCCACTCTTTTGCGACCTCATGAACTATATGTAGCCCGCCAGGCTCCTCTGTCCATGGGGATTGTCCAGGCCCTGCCCGCCTCCAGTAGATCCTCCTGACCCAGGGACCCTGTCTCCTGGGTCTCCTGCCTTGGCAGGCAGATTCTTTACCCATTGAGCCATCGAGGAAGCCCTTGAAGGATTTCCATTGCCTTCGGGATGAACTCCAGACCCCTTACCCTCTGCATCTGCCCATGGCCTGCACTCCACCCCCACCCTGGCTACAGACACTCACCTCTCTGAACAGAGGTCCGCCCCCTGCTTGCTTGTGGACAGCTGGTTCCCTCTGCCTGCAATGCACCTCCTCCCTTAGGGCTCAGTTTGGGCGCCTTATTCCAGAAAGACCTTTCCTGGCCACTCCAGGTTGTGTTGTCCCCTCTGAGTTCCCGAAGCCTTTGGTGGTGGTCCACACCCCTTGGTGGTCTCTGCCCCATGGAGGCCATTACTAGCCTTCCTGCCTGTAGAGGAGGTTGTGGGGTTTTGTCTGCCTAGCACCCTTTTCCAGCTGGGGAACTGTTCCCTCATTCTGGTATTTCATGTGGTTTGGGGTGCATCTGTCAGAGTGTCTGACCCTCCCCCTGGCTCGGGTGTGGGTTTGTCACCCAGACCTGACCCATCATAGGAAGAAGGGCTGTGTCCATCGGGGTCAATCCGAGCAGCAGTCAGCGTGACTGGCCCCAGCCCTACCCTCCTTCATTCATACCTCCGCCGTCAGACATTGTGGTTTCTCCATCACATGAGCCCTTTGGGTTTGGCCACATGTCTTAGTCTGTTTGAGCTGCTGTACTATAGACCAGGTGGTTTATTGACAACAGAAATTTATTTCTTACATCTCTGGAGTCTTGGAAGTCTATGGTCAAGGCACAGGCGAATTTGGAGTCTAGTGGGGGCCAGCGTCCCACGTTGCGGATGGCATATTTTCTCTGAAAACTGACATGGCAGCAGGATTCCCTCTGGGTACTAACGGGGCTCCACCTTCATGACCTGGGCATCTCCTGAAGGCCCCAGCTCCAATTACCATCACCGTAAATGTTAGGATTTCGCGGCAGGGGTGACATATGTAGACCACCACACTGTGGAACTTGCTTCAGGCTATGAAATCAGGTGGGAGAAAGAGGAAGCGAGTCCTGAGCATTGGCTCCAGAGGCCTAGCAAGCTGCCATTCAAGCTCTTGCACACCCACATCAGTGTGAAAAGAGCCTCCTCCAGATGGCAGCAGGCTTCCCCCCTGGTCAGCAGTAAAAAAAAAGAAAAATCTGCCTGCCATGTAGGAGATGCAAGAAACGTGGGTTTGATCGCTGGATCGGGAAGATCCCCTGGAGAAGGGAATGGCAACCCACTCCAATATTCTTGACTGAAAAATCCCATGGATAGAGGAGCCTGGTGGGCCACGGTGTCACAAAGAATCAGACATGACTGAGCAACTAAGAACATACACACATCAGGCGGTGGCTTCCCCTCCAGCCAGGACCAGCTCACACACATACACACACAGGGCGAGGGCCTGAGCCCCAACCTCAGAGAGGAGCTGAATGCAAAGATGCACCACCAGCCAAGCCCGGCCTGAGTCAGCTGACACCTGCCGAGCCTTCAGCCACGTTGGGTGGAGCTTTGCACTGGATGTCCTGTGTGTTGGCCTCAGTCGTGTCTGCCTCTCAGCGACCCCAAGGACTGTAGCCCACCAGGTTCCCTTGTCCATGGGATTCTCCATGCAAGAATACTGGAGTTGGTTTCCACTTCTGCTAGCTGGCACAGCACTTCTCTTCTGAAATTCCATACATGCCTGCTGAAAGAGGGCTTTCTTTTTCCTTTGGTATTTTCTTTGGCGTAGGGCTGGGAGCAGCCATCTTTTTCTCTAAGTGTAGGGCGTGTCTGAAGCAGGAGGGTGTGAAACTGACATTCAAAGGGCAGTGGAGACACGCAGAACCAGAACAGGAGGAGACAAGGGCCCAGGACAGGTCACCTGAGGCCTGCACTCCTCTTCTGGACCCCGCACTTGTGAAAGCCCAAGACAAGCCCTTTTTAGTGTCTTCTTGATTTCTTCCACAGGCAACTGAAATGCTCCTGGCTCTTGAGACATTCCTATATTTCTTAAGACTGCTCCCCATATCCTTAATTTCTCAGGCACAATGACTTAGGTTTCTTATTATTGTTTTTAATCGAAGTATAATTGACTTACAATGTTGCACTAATTTCTGTTGTCTGAGCAAAGTCATTCAACTATACACACATACACACACACGTGTATACATTCTTTTAAAATTTCTTTTCCATCATGATTCATCACAGGATATTGAATATAGTTCCCTGTGCTATACAGTATAGAACCTTGCTGTTTATCACAAAGACTTAGTTTAAATCACCAATACATCTCCAAAGCATAGCATGGGGCTGACAAAGAACTTGTATTTATTAATGTTTATAAACTTTCCACAAGTGTCCAGAGACAAAAAATGGCCCACTGCTATCTGATTTAACCAGAAAAGTCACAGGATCCTATGATTGATGGTCAAAGGGCATTTTCTAGAAAAATCCAGGCCTCCAGAGGTCTCTTGAGTCTCATTCTAGTCCAATTTGCTTTCTGCTATGCTAGGGTTTTTGATCAATAAACCCAAAGCCTGCATTCTCAATATAGTGCAGTTCACCGAGGCTTGACTACAAAATCAACAAAAATGTCCACCGACAACTGGGGTGGGGTGCTGAAAAAGGGCCAAAGAAACGAGGAACAGGGGAATGGGGAAGCCAGGCGAAGTGCGATTTATTGACACGGAAAGCACTGCACGGGAAAGCTTTGCAGAAATGTAGGGTTGTTTAAAAGGCGATAATTTGTTCAGCTGTAATTGCAGGTCTCTCTGCGGATGGAAGGTCTTTGTGTTTCTAGAGAAATTTAATAGAGCAATAGCAGTTTTAATAACACCACTCCCAATACTGTTCACTCCACCCCTGGGTGCTAGGCAGTGAAGGCGTGCCCAGAAAAATAAGCATTAATCATTCTTCTGGCATGGCTGTGCCCCACAGCCCAGAAAGCTCGTTTCCATTTTCCTCTAAGTCTTCAGAGGTGGGGTAAACTGAGGCAGGAAGCATCCACTGCACTTTGGAGTGGGAGGTCAGGGGGACGGGGCTGATGCAGAGTATGACCTGGGTGTCCCTGCCAGGGCAGTCGTGATGAACCTGAGGGGGTCAAGGGCCGAGGTCAGGAGCAAAGACACAGAGCTTGTAGCCCCAAAAGGAGTCTCTGGCCTTTCCCACCAGCAGGAACCCTCGATCCACTCCTGGGCTGTGCTGAAATATATGGTCATGCAGGCAAAGCACCCACTAGCAAATGCACACACACCCACACCACACACATACACATACGTCACACAACGCATAGATTCAAAGACGTACACACATGCACACCCCACAGACCACACATGTACACACCACACATGTCACACAGCACATAGAATCATACACCTACACACATGCACACCCCACAGACCATACATGTACACACCACACATACATCACACAACACAGAGAATCATACACATTTACAGACATACACACCCCACAGCCGCACACGTGCACACAGCCCAGCAAACAGCTCCCTGATGGAGAATTTTTCAAGAAAAACCATGCATCTCCCCACATCTCCTCTCTGGTCTCCCCAGTGCCCCAGCCCAGCTGGCATCAGCGCTGCTGGCAGGTGACTGGTGGACGCCTGGCTCCCCATGGCCCAGCGATGACTCACCCTGGGGCAGTTGGCACAGCCCTGCCCATTAAGGGAGAGGAAAGCCATCCTGAGGCCGCAGAGTCAGAGTGGCCAGGACGGGAGGGGTGGGGAGTCGCAGACCACTTTGAGCCTACACCCTAGCCGGCAGGACAACACTCCCTGCCCAGGGAGGGGACAACGGGCAGGGCCTGGATCCACTCTTATCAGGCCGCAGGGGCTCTTCTAAGACCTCACTGGGCCAGGAAAGGGCCCAGAGAGCAGAGGCTTTCTGATGGGTTCAGAACATGGGCTGGCACCTGAGAGAGAGGGGGACGGCTCCCTTCAGGCCAGGGGTGTCCTCCTGGAGGCGATTAGGAGTGTCAGGACCACCTCCTCGTGGGACATGGCAGGCAAATGCTGGGCGTTCCCCCTAGCTCTGTATACCTTTCCTTGTTCCAGATGCCAGCTTCTCAGGGGGACTTCCTTGGCCCACCCCACCTGACACCCCACCTGCTCCCTCACTCCATCCTGCCCATTGCCTGGCACGGGGACAGTGTTACCTCTCACTCAGAGCAAGCAGTTTTCAGGCAACCCTTCCTTCCTGCCACCAATAGGCTCTGCCCCCAAGGCCATGACCTTCCCTGGATTCCGGAGCCGAGCAAGCAGGGAACCCTGAGCCCTGTCTGTCCACCTGTCCAGTGTGCATGAGGCTGATCAGGCACAGGGTCCTGGCGCTCCTTTGCCTGAGACCGTCCGGGGGCTCCCATCTCGCTCAGACCAAACTCCCTGCCACGACTGGCCCTGCTGCAGCCTCTGCCTGCCATGACCTCTCCCAGCACAGCCTCCCCAGGGCCTTTGCACGCACTGTTCCCTCTGCTGGGGTGCCTCCTCCACGTGTGCTCACCTCTGTTCTATCTCTGCCCAGAGGACCTCCTTCTGCCCCTCGTAGGCCAACAACAGTGTGTGTAAGGTGCTAAGTCATGTCTGACTCCCTGCGACCTCATGGACTGTAGCCACCAGGCCCTTCTGTCCATGGGATTCTCCAGGCAAGAATGCTTGAATGAGTAAGTCATGCCCTTCTCCAGGGAATCTTTCCAATCCAGGCATCAAACCCAGGTCTCTTGAATCGCAGGCGATTCTTTACCACTGAGCCACCAGGTTAACAACAGAGTTTCCCCCAATCTCCCCCAGCCTCCTTTTACCCAGCCTCCCCCAGCCTACTTTCCCTTTTCCCCGGACATTCTATTTTTATATGTCTCTTTACTTCTCGCTATTCCCCCACTCCCCACAAATGCATATCCTAAGGGGACAAGGTCTGTTTCTGTTTTGTTCCCTGAGGAATCTCTATCTCCCCCAAAATGGTCCTAGTACAGAATAGGTGCCCAGTCAGTATTTATTAATAGAATGAAGAACAGAAAGTGTCTACTCAGCAGAGTACTTGGCATATCTAAAGGTGATCAATAGATGCCTTGGCACATACTGTTGCAAGATATAGCAAATAAAACTATAAGATCCAGGCATTATTTGGAACACATATGAAAAAATTACTTGGTGTTTATCCAAAATTCAGATTGAACTGGGTGCCCTCTGTTTTCTCTGGCCACCCTGCTTGTGTGGCCCCTGCTCTGACGGCTGGCTCCTTGCCTTTCTCTCCTTGTCACCAGTGACCGCGCTGGTGGTGCCCCAACGCTGGGAAGCTCTGAGTCCTCACCAGGGCAACTGCCCAAGCAGAGCAGCGGCCCCAGAGGAGGTGCTGGGCCTGCTCTCTGGGACCTGGGGTGATCACAGCACTCTGCCCCATTCATGCCCAGTGGGCTTAGGCCCCGCAGCCAGCTCTGCAGCTGTCCCCAGCCCTGTCACCCTGCTGGGAATGTGGGATGCTAGATGTTCTGTTCAAGGCTTCACTGAGAGCACGGTCTGATGAAGCCACTGGCAGGAAAATCCTGCAAGGCAGAAGTTGACCCTCCTCCCTGGTGAGCAGAACTTGGTGGTCACCCTGGAAACTTGCAAGGCCTTTGAGGGGCAGTGCGCCCCCGCTCCGCTCCCTCCCCACTCTTGCTGTCACCAGGGGTTGATGTCTGCACACCACTGGGGGTGATGTACTTCTCCACTAAGGATAGATCACCCCCCACCTCCTCTCCCTCCACGAGCCCCTGGGGTGTTTCTCTGTGACCAGGGCCACCTCGTGAGCCTCAGGGCTCTGGCCGTCTCCCCCAGGCCTCTGTAGCTGGCTGAGACTGTGCAGGAAGACCCCAAAGACCCCACTCAAGGCCCACTTGCACCAGACTCACCTTTAAGTCAGTTAAGCCTGCAGAGTCCTGAGCCCACACACATTTCCCAGGGCAGAATCCCCAGGCCTTGGGGCCTAGATTGCCCCAGGGAGTGTCATACACACTGGAGCTGGAGAGCCTCTAAGCAGAGGAAGAGCAGCCAAAGGGTGCTCAAGGCCAAGGCCACTTCCTCTGAGAAGCCCTCGACGGCTGAACCTGGGGAGACCTCCCTCCTGGCGACCTCTCTCCATGACTCTCCCCTGAGCCATGGCTCTTGCTGAGCTTGTCTTTCTCCCCCAGACTATGACCCCTGGCCGGGGTCTGTCTGGCTTCTGCCTCTCCATGGCACCAGCAGAGAGTTGGCACCTGCATTAGTTGGTTCGTGGGATCGACCAATGGGCCAAGCGCCTCACCAGCCTGTCGGTCACTGCGACCCAAGTCCCAGCTGGGAGGATGGCTTCAGGCGCCCAGGAGTGGCCAAGCGTGCGTGTCATCACCTCTATGGGAACAGCTGGGTCAGTACTTCCTGTATCTTCTCAGAGCCCAGGGGCAAAGCCCAGCCTGGGAGCTCAGCCCAGCTTCCATCAGCCGGTCCAAGCCCTGCAGGGCTGTGTCCTATGCGCACAGGACACCTTTCACAAGGGCTCTGCCCCAGATCGGGGTCGGGAAAACCCTGTGTCCCCAGAGAGAGGGTGAGGACGTGTTCTCCCCAGCATCCGAGAGCAGCCCCCTCGCACCACCTCAAGGGGAGGGCAGTGCCCCGAGGCCTGCCTAGAAACAGTCAGAGCCCCTCCAACCAGCCCTAAGATGGTTGCGTCTGGGCTTTTGTTACGTCTCCTTATTTGTTCTGTGAAACGGCTCTCCCCTCCAGTGTTCAGCTTTGTGTTTGTATTATATTTCAAAGAGATAGACCAATACCGTGAACAGACTTTATCACATACTCAGTGTTGTTCGGTTACTTTCAGGATAAATCGCCCCAGTACAGTTCTCCAGATCATATAGACAGTCAGCCAGAGCCTAAAGGGGGAGCTCTTCCCCCCTTTTCTCTCGTGCCCTCCGCCTCCACGCCCATCCCCCGCAGAGCCCTGGGGCTGGGTTGTCTAGTGGGTCTGAGCCCACAAGGGGCTGGAATCCCGAGCGTGTCCTCAGGCCCACCGGCGTCCTCTCTATCCCCCTCCCGGTCTCTCTCCCATGTTGTTTCAGGGGGCAGGGCCCCAGCAGCGTGAGGAGGATGTCGCATAGGGATCAGAGCCCACCCAGGCCTGGGGAGTCGGCCTACAGAGACTCCTGGGCTTGTCCCCAGCTGGAGGCATTTCGGGGGTGTTCAGTGGGCTCCAGCTGGAGGCATTTCAGGAGAGTTCAGTGCCTCCGTTCGCGGATGAGGACGCCGAGGCCCTGCACCAAGGCCTGATGCCCAGCCCCCTTCCTGGGCCAGGAGAACCACCAAGCAGAGATCACTTGGTCTCCCACTTCGAGACTGGCACAGGCCAGCTCCTGATTCAGGGGAGGCTTTGCAGACAAGCAGCAGGTGAAAGATGGAAGCTGGGGGGTGGCGAGGCTGCCTGGGAGCACATCAGGGGCGCCAGGCATGTGGTGGGAACAGGGTGGGAACTCCAGGCGGAGCTCAGGACTGTCAGGGGCTTGCTGAGCCCACCTTGTCTGGGATGCTGGCTGTGTAACAGGGTGCTAACTGGGTTGTTGCAAGGGCTGTGGAATACTCTGGCCAAAGCCCAGCCGGGTGGGCATGTAATAGCTGCTGTGGTAAGCGCGTGTCTATGAGCTCCCCACCTCATGGCCTCCCTCACCCCCTCGCCCCCCATCTCCCCTTCCTGCTCCTCCTCTGCAGCAGCCCCCCCAATCCCCCACCTGGCACACATGCTGGGCCGCCCCTGGAGGGGCCAGCCCGGCTTTTCTCTCCCTGCCCACCCTCTGCAAACACGGCTCTCACATCACGCCACTCACTGGTCAATATTAATAAGGAAAGTAATAGCCGAGATTTATTAGGCTCCTTATATGCTGGGCAATGTGTAACCATGAGGGTTCATTGGAAGGACTGATGCTGAAGCTGAAACTCCAATACTTTGGCCACCTGATTCGAAGAGCTGACTCATTAGAAAAGACCCTGATGCTGGGAAAGATTGAAGGTGGGAGGAGAAGGGGACGACAGAGGATGAGATGGTTGGATCGCAACACCAACTCAATGGACATGAGTTTCAGTAAACTCCGGGAGTTGGTGATGGACAGGGAGGCCTGGCGTGCTGTGGTCCATGGGGTTGAAAAGTGTCGGACATGACTGAGCAACTGAACTGAACTGAACCATGAGGGAACCCCTCCATGCCCCACTCAGCTGGGCTCCTTCCAGGGGCACTGTGGGATAGGGGGTGGCCCCAGGGGTCCTTCCTCCTGGTCCACTTCCAGATGGGATCGGTTGGCTCCATATGATTGTCGCGGCTGGATACTGCTCTGTATGTGGCCTCAGACACGTCACCGCCCTCTGTGGGCAATTTTCCAGTCTGTAGAATGAGGGACGTGGTGGACCAGGTGCTCCTTGGGGCCCTTCCAGCCCCACAGCCTCTGATCCTGGACTAAAATAATGACAGTGGCGTGAGGGCTTCCTGGGCCTATCGGAGCCTGATTTTTACCGCTTCCATTAATACGCACATATTTTTAACATCTTCCGATGCCCTCAATTTGCTTTCTCACTTTCATCCTCATTTCTATTGCCCCCTGGGTCTTGGGACCTAATTTTAGCGAAGGTCAAATGCAGTTTCTTGGGCCGCCCCCTGGATACCCACCTCTGCAGAGCAGGGCAGCGGCGGATGCTTCAGGCCTTTCCTGCTGCCTGCTTTTGCAGGCAGCGGGGACCAGGCTGGGCTGGGCCGGGCAGGGCGAGGGTGCGGGGCTCTCTACCTGGCAAGGGGCCGCTCAGCCCCACATGGAAGCCTGGCCGGCAAACGCTAGACTCTGTGTCCTTCAAGAGGCCCAGAGCTTCGAGTGATCCCTGCTTCACGCTTCTCACTTGTGATGGGGGAACCAAAGTTCCGGGAGGGGCTGGTATAACCAGGCCAGGATTCAGCTAAAATCCGTCAGGTGATTCAGCACCAAAGGAGAATGAAAGCACATGCAGTCACTCCCTGTCCACCTACAACCGCCATCAATGGCAGCATTTCCATCCGTCACTGGGAACTCTGCACTTGAGTCTGAGTGTTTCTTAGAAACCCAAGGTCAAATCAGCAGTGCCCTTGACTGTGTGGGTGAAGAGATCCTCGTGCCCCAAGAAGAGGCCACCTGAGTGGGTGCAAAGATGTTTGTGGGCGTGGGGGGTTGGGGAATTGGTCACAGGGGAAGGTTTCCAGGGCACCAGTTTCCTCAAGCGGCCCGTGGGGCTTGAAAGCGGATTTGCTTGCCCACAGTCTCCACTCCCTCTGGTCCCCCTGCAAGCCCCGCCCCTGGAGTGGTGGTGGGGGTCGTGGGGGGGGGTGAGGTTCCCCACCTCCTCCTAGACCTGTTCTGGCATCTTTAGAAGCCGCAGAGACCAGCACACCGGCCTTGTACCCTCGCGGTCTCAGCCTCCCTTCCTCTGCTTTGCCAGCAGCGCGGTTCACACCCCACCATGAGCATGAGTAGGTGTTGTTTGCAGATAATGACTGAGCTCCAAGGCCAGGCCTCCGGAAAGTGAAAACTGCAGGCCTTGGGCCGGGCTTCTAACCCCTGGGGTCATTAAAGAGGAGCAGGCAGCATTTTCCGGAATCCGGGCTCAGGACCCCGGCCCCGAGGCTGGTCACCCCCTCACCCTGTGCTGGGTATGTAGGGGTCTCCCCAAGGTCTGTAAGGCAGGATATTCCCCCGCATGGCCTTGAAGAGAGCACTCAGAGCCCTAGGGGATCACAGGGCAGAGAGGCCCCGGGAAGGGACTCCCCCAGCCAGCCGTGCCCGGAGCCTCTCCCTTCTCTGGAGCCATGGCCATCGCGCCCTGGGCACCTTCAGCGGGGTTCAGCGTGGAGCCCCTCTCCCTCGGGACCCCTCACGTGGACACACACCCATGACGGGGAGGAGAGAGCGTCATGGAAAATTCTGCCAGTGACTTTGCCTCCTCCTGGCATTCAGACCATTTCTCTCAGCCGCCTGCCTAATTGCTCAGAGCCTGTGAAAGCCTTTCAGAGCTTCTGGGACCTTCCCTTTGCTATTTTCTCCCTTCCATTTGAAGGAGAATTAAGTAGGTATGGGAAATGCAGCCTTCTTGAGCACCTTGGGTTGGGGGTGGAGTGGAGGACCTCGGAGGCCCTACCTCCCCACCCCCCACGGCCCCCTAGCCTGGGGTCACCTGGAGACCCTGCATAGGGCAGGGCCGCGGAGAAAGGGTGCTCTGTGGGGCTTTATGGGCACAGATCACTGATGTCTCATCAGTCAGCGCCCCCCTCCAGCCTCCCTGGTGGGGGTGTGGTAGAAAGACCTGGTCCCAAGGCCCGGGGGGGTGGGCAGTGAGCTGTCACAGGAGCCAGCATCCTTCCTGCTTCACCCCACACCAGGCCACTCGTTGGTCCAGAGCACCAGTCCCTTTGACCTCCCTCTGCAAGGCAGGTGATGGAGGAGGCGGGGACAGCAGTGCCGAGGAAGCCCGGACACTCAGGCTTCTCTTGGGCTCGGGATGGATGAAGGAGCCGTCCTTAGGAAAACCAAGGTCAACCATGCAGCCCAGGAGGGTGCCAGGGCAGATACGGCCATCAACACCCACCAGGGTGCATCTCCATGACTGATCCAGCCACACATCCAAGATGGTAGAACTCCTGGATGGCTCTGCCACCAAGTCTGGGAAGTCCAGGGCAAGTCCCTGCCCACCTGGGCCTCAGCTTTGTCATCCAGCAGAAAGAGGGGGTGGAATTAGATGACCTCATACATCTGAGAGGCCGCAGCCCTCACCCTCACACAACGATGGGAGAGAAGCACTCTCGTTGCTGGGCAGGGGGCAGTGGGCTCCTTGTCTGGCTTCCACGGCCTCACCTGGGCATTCGGGTGTGACCATACCTCCTGGCAGCCTCAGATGAGGCAGGGACCTCAGGGACGTCAGACATGGCAGATGAGGAATATCTAGTGAGTGGGAAGCTGTGTGGCCATGCTTTGTCAACACTGCGGTGCTGTCCAGAGGGATCAAGGGCTTTCCCATTGGTGGTTTGGGGGTCTGCCTTCTAAGGACTGGCCTCCTGCCTACCTGCCCCGTCCCCCTTCCCAGAACACCAAGAGAGGCCACAACTGCAGGAACCGGAGCGTTAGGACCTAGAGACAGACCATCATGACCTCTCTGTGCCCTTCCCATAGAGGGACCAGGAGAAGGGGGTGCCCACCCAAAGGTCAGTGAAAGCCTTCAACTTGTCTGGGGAAGCAGGGCCAGCCCTGGGAGGAGCCCAGCCCAGAGGGCGGTCAGCAGAGCAGCCCCTGTGTACATGAGGGGAGAGCGGGCTTGAAAACATCAAGGTCAAGTGCTCAGCACAGGCGGGCAGAGGAGGGACGCGGCCCCAGGTCTGCCCAACACCAGCTGGGTGACCTTGGGCAAGGAAACACTCATGCTTGTAAAATGGGAGGAGGCCAAATTCTACCCTTTGGGTTAAACAGTACAACCATGAAGAGCCTGGCCTGGCACGTAGAAAGAGGGCATTAGACATCCCTATTTTGCCATGCAGTGGGTGGGGGGTACCCAGGGCCTAGGAGGGGAGCAAGCTGGTTCTTGAACATTCACTCTGGAGCAGGTGGCAAGGAGGGCTGAGCTCTGGGTGAGATCTCAGGGCTGACGACTCTTTGGCTGCTGTGGGCAGCTGGCAGCACTTTATCTCAGGGCAGCTGCAGCCCACACGTCCCAGTGTCTCCCAGCCTGGTGGCCAGCACACAGGGACACAGCAGGAAGGCGGCCCGGGTGTTTTCATAGATCTGTGCGCAATGCCCACCCCCATCGCCATGGATGCAGCCTTCTTTAGAAACAGATAAACAGAGAGAGGCGGAAGAGGATAGGCCGGACCTGGGTTTACATCACACGAGGTCTCCAGCGCCCTCACTGCTCCTTTGCTTCTGGAGGCAAGAGATATGGCATCTTCTCCAATCAGATCATTCAGCTGCATGGGCCTGGCGGGCCGGCCACATTATCTACAAAGAGAATTGTCTATGTGTTGGGGGAATAGAACTAGAGAGCACTTGATCTGATAAATGTCACTCACCGGAGGCATTTTCAGAAATGGATGCAGCGGCGGTAGCCCAGCCACAAGCAGTGTCAGAGGAAGCCGGCATCCTGCTGCCTTGTAAATAATGGCTTGTACTTTTCCAGGACACTCTTGGGAATCTGGACCAGAATGCCACGTGACGCCCCCACCCCCACCCCAGTACACGCTCGCATCAGCCCATCACCTGAGCTCAGCCAGGAGCCAGGCCATCCACAGGACCCTTCCTATTCGTGAACATCGTTTGCTGTGGATTTGGGACTCACCTTCCACAACAGAGTCTCAGGGTCTGTTACAGCCCCAGTAGGCTCGGGTAGCCTGGGGGCCCCTCTTCCTCCCTTCCTCAGCACCCCTGGACCTAGAATATCTGTCTGATGGTCCATCGGTGCTATGAGACTGTGAGTGAGTTGGACACAGCTGGGAAGCATGGAAGGGCGTGGCACCTGGCGATGCTGGGCGGACTTGGCTGGGGGTCTTAGAGCTTGGTGTCTGGATGAAGACGGGTCTCCGGTGGTGAGGGATGGGGGGGCAGGTCAGAAACAGATGGACCATATTGATATCTTTAGACAGAACTGTCCCTGGAGAATGCCCAGTGAAGGCACCTGTGGAGATGCCTGCCTGTGGACTCTGGGGAGCTATGGGGAGCAGGTGGTTAGAGCTTCAGGGAGCCTGGTGGGGAGGCTGGAGAAGGGGAAGGAGGGTGGTGGTAAGGGAAGTGCCAATCCCGGGCTGGGAAAGGCCAGACTGAGGACAAGCACCTGAAGCAGAGGCAGGGGGCAGCTGGTCATCTGGGAACAGAGCCCCTCCCCCCTTTCTCACCCCCCAGTTCTACAGTGTGGACTATAATCCCCCATGTAGGCTGAACCCCTTCAAGTCAGCTGAGATGTAGTAGAAACCGTCATGACCTTCTTTTCAGACCATGTAATTTAGAATCCAACAGGGGGCTTTTGAGAGTGAAGAGGGTGCTTTAAGTTGTCCTGGGTGGCAGACACCCAGCAGAATGTTTGGAACAGCCTGCCCTGTTCTAGAAGCCCTGGTCCACATAGAATCAACACTGGTCGGCTGTGGGCCCCTGAGCATAGCATCTGACCCCTCCAGACCTCAGTATTCTCGTGTGAGAAACAGGTACAGTAAGATGTTATTAGTGGGCGTCCAAGGGTGAGTTGAGAGATGTGGCTTGAATCTGGAAACATTAGAGCTATAATCAGAAGTCTCAAGTCACTGCCAAGTACACATGACCAGGCTTTCCCAGGTGTAAAGATTGGAAGGTGAGTATGGTAGCGATTCTCCTACTCTCTCAAGCATGGTCCTGGGATGCAAAGGGGGTCGATTCTGAGGATAGTGAGGTCATGAGGGGCTGTCTGGAAAACTCTCACGTTCTCCTGAGGAACTGAATCCCATCTCATCTCTGGGGACACCCCAACAGCCCCTCTGGGTGGAGCTGGCACCTCCCCACTGTAGACGAGGGAACTCAGTCCCGAAGGAGTCACAAGGTCTGCCTGCAGCCCCACAGCTGGGGTACAGATCTTCAGAACCTCTGCAAGGCCTACCCGCTCCACCCACAGCCCCCAGGCCCCGGGAACCACCGAGCAATTCCTGAGGGCCAGGCACTGGCTAAATGCCTCAGCGATTGTCCCATCTGACCACAAGAGCAGGTATCGCACTCTCCATTTTCAGAGAAGGAATCGAAGGCCCCCAATGTCAACTCCCAGCTCCAGGGTCAAGTGGAATTAGAACCGTCTTCTGCCTGACTCTACAGCCGGCAGGTCGTTCCCAGGAGAGTAGACCCGGTCTGGCCTGAAGCCCAGCTGACAGGAAGCAGCCAGAGGGACGCCTACGTAGATTTGTGTTTCCTGCAAGCCTGATAAAATGAAGTCTGCAGGCCCCGCTGGCTAGCTGGTAGAATTCACCCCTCCCCCGGGAGACCCAGGGGCCTAAGTCCTGCCTGTGCGGGTGTGGTTCAGATGGACCCATCGGGAAAAGGTGTCTCTCCCCTGGCTCAGCTTAGCCCTGACCCTCCCGGGGTAAGAGCCCCCTCCCCACCCCCAACTCTGCTGGTCCCCAGGCCCCAGAGCCCAGCTCTCATCAAGAGAGGGGGCCCATGATGGGACCAGTGGCTTCAGCCTCCCCAGGGTAGTGAGACCAGATCCGATCAGAAGTTTGCATTCCAACCCTGCCCTTCGCATCCTCATGTTCTTGCTGTGACCCCTTGTCCATGGGGTGAGTGGTCAGCACCCCCCATACACCCGACTGGTCTCCTTTGTCACATCCTGATTTTCTCCGTAGCACTGATCACCTGACTCATTCATCGCACCTGTGGTTCAGCCCCTGCCTGACTCTCCACGACATGCCGACCCTCCAAGGCAGGGTCTCATCCCCACCTTGTTGTAGGGGTCTGAAGACATTCAATGGGGGTCTCTGCAGAGCTCCAGACAAGGGTGCCCTGCCATCGGCTCGCAGGCAGGCACATCCGAGAGGGGTCCCTTAACCTAACCCCGCACTGAGCACCTTCCCTCCCCCGCCCCCCACTTGGATCATGAAGCTCCCTCTGCCCCTTGCCCTTGCAGCTTCCTGGGCTGAGCATGGTCATATCTGTTTAACGTGCTCCTATTTGCAAAGCTCCATCTCAGTTACCCTCATCTGATCTCCTGCAAGGAAGGCGTCAGCACTCCTTCTGGACAGATATGAACGCTGGGCCAGGGAGGCCAGTTTGCCGGGCTAGTCCAGGCAGAGCAGCGAGTCGCTTTCCATGGGAGGTTCCTGGCTCCTGCTGCAGCACCCCTCCAAGCTGTGCCCCTCGCAGCCCCGACATTGCTCACCCTCATCCCCAGGCAGCCCTTCCTGCCCCAGGGCCCTCGGGCAAAAGGCACTCCCCTGCCCATCCAGCTGCTCCCTTCCGGAATCGCAGGGCCCGCTGATCCAGGCCCCTTAACAGAGGCTGAAGATGGCTCTCAGCACCTCCCCAAGTGTCCCTCCTCTGGCCTAAAATTTTCTTTGTTCCTTTAGCTCGTTCCCTGTGGTCTGGTTTTCCATCTGACTTGCCTGCAGGGCAAGAGTAAGAGGGTGTCTCTGGTCTTTTTATGAAGGGCCTGGAGATTTCAGTAAAACTGCCTCCTGACAAGAGTGACAGAGCCTCAATTCATGCAGCCAGATGTATGACGCTCAAAATTTAGATGTGTGCGCAGTTGTGTCTGACTCTGTACGACCCCATGTACTGAGCCTACCAGACTCCTCTGTTCATGGGATTTCCCAGGCAAGAATACTGGAGTGTGTTGCCCTGCCCTCCTCCAGGGGATCTTCCAGACCCAGGGGATCAATGTACCCAACGAACCCAGGGATGTACCCAGGGATACATCTCTTGCCTATCCTGCACTGGCAGGTGGGTTCTTTACCCCTAGCACCACCTGGGAGGCCCAAAATTTAGATATCCACCCCCAAAGTGCAGTATTTGGGAGACAGACAGTGCCTTCTGAGTTGGAAGGGTGTGGCTGAATGACAGCTGGGGACCAGCCTGCTCTCCTCGTGTAAGAATCTTCTTTGGAATAATCTGCAAGACCAAGGGGTGAGCGCTCTGAGTGTTGGATGCAGCCACACCTGCGTGACACATTGTAAGCCTGTCAATCATTACCCAAGTATTTACTGATTGTTCAACTATTTACTTTGCCAATTTGAAAGCCAATTTGAAATAGTTTTCTGTCACTTGCAATCCAAAGCTGACTGCGACAGCTTTGTGAGCACAAAGTATCCTATGGTGGCAGCTTAAAACTGCGTTCCTCACGTTTGAGTCAGTTCTAATGAGGTGGTTGAAACTGGAGCCTGTTATGTAGAGTGAAGTAAGTCAGAGAGAAAAGAACCAATACAGTATATTAACACATATATGTGGAATCTAGAAAGATGGTAACGATGACCCTATATGTGAGACAGCAAAAGAGACACAGATATAAAGAACAGACTTTTGGACTCTGTGGGAGAAGGTGAGGCTGGGATGATTTAAGAGAATAGCATTGAAACATATATATTACCATATGTGAAATAGACGACCAGTCCAAGTTCGATGCAAGAAACAGGGCACTCAAAGCCGGTGCACTGGGACAACCCAGAGGGATGGGATGGGGAGGGAGGAGGGAGGGGGATTCGGGATGGGGGACACATGTACACCCATGGCTGATTCATGTCAGTGTATGACAAAACCACCACTATATTGTAAAGTAATTAGCCTCCAATTAAAATAAATAATTTTTTTAAAAACTGAGTTTCTAACAACTAAGCTTATAGTAATTATAAAATAATTATAATCATATATGTTATATTCCTACTAATTAATAATATAAATTTAAAATAACCTATGTCATCCATCCAGAGTCTTAGAAATGGTCTGAGGCCATGTTTGTCCACGTGCTTGGCAACAATTAATATTAATTAAGAAAGAAATGAACTGACATCTACTAAGGGCCCCCATTTTCTGTGTTTCAGGCACATGTCTTTCATATGCATTATTTCATCTCCCCGACATCCAACATCTGTGAGGCAGTATGATACTTAGGATAACTCTAGGTGCTATAACAAATAGGCCACAAACAAATGATGGCTCCCTAGCAACAGTCTGCGGAGAGGCTGGGCAGCATATCCAGGAAAACCAGGAAAGGGACCTGGGAACAGCCTGCAGTGTCCATACCGTGGCGTCACCTGCCCTAAGATGAATAACGAGAACCTCAGCTGGTGAGGAACTGAATCTGAATTTGGAGTCAGTCCTGACTGGAGACTCAGCTGTAAAGACTTCACCTGCCAAGGCAGGAGACATGGGTTTGATCCCTGGATTGGGAAGATCCCCTAGAGAAGGAAATGACAGCCCACTCCAGTATTCTTGCCTGGGAAATCTCATGCAGAGAGGAGCCCGGTGGGCTACAGTCCATGGGGACACAAAGAGTCACATACCATTAAGTGACTAAACAACAAACTGCCACTCACTGGCCCTTCCCCCCACTGCCTGAATTGGTTGGAAGAACAGCTGTGGTCTTCTTGTGGGGCTTGTGGTCCCAAAGAGAAACCCTAAATGCTGGGAGAACAATCCCCAATGGAATGTAACAGAGTATGGCATGCTACACAGTGAGAAGGATCAGAGGATGAGGCCATGGCTGGGCTGGTCAGTGGGTGATGCGTGGAGGAAGGACGGTAGCCTGGTGCTCACATGCATGAAACAAGCATAGAGCAGGTGCATGTGCTGGGCTCTAGTGATAACCTCTGTCTTACATCTTTGAAAAATTCCACAGGCAGGAAGGAGGAAGGAGGTTTGGCCTTGATATCAATGTGGGTGCAGCTCTTTTCTGGGAGTATGTTGGAGGAGTGATTGCCTGTTGGTGATCAGGACTCCGTGTCCCCAGCAAAGTCTCCCACCTCCATCAGGTCATTTCAGAGGAAGATGGAGCTGGCCCCACCCAGATCTTCAAGGTCCTGCCGAAGAGAAGGGACCAAAGTGTTGCAGGAAGGGGGTCCCCTTCCAGTGCCCGAAAGGGAGCTCTTGCCTAATACTCAGAAATGAATTATCCAAGGAGACACACGTGCAAGAGACTTTGTTGGGACGGGCCGCCCAAGTGGAGAGCAGTAGGGTAAGGGAATCCAAGAGGACTGCTTGCAGTCTTGGGTTTTATGGTGATGGGATTAGTTTCCAGGTTGTCTCTGGCCAATCTTTCTGAGTCAGGGTCCTTCCTAGTGGCACCCACATTGTTCAGTCAAAATGGATTCCAACGAGGAGTGTTCTGGGAGATCGGTAGGACACGTGGCATCTCCTTTTGACTTTTCTCAAGTTCTTCCAGTTGGTGGTGGCTTGTTAGTTCTGTGTTCCTTACCAGGGTGGGCAGTTTCAATCTGTACTTCCCCTAACAAAAGCATCCTAAATAGCGGGCTTCTGAAAGGCTCCCCCAATCCTCCCAACCGTAAGAGCCCCCCACCCCTCATGTTCATACCTCCTCCCCTCTGGGCCTGCAGTCAGTCTCGGGGCTTCCTTACAGACCCCAAGACAGGGATCCTGGAGCCCACACATCAGAGGGAATAAGATGTCCAGAGAAGGCCTGGCTCCAGGCCCAGCCCTGCCTCCCAGTTAGGGATTGGGACTGGCCCCACCCTGCCCCACCCTGCCAACGGCAGAGGCCCGGGAAGGGGCCAGCCTCACCCAAGGTCGGCAGGCAGGTTCACAAACAAGCATGTTTGTGCTTCCCAGGAAAGTTTTGCCCACCCCCGCAACCCCACAGGCAGAGTTTCCATGGTGCTTTTTATCGACCGGGAGATAAAGAGCCAGTAAAGTCTTGGTAAATACCAGGCTTGGAATCATGGGTTGGTCTGTGAACACACTTTCTTCATTTAAGGCGCAGCCTCCTCTGCTCTCCAGACAGACCCTAGTACTGCCTTGGGAGGGAGTGGGCCTGGATCAGGGTCGGCCCGTCCATCTAGTCCACTGGGAGTGAGCAGCTCTAAAGAGAAGGTTCCAGTCTTGCTTCTCAGCCTTGACTGCCCATTAAAATCTCCAGGGAATTCCAGGCCCTGGTCCCAGAGACTTTGATTTAGTTGATTTGTCATGGGGCCCAGGCAACTCCAATGTGAGCCAGGGCCAAAACCCCCTGAGCTAAGCAGGAAAGACAAGGCCACCGGAGCTCCAACACTGTAAATGGGGCCAGATACCCCATGTGCAGCATGTCACTCCCACTAAGCTGTGCATCCAAAAAGTTCAATTCAGTTCAATTCAGTCACTCAGTCATGTCCGACTCTTTGCGACCCCATGAACCACAGCACGCCAGGCCTCCCTGTCAATCACCAACTCCCGGAGTTTACCCAAACTCATGTCCATTGAATCAGTGATGCCATCTCACCATCTCATCCTCTGTTGTCCCCTTCTCCTCCTGCCTTCAATCTTTCCCAACATCAGGGTCTTTAAATATGAGTCAGCTCCTCACATCAGGTGGCCAAAATATTGGAGTTTCAGCTTCAACATCAGTCATTCCAATGAACACCCAGGATTGATTTCCTTTAGAATGGGCTGGTTGGATCTCCTTGCAGTCCAAGAGACTCTCAAGAGTCTTCTCCAGCACCGCAGTTCAAAAGCATCAATTCTTCAGTGCTCAGCTTTCTTTATAGTCCAACTCTCACATCCATACATGACTACTGGAAAAACCATAGCCTTGACTAGATGGACCTTTGTTGAAATCGTCTCTGCTTTTTAATATACTGTCTAGGTTGGTCATAACTTTCCTTCCAAGGAGTAAGCGTCTTTTAATTTCATGGCTGCAATCACCATCTGCAGTGATTTTGGAGCCCAGAAAAATAAAGTCTAACACTGTTTCCACTGTTTCCCCATCTATTTGCATGAAGTGATGGGACCGGATGCCATGATCTTAGTTTTCTGAATGTTGAGCTTTAAGCCAACTTTGTTACACTCCTCTTTTACTTTCATCAAGAGGCTCTTTAGTTCTTCTTACTTTCTGCCATAAGGGTGGTGTCACCTACATATCTGAGGTTATTGATATTTCTCCCAGAAATTTTGATTCCAGCTTGTGCTTCATCCAGCCCAGCGTTTCTCATGATGTACTCTGCATATAAGTTAAATAAGCAGGGTGACAATATACAGCTTTGACATACTCCTTTCCCGATTTGGAACCAGTCTGTTGTTCCACGTCCAGTTCTAACTATTTCTTCCTGACCTGAATACAGGTTTCTCAAGAGGCAGGTCAGGTGGTCTAGTATTCTCATCTCTTTCAGAATTTTCCACAGTTTATTGTGATCCACACAAAGGCTTTGGCATAGTCAATAAAGCAGAAATAGATGCTTTTCTGGAACTCTCTTGCTTTTTCTATGATCCAGCAGATGTTGGCAATTTGATCTCTGGTTCCTCTGCCTTTTCTAAAACCAGCTTGAATACCTGGAAGTTCATGGTTCACGTATTGCTGAAGCCTGGCTTGGAGAATTTTGAGCATTGCTTTACTAGCGTGTGAGATGAGTGCAACTGTGTGGTATTTTGAGCATTCTTTGGCATTGCCTTTCTTTGGGATTGGAATGAAAACTGACCTTTTCCAGTCCTGTGGCCACTGCTGAGTTTTCCAAATTTGCTGGCATATTGAGTGCAGCACTTTCACAGCATCTTCTTTTAGGGTTTGAAATAGCTCAACTGGAATTCCATTACCTCCACTAGCTTTGTTCGTAGTGATACTTCCTAAGGCCCACTTGACTTCACATTCCAGGATATCTGGCTCTAGGTGAGTAATCACACCATTGTGATTATTTGGGTTGTGAAGATCTTTTTTGTATAGTTCTTCTGTGTATTCTTGCCATGGCTTCTTAATATCTTCTGCTTCTGTTAGGCCCGTACCATTTCTGTCCTTTTTTTTTTTTTTTTTCACTTCTGTCCTTTATTGAACCCATCTTTGCATGAAATTTTCCCTTGGTATCTCTAATTTTCTTGAAGAGATCTCTAGTCTTTCCCATTCTGTTGTTTTCCTCTATTTCTTTGCATTGATCGCTGAGGAAGGCTTTCTTATCTCTCCTTGCTATTCTTTGGAACTCTGCATTCAAATGGGAATATCTTTCCTTTTCTCCTTTGCTTTTTGCTTCTCTTCTTTTCACAGCTAGACCAGATCGCAAATGCCTTCAGTCAACCTGGGCTCTGCGGCAGGACCCGTCACCCAGAGCGCACTTGCCCAACAACCTCTCCTGACAGCATGTGGCGCAACAAGAAGGGAGACTTCTAGGCTGTGAAAAACAGCCACAAACCCGTGGCCTAAAGATGAGATTCAATGAAAAACAAAAGGGAGACAGAAAGGAATTGTGCTGACAATGGAAGACAAAGAGGATGAACCACGAGACGGGACAGGGTCATTTATTGCCAGGCAAAGCAGCTTACCTGGAAACAGATGGAAGAAGGCTCAGCACAGCCAGTTATGTGCCAGGTGGCACCTGGGGTGGGCAAGTTAAGAAGATGAGTCTAAGGATAACCTCTCAGGAGACAAAACAGCAACGTCCTAGAAGATGCTGGAGATGCCTCCAGACTCTCAGGCCAGCAGAGGTCACAGGAGTGAATTCCCAGCACGTGGGTCCTGTGTCTTCAGCTCCCCTTCCTCCGCATAGTCAGGTTGACAGTTCTTCTTTTTTTCAATAATTTTTTTAAAATGGTTATTCATTTATTTGGCTAGGCCAGGTTTTAGTTGCAGCATGATGGATCTTTGATCTTCATTGAGGCTTGCAGGATCTTTAGTTACAGCAAGTGAACTCTTGGGACTCAGAAGCAAAGAATCCACCTGCCAATGCAGGACATTTGGGTTCAATCCCTGGGTCAGGAAGATCCCCTGGAGAAGGAAATGGCAATGCCCTCCAGTATTCTTGCCTGGAGAATGCCATGGACAGAGAAGCCTGGTGGGCTACCGTCCATAGCGTCGCAGAGTGGGACACAACTGAAGCGACCTAGCACATGAACTCTTAGCTGTGGTATGTGGGATCTAGTTCCCTGACGGGACTGAACCCAGGCCCCTTATATTGGGAGCACAGAATCTTAGCCACGGACCACCAGGGAAGTCCGTGTTAACAGTTTTTGATGGGTTTCTATCTATTAAGATCGGTACCTTGACTGGATTTCCGTTGAGAGGGAGCAACTGAAGCTGAGGGTGAGGGGAGAGGTACCAGTCAGGAGCTGGCCTAGCTGGAGGATGCCATCAGGAAATCTGATCTTGGAGTTCTGCCCTAACTCTGAGGAAGAGGGGCTCTGATGGCCTGACTGCAGAGACATGACAGAGGTGTTCATGGGGTGACTTTTCTAGAGCCAAGTGTGAAGTTCTGGCCTTGTGCTGAGACGTATTAAAGTGTCCTTTCTGCCATGTAATGATGGGAGAGTAGATTGTGGTTGCTTATTTCTTGAAATGTCCTCCCTTGATGTAATGAGCAAATGGTGCCTCTCTGTGGGTCCTGCCGGGCCCGGGGAGGGAATGTTACGGTTGGGAATTCCAGAATCTGAGGACAACGGATGTGGTTCAGGTCCCTCACTTACAGGCTGGATGATTGAGGGGTGGAAGACAGGGAGCAGCTTGCCGGGTCCTTCAGAGAACTCCTCATAGCCTGGAATCTGGAATCAAGTAGTAGGGCCCCCACTCCCCCCCTCTCCCCTTCCCCCACCCGCTGCCAGACCTGAAATGCCCCTGGGGCCTGGGTGTATCAGATTCCACAGGCTGCTCTAACAAAAGGCCACCAAACAGTGGTTTAAGATGACACAAACTTATTATCTTAGGCTAGGGAAGGCAGGAATCTGAAGTGGGTTGGCAAGCTTGAAGGAAAAATCCATTTCCTGGAGGGTTTCCAGCCTCTAGGGTTGCCCTGACTCTTGGCTCACACCCTGCACCACTCTGATCTCTGCTTCTGTCCTCACCTCTCCAGCTCTGCCTCTGACCCTCCTGCCCTCTCTTCTCTCTCTCTCTCTCTTTTTTTTTTTTAACTGCACCATGCAGATCAAACCCACACCATCTGCATTGGAAACGCCGCGTTATAACCACTGGACTGCCAGGGAAGTCCCATCTCTTTTCCATAAGAACCTTGTGATTACTTAGGACCCACCTGGATAATTGAGGCTAAGCCTCCCTCCTTAATTTAATCACACCTACAAAGTGCCCTTCAACATGTCAGGTAACATTGTCAGGTTTTAAGGATGCTGACCGGGATATATTTGAGCAGTGTTATAGGTTGAATTGTATTTCCCCAAAGGATGCGCTCAGACGCTCAGTTCTGTCTGTCTCTTTGTGACCCCATGGACTGGAGCCCGCCAGACTCCTCTGTCCATGGGATTCTCCAGGCTAGAATACTGGAGTGGGTTGCCATTTCCTTCTCCAGGGGATCTTCCCAACCCAGGGATCCAACTTGCGTCTCTTATGTCTCCTGCATCGGCAGGTGGACTCTTCACCAGTAGTGCCATCTGGGAAGCCACCCCAAAAGATACGTTTATTTTAAAATAATGGTTGAGACTTCAATATCCTACTCTTGATAATGAATAGAATATAGAAGACAAGTAAGGAAACAGGGTTGAACAACAAAATTAACCAACTAGATCTAACATACACAAACCACTGTACCCAACAATAGTAGAATTCGCATTCTTCTCAAGTGCACATGGGACATTCTCCAGGATAGATAATAGAGCAAGCTACAGATTAAGTCTCCAAAGATTTTAAAAGGAAAACATTATGCAAAGTATCTTCTCTGACCACAACAGGATGAAGTGGGAAATCAGTAGCAGAAAGAAAACTGGAAAATTCACAAATTCATGGAAATTAAATAACAAGTCTCAAAAAACTAACCAGTCAGAGAAGATAACATCAAAGAAGTCAGAAAATTCATAGAGACAAATGAAAACAAAAACACAACACATCAAAACTTGTAGAACGCAGTGAAAGCAGCACTTAGGGGGATATTTGTAGCTATAAACACTGTAATAAAAGAAGAAAGATCTCAAATCAACAACCTGAATTTGCAGTTTAAGGAACTAGAAAAAGAAAAACAGACTAAACCCAAAGCTAGTAAAAGGAAGAAATAATAAAGATTAGAACAGAGAATTCCCTGGAGGTCCAGTGGTTAGAACTCCACATGTTCACTGCCAAGGGCTTCGGTTTGATCCCTGGGTGGGGAACTGAGAGTCCACAAACGTTGTGGTGAGACAAAAAACAAGAAAAGAAATAAAAGGCATCTAAAATTGAAAGAAAGAAGTAAGATTATCTCTGATGATGTGATCTTCTATGTAGAAAACTCAAAAGATTTTGCAAAAAACTGTTAGAACTATTTTAACAAATTCAGCAGGGCACAAAATCAACACACAAAACAGTTGTGTTTCTATACACCGGCAGTGAACAATCCAAAAAGGAAATCAAGAAAAAAAGAAAAAAGAGGAAATTAAGAAAACGGGTGGGTGTGATTAACTCCATGATGAGAACCCAGTTTTGGGACTGATACCCTCACCCCAAGGTCGGGGCAATAAGAACCAAAGTGTGTTTCAGCCCACCATGGGCTCCAGCTTGCGCTGTAGGGCTCCAGCTTATGTGTGTTCTTACCACCTGACATCCCACGTCCCTCCCACCTTTCTGTCCTGAGGACTTGAAACTTCAGCATCATCAGATAAAGATAACAGCCTTACAGGGACTGTTTAACCCACTTCCATGCTGCGCGAAGTCAAACCCCCATAGCATCTCTCTTCATTTACATGCAAGCACATGCACTCATACATACATACTACACAATATCTACCTGCTCCCCACACGCTTACACACAAGCACACATAACTGCATATCTACTACTCCCTACTTACAGGCATGCATGCATAGCACATGGATGTGTGGTTCTACTTCTCCCATTGACCCTGACTGAAACACCTGGGGATTTTTTAAAAATTCCAAACCCATCCTTAATGGCTTATTGGTAAAGAATCCATCTGCCAATGCAGGGGACACAAGTTCGATCCCTGGTCTGGGAAGATCCCTCATGCCGCAGAGCAACTAAGCCCAGGCACCACAAGTATTGAGCCTGTGTTCTAGAGCCCAGGAGCCATAACTACTGAGCCCATGAACCACAAGTACTGAAGTCTGCATGCCCTAGAGCCTGTGCTCTGCAACAAAGGGAGCCACCACAATGAGAAGCCTACACACTGCAACAAAGAGTAGCCCCTGCTTGCTGCAAGTAGAGAAAAGCCCTCACACAGCACCGAAGACCCAGCACAGCCATAAATAAATAAATACAATTATTTTTTAAAAAACAAAAAACATCCAAACCCAGATCTCACCCCAAATCAGCTGAATCCCAACCTCTGGCTGGGACCCAGGCATCAGTATCTTCAAAGACCCGCAGATGACTCCAGTGTGCAGGCAAATTTGTAACCACCAGCTAAGCTACAGAGACCCCAGGCTGCAGCCCCAGAGCCTTCTGGGAGGTCCAACTAGGTCCAGGAAGGGAGAATCCCTCCCTTTACTGAAAGTTTACAAGGTGGGATTCCATTGGGCAGATCCAGAGAACAAAGCCACCTCTGGCATCCCAGGTCTGCTCTCCTGTGGCTTCTGTTTTCAGCACAGTACCTGTTTGTTATTAATATGCAATCAAAATCTCCAACACCCCTATCACCCTGAATGGTTAGTTCACCTGCTGAAACAGTAGTGAGTGACCAGGGCCCTGGGCAGCAGGCAACACTGTTTGCCCATAGGCTGCCCAGGCCAGGTGTTGAACAGCTGGGAATTCTCCGAAGGGTCATGGGATCAAGGTGAAGGGTGGTCTTGGGGTGTGGCGCAGTGGTGCTCTGCCTACTCTCACACCTGCTGGGGCTCCCATCACAGCCCCAGAGCCATAGGATTCATCTGTATGGACCCTGCAGTGGCCTTTTGTAATATATACCGACCTATGCCCCAGTTAGCTCCTATGTACAACAGAAATACGTACATTTGTGTACCAAAAATATACACTGGAATGATTTAGCAGCACTATTTGTATTAGCAAGAAGGGAAATGACCCAAATGCCCATCAGAAATAGAACAGGAGAATGGAAGAATAAACAGAAGGACAATCAATCATACAACAGACTACTCTACAGAAATGGGAATGAGTAAACTGCAGCCCCATGCAACAGAACAGACGAGTCTCACAAATCTATGTTGGTGAAAGAATCCAGACAGAGGAGATAAACACATAGAGAGAGTATATACTGTGTGATTCCATTTAAGTTTGAAAAACAGGTGAAACGAAGCTAATGCAGTAGCAGCCAGGATCATGGTTGCACCTGCACTTCAGAAAAAGAAAAGGAAAAGAAAAACAGCTCATGGTTAAAGAACTTGAAGAATGTACTAGAAGCCTGGGATTAAGAAAAGAGAGAGGCATAGGGCCAGGGGCTTCCCTGATAACTCAGTTGGTAAAGAATCCGCCTGCAATGTAGAAGACCTGGGTTTGATCCCTGAGTTGGGAAGATCCTCTGGAGAAGGGAGAGGCTACCCACTCCAGTATTCTGGCCTGGAGAACTCCATGCACTCTACAGTCCATGGGGTCGCAAAGAGTCAGACACTACTGAGTGACTTTAACTTTCACAGGGCCAGGACAAGACAGACACCACTATTTCCCCAGAAGAAGCACCAGCGATGGTGGTCACGGGAGATGTCTGAGAACCCAGAGGCTCCCCTGGAGAGTCACGCTGTGCTCAAGCTTACCTTCCACATAGTATTCCTATCTTGGCCCAAACTCCTCCAATCATCTCTCACCAGTTTCCACTTTGCCCCTTGGAATATGTGCTCTTGAGGCCCTCAGACACCATATAAACTGCAGAACTACCATGAGGTTGCCATGTTGAGAGGAAGCCCAGACTCATCTGTGGGGAAACTACAAGGAAGGGCCCAAGAATCCCATGACAGAGGAGCCTGGCGGGCTACAGGCCATGAGGTCGCAGGGAGTCAGACATGACTGAGCAGCTAAGCACAGCACAGCACCTGGGACTTCAGAAAAGAGAGAGATGCCTGGTCTGCCCCAAAGGCCTTCAGCCCCTACGCATGTCGGACTGCAGCCACGTGAGTTACATGTAACCTTTTAGCTGGACTCGCTTCAAATTCCTAAACCACAGAAACCGTGAGAGCTCATAAAATGATTCACGGTGTTTTAGACCACTATATTTTGGGGTGATTTCTTACAGAGCAATATATAACTGGAATACCTTGTTTGAGCGACTTGTGGAATGCTGGCAGAAACCCCAAGTCAGATGTCTTTGGGCAAAAGAGAATGCTAGGGCGCAAGCCCTACAGGGACTGGATCCCAAAGATGAAGATCAGGGGTCAGAGCTGTGCCACTGTGGGGGTCACTGATGCCCCGTAACTGCCTGCCAGGCTCTGTGGCCAGATGAGCAATAGTGTGGCTCAAGCTTGGGCCCGGCAAGTCCTCACTGGGCTGTAAGGACCGGGCAGTAGCCCAGGGCTGAGGGCAGATAAAGGAGACCAGGAAGGCACCACTCACAGAACCGTCTCACTGTAGAGGGAGGTAATGGCTACGATCCAAAGTGGACTCATGAAGCCAGAGGAAGTCAGTGGACTCTACAGCCCTGGAGAAGCTCAGGAGCTGATGGGGTTTAATATTTCAGAAGCTTCTGGGTCACAGATGACATGGTGTTCCGGAGGCCTGCGAAGTCCAGGGCCATACCGAACATCACCCGGCTGTACATTTCAGAGGCACAGAAGACGCCCTGGGGTTGGACTCTGGAGCTGCCCCCTGACCTTCATGGGTGAGACGCCTAGGGGGTGACACAATGTCCAGCAAACCCGGCTGGGTCCTGGCCATCCTCACCTGGGTCAGAGCAGAGGCTCAAGGAGAGATTCCCAGTGGAGCAAAGAAACAGGACCTGGGTCAGCAGGGGCGATGGGAGTCGGGGATGGTGGTCTTAGCCCAGGACCTCCCCACAAGGCAGCAGGAGCTGGGCTTGGGACAAGGGGATTTGGTCTTGGGACAAAACAGCATCTAGCAACCGCAGGGGGAGGTGAGGTGAGCGAGAGAGGTGAATCCAGTTCCTGGGGGCCAGGCCTCTCACATTATGCCTGTTCAAACACTCATGCTTCAAAACCAACAAAATTGACTTAAGAAAAAAAAACCAAAAAAACCTCTTAATGTAGCACAGAGAGACAGGAGGAGAATAGGACTCTATGCAGTGAAGTTGGACAGGCCCCCAGGGCATCGCAGAAGGAGCCGTGGAAGATTCCCAGTGTCCCGGTTCACTCTCCACTCACTGCGGGCCCTGATGCCGCCAAAGGGCAGGGGTGGGGATGGAGGCGCTAAGCTTTGGGGTCAGGCAGGCCTGGGCACGAATCTGGACTCCCTTGTCCTTTAATGCTGTTAAGCTTTCCGGAGTTACTCTCTGGGTCCCATTTTCTCATTTGTTAATTGGTGAGGGTGGGGTGGGAGTAGGGTAGGGTAAGGGGTGGTAAACCTCTCCCCAGTGAGAATTGTGAGAACCAAATTGCCCCGATGGGGTGGGCACCAGCCTCAGCCCCTGGCGTGGGGAAGGATTCACAGCTCAGTGGGCATCCATTTGGGAAATTCAAAGCTAAGGGAAATTATCTCTTAATTCGGACCATAATCTGGATTTCAGACACAATGTGTGGTTGTCATCATCTGTGTTCTTCCCTCTTGACTGAGTCAGACAGAGCCAAGGCCCATCTTACCTCGTGACTCGTGGGCCCCGAGCCCCTCCTCACCTGGCCTGGGGTCAGAGCTCACCCGGACTGGGACCCGTGATCTCTCCCCCAGCCTAGAGCCTGTGATGGTGATGACGATGATGCACTGTCTGTCTCCCCGATGGCATCTGGAGAGACCTGAGGGCAGACATGGGCACAGAGCTGGGCACAGGGAATGCAGAGAACTGTTCACAGAAAGAAGGACAGAGGGGAGAGAAAGGAAGGAGGAAGGATGGAGTGGAGGGGGCCTCCATCGTGGCTTCTTTGCTTCCCTGCTGGCTTCTGGTGACAACCCCTCAGCTTTCCCTCCCTCCACCCCCACTGCCACCAGGATGCTACTAGCCGGTGTCCAAAGCCCTGAGAGGCTGTGCCTGGTCCCAGATTTTTTTTTTTTTTTTTTCGGCCATACCATGCAGCATGTGAGATCCTAACCACTGGTGGTGGTTGTTGCTCAATCGCTCAGTTGAGTCAGACTCTGCGACCCCATGGACTGCAGCACGCCAGGCTTCCCTGTCCTTCACCATCTCCCGGAGTTTGTTCAAAAACTCATGTCCATTGAGTCAGTGATGCCATCCAACCATCTCATCCTCTGTTGTCCCCTTCTCCTCCCGCCTTCAATCTTGCCCAGCATCAGGGTCTTTTCCAATGAGTCAGTTCTTCACATCAGGTGGCCAAAGTATTGGAACTTCAGCTTCAGCAGCAGTCCTTCCAGTGGATATTCAGGACTGATTTCCTTTAGGATGGACTGGTTTGACCTCCTTGCTGTCCAAGGGACTCTCAAGATCTCCTCCAACACACAGTTCAAAAGCATCAATTCTTTGGCACTCAGCCTTCTTTATGGTCTCACATCCGTACATGACTGTTAGAAAACCATAGTTTGGCTCTGAAGATTAAAGTTTGGTTCCAGCAAGACGGATCCAAAACTCTCCTGCTTCAGACACCTCCCAGTGATACATAGCAAAAGTTAAATGGCTGCTGACTTCCTGAGAAGGGGGGTTCTCAGTGGGGTCCCAGCCTCTTGTTTTCAGCAGCAAGATGAGGACAATGACAAGTACCTGAAGCCTAGATGTTGGGCATGAACATACCTGATGAATCTAAGGGGCCCAGCGTGGTACCTGATCCAGGGGACTGCTTAAGACACAGAGCTGAACCCATTCCTTCCCTCCTGCTGGGCCAAGGTCGCCTATCCCACAGCCCTCCAAGTGGGCTTCCAGTCTCCTTGGTACATCATCTGCGGTAACCAGCCTGTGAGGTCAGCTTTCAAGGGCCTTTTATTTCCCTGCAGGCACTTGTGATGGCTACAAGAAGGGCTGGCAAAGCCTTCTCTACCGGCAAGTCTTCCCCAGGGCATGTCAGAGCAAGGCCACCTTTATTAAATGCTTCTCCACTCAATTAGGGTTTTCTATGAAGCAGAACATTTTATTAAAAGACCTGAAGATAAATTATTACCAACCACTAATGATTATATTTAAAAAGAGCAATACATAATTTAGAGCAAGGTTTAAAGAAGTTAAAATACCTAGTGTATTTTTAGTTGAAGCACTTTTGGTTGCTAGCGACAGGAACCAGCTCCATCTAGTTAAAGCAGAAGAGGGGATTTATTGGCTCTGGGAGTGTGGGGGGCGGGAGGGGCCTTGGATTCAGACCTTGGCTGGATCAGGGGTCTCAAGAGAAGGGCATCTGTATGTTGGTCTTTGTCAGCTGCCCCGCTTGGCAGTGGCTTCCATTCTCTGTGATGGTAAAGGTGACTGCTGGCATCACCAGCCTTTTATTAACCCCCTCAGTGACCCCAGGGGAGGGATAGGCCTTGGCCCCACCAGCCCCGCCTTGGGTCCCTGCCACCTTGACCCAGGAAGTAGAGGTTCTAGTTGGCCAGACCCAGTTTCATGCCCACCTCTGGAGCACCTCGGGGCTAGGAGTGTGGGTCCATTCTGGACAGAATATAAGAACTGTGAGTGGTGAGGGACAGGTCCTCAAAAGACAAAGGGGGTTCCAGTACTGTCAAGCAGGAGGCTTTTAGCAACTCTTCCCCCTCCCCACCCCAACCCTGGATCAGTCTCGGGCATGAGTCAACACAACAGCTTAGTCATTCTCAACCCAGGTCCTGGAAGTCAAGGGAACTTGTGAAATCCTTCCAGCTTGCCCTGGTCTGTGCAAATGAGGTGGTCAGCTCTGCTGACCCCAGCCCTTGAGGACAGTGCAGGACCGGTTGCTGGCTGCCCTCTGCCAGGGTAAGCTTGTCAACATGCTCCATCTAGCATCCTCCCCAAGAGTCCCCAGCACTGGCTTCGATGGGCCCCCTCTGTGACATCAGCTTCTACCAGAAACTCACTTGATTGTGTCTCAGGAGTCACTCGTTTTCACCCTGTTGGAGCCAACACAAATTGATCCACCATTGTTGTAATCCCTGGCCCTGAGCCCCTTGGCCTGAGCAAGATGACTTACAGCCCTGGGATCTGTCCTGCGATAGTGGCGGGGAGGGGAGTCATCCATCCAACCCGACCTTCCTTCCACACTCAGGGCCCTTCAGTTTGTGCCTCCATCCCATCCCATCCCGTCCATTGCACCTCTAGCCCCCTTATTACGCTGGAGTCACACTGTTTTGTGGAGAACAGAAGGACCAAGCCACTAAATCTCATTGCAGTGGATGAAGCGAGCTCTGTCCTAGAGTCAGTCATATAGGAGTGGTGGTGGTATTGTTTAGTTGATAAATCGTCTCCAACTCTTCGCAAACCCAGGGACTGCAGCCCCCCTGGCTCCACTGTCCATGGGATTTCATAGGCAAGAATACTGGAGTGGATAGCCGTTTCCTTCTGCAGGGGATCTTCCCAACCCAGGGATTGAACCTGCTTTAGAATCGGATTCTTTACCACCAAGCCACCTGGGAAGGCTCCATGGATTGTGGCTTGTACTGGTGACCCACTGGGTGACACATTTCTTGACTCTCTCTGAACCTCACCTGGAAAACCAGGGCAGTCCTTGAACCCCCGTGTGGCTGTGAAGATGAAACTCGGTTATCAATTGGGAACAGGCAGCATAAACTGTAAAGGACTGTACCCCTGAAAGGGGTCATTGCCATGCTCACCATCATCACCCTGATGAAGCCCCTCCTCAGAGGGAGGCCACAGGTGACAAGCCAGCTTCTGACCTAACAGCTGAGCAGTTGTCTCGGGATACAGACCCCAGGACGAGCCCTGGTTCACCCGGCACTGATGGCTAAATTCCTGTAGGAGAAAGAGGCCGAAGCGGTGACCCCTGGAATGGGACCCACACAAGCCAGCCCACAGCTGTTCTCGAGTTCAAGAAAATAAGTGCTTCAGGGCACCTCGCAGCGAGAGCAGAACACAGTCATTACTGGAAATGATAGACGCCGGCTGATTGAGTGAATTTTTCTCAGCCAAACCTGAAATTACTTGCGCTATTGATGGAGGCCTAATGGGAAAGGCAAAAATCCCCTGCAGGGAGCCTGCTGTGTCCCCAGAGGCAGGCAGGGCCCGCTGACTCCGCTGCCTGGTACATCCTTGCCTGCACTGTCTGCTGGGGTTGGGGGATGCCTAAAGTGGGCCAAGACCCAGGTCTCAGAGGCAGCAGATGTATGATCAGCTGCCGTCAAGGCTTGCTGCGATTATTAATGAATTGATCCGTCCTCACTACTGATATCTGTTACTGGGACCTGTTTCCCCACCCCCACCCTCCATGTGCCTTTTGGGGAGGGGGAATGGGTTATGGCCTGGTTGCTGTGTTTCCGTAGCAGGCTTGTGCTCCCAGACCCCCACCCGAGTACTGTGGCATTTTGTTTTTACTGTGGTAAGATATATCTAACGTGAAGTTGCCCATTTTAATCATTTTTAAGTGCACATTTCAGTGGCATTAAGTGCGTTCACATTGCTGTAAGATCACCACGTCTATTTCCAGAGCTTTATCTTCCCAAATGGAAGTCTGTGCATTAAACAGTGATTCCCCATTGGCCCTTCACTCCAGCCCCGGGCAAACACCTTTCTGCTTCCTGTCTCCATGAAGATGACTCCTCTGAAAATGTCAGTCCCTCAGCTATGTCTGACTCTTTGTGACCCCATAGCCCACCAAGCTCCTCTGTCCATGGAATTCTCCAGGCAAGAATACTGGAGTGGGAAAGCCATTCCCTTCTCCAGGGGATCTTCCCGACCCAGGGATTGAACCTGGTTCTCCTGCATTGGCAGGCAGCTGAGCCACCAAGAAATCAAAAGGAACCCCATAGAAGTAGAATCATGCAGTACTTGTGTTCTTGTGACTGGCTTATTTCACTTAGCATAATGTCCTCAAGGTTTATTCAAGTTGTAGCAAACATCAGGATTTTCTTCCTTTTTCTGGCTGAATAATATTCCACGTGTATGCCACATATTGTTTATCCCTTTATCCACTGATGGACACTGGGCTTGCTTCTACTTTTTTAAGAAATTTATTTGTTTTTAATTGGAGGATGATTGCTTTGCATTATGGTGTTGGTTTCTGCCATTTATCAACATGACACTTCTACCTTTTGACTATCGTGAATGATGCTGCTACAGACATGGGTGTACCAATAACCCTCAGAGTCCCTGCTTTCCATTCTCTGTGGTATTATTCAGAAGTGGAATTGCTGGAGCCTTCGCTCAGTCTATACTGAATGTTTTGAGAATCCACCATACAGTTTTCCACAGCAGCTGCACGAGACCATGCTCCCATCAGCACAAGGCCTCTAGCTTCTCCACATCCTGGCTGACACTTGAGCTCCCTTTTTCTATGAAAGCCGCCCTAGAGGGTGTGAAGCGGTGTTTCACTCTGTTTTAGGACATGCCAACATGACTTTCTCCTGTTGGACCACAGCCCAGGGGCAAGACCCTGCAGAACCAGCATAGACTGCCACCCAGCACTGAGTCCAACTCCACCGCCTCCATCACCCCCTCCCTGCCAGCCCTCCTCCCACTCCAGACGCTGGCTTCCTTGCCCGGCGCGACCAGAGGAGCGGCCTGGCATCCTCCAGGCTCACACAAGCCTTTGCTCTTCAAATTGCCAAACTGTTTACCAACAGCAGACTTCTCCTTCGCGCTCAGCTGATCTGCAAAACCAGTAATTATCCAAAGCCTGGCCGCCTCACCCTAATGTGAACAATGGCTCAATAGGAAAACCCACAGAAATGGCTCAAAGGCCCAGCCTCTCTCCTCTACTGAAGCCCACGCCTGACACAGCCTGACCTCAGTCCTGCCATTGGCGGTGGGGAAGGCCGTGCTCAAGATTCATCGGGGAGGGCTTAACTTCTTCCAGAGAGGCCAGGGGCTCCCTCTGAAGGAAGAGGCAGCTCATCAAGTGATGCCAAGTCCATCCAAGGACTGGATGGAGGCCCTCCTGAGGCTGGTGGCCGGAGGACAAGGCCTGTAAGTGCTCGGCTAGCAGGAGGCAGCAGAGGGCATAGCCAGAGTTCCAGCCAGCCGGACTGGGAGGGGTCCCATGCCCACCACTGTCCAGCTGTGTGACACTGAATGAATCACTTAGCCTCTCAGAGCTCCAGCTTCCTCATCTGTGACTCAGAAACAGTAAGAGCACTACGCTAGGGCTTTGTGATGTCTCAGCAGAGACCAGTCGTGTCTGACTCTTTGCAACCCCATGTACTATAGCTTCCAGGCTCCTCTGTCCGTGGAGATTCTCCAGGTCATGCCCCTTTCCAGGGGATCTTCTCTACCCATGGATTGAACCCATATCTCCTGCATCACAGGCAGATTCCTTACCACCTGAGCCACCAGGAAAACCCAAGAATACTGGAGTGGGTTGCCATGCCCTTCTCCAGGGGATCTTCCTGACCCAGGAATTGAACCCACGTCTCTTGCATTGCAGGCGGATCCTTTACCGTCTGAGCCACCTGGAAGATCATCCACAAAAAGCTCCTATGGGAGCTGACATGGGCCTCACTCCAGAGACAGAGGGAGATGGGCTTGAACCCCAACTCTGTTTCCTGCATCCCTTGGGATGCTGGGTCCTAACTTCTCTGTGCCTTGCTTTCCTCGTCTGGAAACAGAAACACAACACCCGTTTCACTGCACTTTGGCACATGTTACAGGAGATGGTGTGTATGGAGGCCAAGCATGGTGGCCTTGGAACCCTCCTGAGGGGTCATAAACAGTGGGTGGTCCTGGGAGATGCCTCAGCCCCCAACACACTTTCAGAGGAGGGGCTGGTGCTCAGCAACACTCACCCCTAAGCAGGTGCACCTGGGTGACATCAGGCGGATGTCCAAGGCCCTGCCGAGTGCCTGGGCTCCTCAGCATTGACAGTCCTGCCATGCGCTGCAAGGCCCAGGTCCTCGGAGAAGCACAGCTGAAGGAGAAGCTGCCTGGGGCGGGCAGGCGGGGCCAGGATCTTGCAAGGAGGGGCCAGCATGGCAGGCACAAGCCGCACGGCCAGAGCCCCCCTTCCCATCAGGACGGCCTTCTCCTGAGTTGCCGGGTCCTGTCCCCATGCCCTGGCTGGGGGTGACGGGCAGCTTGGCCAAAGCCTTGCAGGCCAGGCACTCCAGGGTGGGAAACCTGCTCTAGAAGAACCAGGCTGACTTGAGTGACCGGCTTACGACCTGGGGGGGACCCAGGCTGACTTGTTAGGCCCTGAGGCACAGGGCCCTTACGTGCAAGCTCCCAGTCTAACAGGGGAGGCAGACCCAGACTGACGGTGACAGGCGAGCAGGAACAGAGGGGACAGGGAGGCCCGGCCCCAGTCTAGAGCCCCAAGGAGCTTCCTCGAGGAGGACATGGAGGCAAAAACAAATGAAAAGAGGTGCTGGAGGGTGAGGGCATTTCACAGGCTCGTCAGGCATAGGATCAACTTTCCTCAGACCTGGTCAGTGTCCAGCCAAGGCCCAGAGGGGCTCAGAGACTGCTGGGCCCTCACCCTGCCTCCCGTACGGCCCTGGTCTCCAGGTGGAGGCTGTGGGCATGTGAGGGACCTAGGATCCCAGGGAAGGCCGTCCCAGGGCGGCGGGGCCGGAAGTTGAGGGGACCGGCACTCTAGAGGTGTGAAGGTCAAACCTCCCCAGAGAGTCGCCTCACGACCCTGGGCCCCGGGGTGGAACTGGGCAGTCACAGGGCAGATGAGTGGCTGCAGCTGGGCTGTTTCCCAGCATCACGGGGCTCAGAGCAGAGCATGCTTATGTACTCTTGGTCCCCGCTGCCATGGAGACGGGAGCAGAGGGATGCTCTTTTTCCTGCAGAATCTTGTTGCCATTCATTTGTCTGCTGTGTAGGGATATGTGGGCTCACAGGCCTGGGGGATTCCAGGACTTCCCTTTCATCTGCATTTCCACCCCTTGCAGGGCTCCCGGCAGGCAGCGCCGCCATCCTCCCACCCACCCACAGCGCAACCCCGTGCCCAGGGGTCCAGCTTCAAAGAAGGGTGAGCGAGAGAAGAAAGGGGGGCTCTCTCCAGGAGACAGGGCCTCAGAACATGGCCATGATTCACCACGCCTGAACATGAGCCGCCATAAATAATGGAACACATTCGGACATGGTGATTCAGTGCGTCAAAATATAGAAAGGCCATTTAGTATTGGTGACAAAATTAGATGAAAGGCTTCACTCCTTCAGATGAAGAAGCAGGCGGGGCGGTGCTGAGATAGAACAGAGCATCACCTCCACATTCTCTGAATGAAAACGTGAATGTCCCCTGTGGCCAGACAGGATGACCAGCCCAGGCTGCTCTGGTGTCACCTGGGGTAGTAGACAGGTATGCACCCAGGAATTCTCCCATGATGGAAATGCATGTTAGGAGAACGGCTGTTTCTCCACGAAATAAAGAGTTAAGAGCTGGAATGCTTTACAATAACCAAGACCATTGACAGATGAATAGATCAAGAAGATGTGGTACCTATATACAACAGAATACTACTCGGCCATGAAAAAGACCAGCACCATGGATGTAGCTAGAGATTACCACAGTACTAAGTGAAGTTAGGTCAGAAAGAGAAAAATACCATACAATATCACTTATATGTGGAATCTAAAACATGACACAAATGAAAAACGAACCTATCTCTTAAACAGAAGCAGAATCACAGACATAGAGAATATACTGGTGGCTGCCAAAAGGGAGGGGTTTGGGGAAGGATAGAGTGGAAGGTTGGGGTTAGCAGATATAAGTTTTTGGTATATAAAATGGATAAACAGCAAGGTCCTACTATATAACACAGAGAAATATGTTCAATATCTATGATAAACCATAATGGAAAAATATTTTTACAAGTGTGTGTGTGTGTGTGTATACATTTTTTCCCAGCTGGTGCTAGTGGTAAAGAACTCACCTGTCAGTGCAGGAGACATAAGAGATGCAGGTTCTATCCCTAGGTCAGGAAGATCCCCTGGAGGAGGAAATGGCAACCCACTCTAGTATTGTTGCCTGGAAAATTCCATGGACAGAGGCTCCTGGTGGGCTACAGTCCACCAGGTCATAAAGAGTTGGACACGACTGAGTGACTGAACAACAATAGCAAATATATTGAGACACCCTAGATGTCACAGGACATATTTGGACGTGCTCATATGTGGATAAGAAATTTTATGTCTTTGCATGGGCTGTTTATTTCTTCCCCAGAAAAGCAGTATTTCCCAGTAATACTGGAGGGAGACATCAAGGTCTTACAACCTTCCTCTGACAGATGAGGAAACCAAAGCCCAAAGAAAAGAAGATGTTATCCCAGATTGCTCAGAAACAGATGACATCTTAGAAAACGAAGCAGAGGTCTCAACTGCACCTCCATACTGCAGAGGTACCGCAACATTTACCGTCCAGGGCAAATTGCTCCGAGGCTCAGAGAACTGAGTGGAAATGTCCTGCCAGCCAGTCTGTGGGCCTCTGTCCTCTGGTCTCCTCCTTTCCTCATGTGGTCCCTCGTCTCCGGCCTTGTGGTGTCTCTGGGTGGCGGGGGGCTGCGGGGGGGGATCATTATCCCGGTGCATCGAAAGGGCCTTGGCCTATTCTGACATAGCAGGGGTTCTCCTTCCCCTTGGGGCTCAGCTGGGAAGAACATCTTCCAGCCAAGAGGAACTTCGTCTTCCTGGGCCTGCAGTGAAGAGGCCAAACAGGAACCAGCCCTGCCCTGGGGACTCTAGGTTGGCCCCCCCACACACGAGCAAAGTCTAAGAGGTTTCTGTGTTGGGTGCTAAGGACTTGAAGCTCAAGCCATTTGGCCTGGCGAGAGGCAGAGAGCTGTGGAGACCCCTTTAGAGGCCTGCCCTGAACTCGGACACCGCCTTCCGCCACAGTGGCCAAAGGTGTTCCCCGGGCCAAGGTGGGAGAAGCCAGGAAGGCCCGGCCAGCCCACCTGCACCTAGAGGCACAGTCCCTCCCGACGGTGCCACACTCACGGCCAGAATTCCTCAAGGGAGGTGCTGCCTCCCTCTTCTATCCCTCTTTTGAGGGGGTTCACCTTTAAGAAAAAGGGCTGAGTGCCTTGCACTGGCCCAAGGCCAGTCACTAGCCTGGGGTCCCTCACTACTGCCCCGGGATCCTGACCATCAGGGACCCTCCCACTTCTGGCCTCTGCCAGGCATGCAGGGCTGAAGGCACTGCCCGCTCAGAGTCTGCCCCCCACACCCCCCCACTTCCAGACTACCCAGGGCCTGGGGACTCCCTGCCCAGACAGTGCTATGCAGGAAGGAGGGGAGCAGAGCTTGGCTCTGCTTGTTGGGGGTCCACTTGTGTTGGTGTGGGGAAGGGGGAATGGGGGAGGAGGGCAGGAGGGCTCCTGGTGTGGGGTGGACCCGGGTGATTTTCAAAAGTGAGACGTGGAATTCAAGTCACTTCAATTCTGTCATTCACGCGACCACTTGGAGTTTTAGTTTGTGTATAAAATTTAAAAGAGTTTGACAGAGCGTAAACTGCAAGTGTAATCTTGTTTGAAAAAGTATGAAATTTAGTTCAGCTCAGTGAATCTTCACAAAGTGAGCAGACTTTAGAACCACTCACCAGATCAAGAAATAAAACCTTGCCAGAACCCCCAGAACTCCCTTAGTGCCCCTTTCCAAAGGTAAACGCTATCTTGGCTGCTAAGATGACAGATCAGCATTGCCCATTTTTGCACTTGAATGCAATCATCCACACTGCTGCACGTGGACGCAGTTCGCTGGTTCTCATTCTGTGGAGTGTTCCGTCAAATAATACTCCGTAACTTACCCATTCTGTTGGTGAACATTGGATCACTTCCAGTCCCGGGCTAGTGTGAATATTGCTGCTGTGAGCAGTCTTGCACATGTGTTTTGGTGAACTTGGGTACGCACAGCTGTTGAATGTGTAACCAGGAGTCTTCTTGCTGTATTAAAGGGGGTATTTATACCAGCTTGATTTATGCTGCCAGAAAACACCCACCAACAATCTGAGTGTTTCAATTAGTCCACATCATTTCCACTGGAGAAGGGATAGACTACCCACTCCAGTATTCTTGGGCTTCCCTGGTAGCTGAGCTGGTAAAGAATCTGCCTGCAATGTGGGAGACCTGGGTTCGATCCCTGGGTTGGGAAGATCCCCTGGAGAAAGGAATGGCTACCCACTCCAGTATTCTTGCCTGGAGTATTCCATGGACTATACAGTCCATGGGGTCTTAAAGAGTCGGACATGACTAAGCAACTTTAACTTTGCTTCATTTCTGCACTTGGAATTGTCGACTTTTTAACTTCAGTCATTCTTGTGAGTGTGTAGCTGTATCTCATTGTAGTCTTAATTTCTATTTCCCTGTGACTAATAAATAAAGTTGAGTGCTCTAGTAGGTTTATTACACATGTGAATGTGCTCTTTTGTAAAGTGTCTGTTCAAGGTTTTCTATTGGGTCGTCTGTCTTATTTATTTGAAGGCGTATATTCAGAATTCAAGTCTCACGTCAAACATACGTGTGGCAAATTTCTTCTCCCATTCTGTGCTTTGCTTTGTGTTTTTTTTTGAACAGATGTTCTTAAGTTTAATGCTGTATAATTTATCACTGTTTCTTTTAAGGTTAGTGCTTTCTGTGTCTTAAGATATTTGCCTACCCCAAGATCATGAAGATATTCTCCTATATTCCTTTTTAGAAAAGTTGTGTTGAAAAAATGTGTCTACAATCCATCTGGAATTGGCATCTGTGTATGGCACGAAGTAGTGATCACAGTTCATTTTTTTCCTGAATGGGTACCTAATAATCCCCAACACGTTTTACTGAAAAGACCACCCTTGCCCTCACTGCGCTAGACTTTCACCTTTGCGAAAAATCAAGTGGACCCAGTGTGTGCCAGTCTGTGTCTGGATTCTCTGTTCTGCCCCGCTGATCTATGTGTCTATCCTTGGCAATTATCGAGCTGTCTTAAATGCTGTAGCACCATAATAAATCTTGAAGTCTGGTAGTCTAAATTCTCTGTTTTGTTATTGCTCTTTAAAATCATTTAGTTTTTCTTGGTCCAATGCATCCCCATGCAAATTTTAGAATCAACACACACACACACAGACAACCTCTTGAGCTCTGCATTCTAGATCTATTTGTGTTTCTCTGAACTGCTGTTTGGTGTACATATCAATCAGAGGCCAGTCAGGAAACAGAAACCTCACTAAATATTTCAAGCGAAGAGGAATTTAATTCAAGGAGCTCATGACAAAGGTGTGAGAAGGGGTAACCGAGAGAAGGGGAGGGGGTGTGACCAAGGGGCCAGAGAGCTGCTACCACTTCCAGGCTGGAGGTGCAGAGCGGGCACTAGGCAGAGATGAGGAAGCATCAGCGCCAGTTTGGGGCCACGTCCGAGCTTGCCCCGATGTTGTTGGACCCAGGCCACTGCTGCCCCAGAGCCGCCAGCATGAGCAGATGGACTCATATCTTTGCCTGCTGCTACTGTTGCATGTGTCTCTGTGAAATCTGCTGAAATCCTGCCCTCAGTCCCTGAGAGGGTGACTCTATTTGGAGACAGGGTCATCACAGATGTGATTAGTCAAGCTGAAGTCATATTGGAGTCAGGTGGATGCTACTCCAACAGGACCATGTTCCTTACAAAAAGGAGAAAATTGGACACAGACATACACACTGCGCAAGCATCATGTGAAGATGAAGGCCAAGATCCCGGTGATGCTTCTACAAGTCAAAGAAACCAGCAAACCTCCAGATGCCAGGGGGAGCCCCAGAGCAGATTCTCCCTCCTGATCCCCAGAAGGTACCAGCCCTCCCTGGACTTCCGGCCTGCAGAGCTGAGAGACAGTAAATGTTGCGTCAGCCAGCCCATCTGTGGTGCTCTATTACAACAGTCCCAGCTAACCAACACACCCGCCTTCTAACCTGGGGCCATGGCCTCCTTGTGAGAACCCGCCTGGCCAGGGAGCCTGGGACGTGTGGTTGACAGGCTTCCAGCCTGGCTGCACAGAAAAAGAAGGAGATCAAGAACAACAGACGAATATCCAGCCCCACGTGCATCACCAGGGGTCGCCCGTCCACCACCTGCCATGGACACCAGGCGGCCACCAACAGGACCGCGATGGACACCCCCCGACAGGAGGATCTCTGTAAGAACTTGGGAGTTTACATCAAGGCACAGCATTTCTGCAATGCTGCCTCTCCAAGGTGGCCTTCAGGCTGTTCCTGGCCTGGCCCCTGCTTCTCCCTGACCTCATCTGCTCCTCCTCTCAGCTTCAGCCACACTCACCCTCCATCCCGGTCTCAGGGCCTTTGCACTTGCTGTCCCTTCTGTTGGAAGCCTGTTTCCCCACGTTTTCTTTCTTTCTTCTTTTGTAATATTTATTTATTTGGCTGCATTGGGTCTTAGTTGTGGCACACGGGATCTTTACTGCATCATGGGGGTTTTTCATGCAGCGCACCGACTCTCTAGTGTGGTACACAGGCTTAGTCCCCCTGAGTCACGTGAAATCTTAGTTCCCTGACCTGGAATCAAACCTATGTCCTCTGAATTGCAATGCATATTCTTACCCAATGGACCACCAGGGAAGTCCCTCCTCCACATTTTCAACTAAAGGGCCCACCTCGCTATGCATCTACAACCCCCATGTCCCCACATCACTCCTTGCTCACTCCCCTTACCCTCCTTTGCTTTCTTCATTTCAATGTTCAAAAGGACAATAGATTTACTCACTGGCTCTAGGATAAACATGGCAGAAACTGACTGGTTTGTCACTATGCCCCCAGAGCCCAGAATAGGGCCTGGAACATAGAGCAAGTGCTCAACAAGTGTTTGTTGAATGAATAAACACTTTGACTTTCTCAAACCATGAAAAAGAGCTGAGTCACCCAGGCAAGGACTGAAAGAGAAAGCCAAGTCTGAGCAAGCCTGGCCTTGGGGGTCACCAGCTGCCCCAGCGCTTACCTTCTTTCCCTAGCTCTCTAGTCTCCTGCCCACAGCAGCTCTGCCCATAGCCCCTGCCTTTATTCCCAGTGGGGAGATAGAAGGGAGGGGGCAAGACTAGAGTTGGGGAGACCAGAATGGCAACCGGGCAGGAGAGGAGACAGGGCTGGGCTGGGAGGATACAGTGGATGGGAAAGGAGGTCTTGGGCTGGAGTGTGTCAGGGGGTTTGAATAAAACAGCATGAAGGACGATGTTTGGGTTTCTAGCTTGGCACCGGATGGCTAGATGCTAAGATGGGGACCTAGCAGGAGGAGCAGTTGACTGGGGATGAACTGAGTTTGGGAGTCTGGGGGGCACTGAGGCAGTGTGTTGGAAATATAGCTCTACAGCTCCGGAGACATTCAAGTTGCAGGTGGAATCTATGAAAACCTTTATAAAAATATTTTTGTTTCACCAGAATTAAATCTTAAAGCAGCTCATGGAACAAAGAATCAACCACCCTTTACACATCTTAAATCAACAAAGACAAGTACTGCATAATTACCTTCCATTTCAGAATCCCAGTCCCAAGGGTCAGTGAGAGTCTTAACGAAAAGAATTAGGCTTTGTTGCAAGTAACGTGTACAGGAAGCATCTATTTTGTGTGTCTGTTCTTCTACCCAAATGTTCGATGCCTTAATGATTTCATGACTCAGAACTGTTTATTCCTGCCTCCTGGGTCTCGCCACAGTCCCTGAGACATGAAGAATGTACATCCTCAGAATGGAAAAGGCCTCTGTTGATCTTTATCTAACCTGCTTGGCAGAGCTGAGCGGCTTCCGTTCGCAGCCCGGTGGTGGGTGGGTGGTCTCGGCTCTGCTTGGATAACCTCAGAACCCAAACACCTGCCACACGCCCACTTACTCTCCCATGACTTCCTTCATCTCCCCCAAGCTTCACCGCAGAAAGCCATAACTCCAGTTCTGCTGAGTTTTTCTCCCTCCCTTTTTCCAATTCCCAATTCTTCCTTTTTCCAATTATCTCCTTCAACACTGACTCACAATTCACTTCTACAAGAACCACGATTCTCTTGTTGGAGGTGAAAAAGAAGTGAACCTGCATCTTCTAGAATGTCACAGCAGGGAGATCCCAGGATGGAATTCATCAATTCGACAATTATTTGGGGAATGTTTACTATGTGTCTATTGTTGCCTTAGTCCTGGAGATATACTGATGGGTGGAAAAGAGGAAGGCTGTTTCCTGTTGGAAGGGAAAGTCCAGTGGGGGAACCAGAGCATAATTAATTACAGAAATAAGTGTGAAGTTGCTCCTGTGATAAGTGTCATAGATGAGGCTATGGTGGTCCTACGAGTGTATTTAATGTTCATAGATAGAGTGGACCTCATCAAGGAGATCAAGACAGACTTCCTGGAGGAAGTACCAATTGACCAGAGATCTGAAGGATGAGTGACCTTAACCAGGCAAAAGAGGACGGGAAGGATCCTCTTTGTAGTGAAAACACAGGGACAACAGTCTATGTGGGCAAAACAAAGGGCCCAATGAGAGTTCAGAGGGGCTGCGGGCAGAGGCAGGGGGAAGGCAGAGGTGAGTCTGAGAAGCAGGACCACACAGACCTTCCATCACCTGTTAAAGACTTGTTTTTATCTCAAGAGTAATGAGATGTCAGTTCATGTTTAAAACCAAGGCGAGATGATGTCAGGTCTGCATTTCAAAGAGATCACCCAGGATACAGTGTGGAGAGCAAATCAGAGGGGGACATCTGGGAGCTGGAAGGCTGGGTGCAGCAGGTTAACCAAACATGGCAACAGCTTGGCAACCGTGGATGTGAGGGGGACTAGCGGGGTGGATTTAAGAGATACCTGGGAAGCAGAGATGACTGGTCATGGGGGTGACCGGATCTGGGGGAGGTGAGGGAGAAGGCACATGAGATGACTTCTGTTTCTGGTTTGCATAATTATCATTATCACTCACTGAGGCAGAAAACCCCAGAGGAGACCAGACTGGGGGCAGGTTAGAAGTTCAGTTTTAGATACCCTGAGTTGCCTTTGAGGTAGCCATTCCTTCTAAAGACTCCTCTTCCTAAAATACTTTTTTATTTTTTTAGCCACACCATGAAGGCATGTGGGAACTTAGTTCCCCAACCAGGGATCAAACCCACACCCTTTGCAATGGGAGTGCAAAGTTGTAACCACTGTACTGCCGGGAAATTCCCCTGAAATACATTTTTTAAAAAACTGCTCTCAGTTTTTCTCTACAGTTTACTTAATCAGCTCTCATCCTTGAAGATGGTTTTGTCCTTGTATAGGGTTCAAATCGGCATTCATTTCCTTGCAGCACCGTGCCTTCTAATTTTGCTGCAGAGACATCAGCAGTTATCTGTATTGTCCTTTGAAGGTGATCTGCTTTGTTACGGTTGCTGCTTTTATAATCTTTTCATTGTCTTTGGTGTTCTGCAGTTCCATTGTGATGTAACTAGGTATGGATTTCTATTTATTTATTCTACTTGGAAATTGTTTTTGCTTTGTTTTGTTTGCCTGAGCTTTGGAAAGTTTAAAAAAATCCCCAGGTGTTTCTAACCTGCAGACGTGTTTAGTAAACCCTGGAGTAGACAAAGCCATGTTCATGTGTGCATGCTCGGCTGTTTCAGTCATGCTCTTTGCGACCCCATGGACTGTATCCTCCAGTCTCCTCTGTCTATGGGACTTCCCAGGAGGAATACTGGAGTGGGTTGTCATGCCCTCCTCCAGGGGATCTTCCTGACCCAAAGATGGAACCCACTTCTTCTACATCTCCTATATTGCCATATTCCAGCTCAAATGTGGCAAAAAAGAAACCCTGGAGAATTGTTATAGTTCCTGAATCTGATGATTGATGTCTTTCTTTAAGCACTGCTTCTCCCCCATCCTCTGTGTTATCTCTGTCTGGAATTCCAGTTAGTGACTTATTAGACCTTCTCACTTTACTGGCCACCATGTCTTTTTTTTTTTTTTTTTGGCTGCACCGGGTCTTAGTTGTGGCATGTGGAATCTGGTTCCCTGACCAGGGATCAGACCCTAGTCCCCTGCATTGAGAGCACGGAGTCTTAGGCACTGGACCACCAGGAAAGTCCCCAACCGGCTACCGTGTCTTTTTACCTCTTTTGCATTTTTCACATACTGTTTTCTAACTCTCTTCTTCTTCTTCATTTTTTTAAAGTTCATTCAGCAGCTCAGTTTCCCTCATATTTATTGTCTTTAAAAAAAAACTTTTATGTGTGTACACGCAAAAAAGTGCACCTCATAATTTTATAGCTTGATGACTTTTCACAAACTAAACCCACTCATGTAGTCAACACTTAACTCAACAGAATATTACCAATGCCCCCCTCTTTTTTATGTATCTCTTTTTTTTCTACTGCACAGAATGTGGGATCTTAGTTCCCTGACCAGCGATTGAACCAGTGCCCCCTGCATTGGAAGCACAGAGAATGAATAGCATTCCAGTCTAGGTCTATTCTTTCACATATTAATAGATGTTCAGGTTCCTTATATTTTAAGTTATCACAAATTAAACTGTTATGACCGATCTGAAGTAAGTCATCTTTATGAACATGTTTTCATTTCTTGTGGGTAAATATCTATGAGTAGGATTTCTGGACCATAGGTTGGATGTGTGTTTCACTGTGTAGGACTCTCCCCGAACTGTTGTTTGATTTTCATCTAGCATCTGTACCATAAGCTTTCTTCACACACCCAAACTCCCAGGTTCCTGAAAACAGAAGCTATAGACTTCTCTTCCCACACCCAGGGAAGCTAGAACCAAAAAAGTAAAAGAACAGACCCCTCCCCTCACCTTCATATCCCCCAGGCCAAGTCCACGTGCAGAGAGAGAATAGGAAAGATAACCCCTAAAATCTGCACAAGATCTAAGTGAGCTGGCCTTTATTGTCTGAAAGTGATGAGAAAGCTCTGGGTTTGCCCAAAATATTGCTCAGAGCTGGGAAAGAACGATTAAACAGAACATATGGAGGCAGCGACTGGAGAGCCATGAACCCTATTTCCTGTTCACTGCCCTAGTTTAGACTATCAGAACCCAGCCCCCTCCTCCACACTCTCGCCTTACTTCCCTCCCCTCCCATCAGGCCTCTGATACCTGGCTACCACCCTGGACTTGGCAGGACAAGAGCCAAGACTCAGGAAAAGCTGACAGAACAGAAGGGAAGGCAGAACAAAGGAGCCGTGGAGAACGGGCTCTGATTAAAGAAGCTTGCTTGGGACTTCCCAGGAAGTCCAGTGGTTAAGACTCCAAGCTTCCAATGCAGGGGGCACTGGTTCGGCCCCTGGTCAGGGAACTAAGATCCCACATGCTGCACAGTGTAAAGACAAAAAAAAAATTTTAAATACATTAAAAAATATAAACAAGTTCTCTGGACTACAAGTGGAGGACATCTCTCAGGTTACAACTCGACCCCCACGACCGCGCCTCTGTCTCCTCTAGGAACCACTGGAGTCCTCCCAAGGTCCACAGCTGTTGATCTCTGCAATGCCTGTGAACGTTAGTCGCATATGTGACATCTCTGAGCTCCATTTCCAGTGTCATCAACCCTGGAGGAGGAAAGAGAACCCTGAGGTCTGACTTCCTGCCACAGACTGAGCAACTGTACAGAACAACTCAGAACCAGTGCATCAATGCTAATCAAGCAAATTAGCCATTGCAGGCATGTTCACAAAAGGCAGCAGAGTCAATGGGGTGCGATTCATTAGCACCCTGTCCCTAACAGCCTCTGCCGGCTCCTCATCCCCGAACGAAGACCAGGTTGGGGCTGGAACTGTACAGGTCTGGCAGGGGGCCCTGCAGGCGGCTCTGGCTGTCCTCCAGAAACTTGGCTGGCTACCATGCCCACCCACCACTTCCTTTCACTCAGCCCTGCTTTCTTCTGGGTTCCCTCTACCTGGAGTGTCCTTCACTGTCCTCTTCACCTGGCTAAATGCCTTTTCATCCTGCAATCCTCACCCAGGATTCACCTCCTCCAGGAAGCCTTCTCTGATTCCACAGGTTAGATGGGGGCCCTCTTCTGGGCTCCCACATCCGTCACTGATCAGTCTCCCCTAGAGTCTGGGCTCTGTTGCCAGAGGAGGGGGCCAAATCCCAGATGGAAGAGGCCCACCCCTTTTGTCTCGGTCACAGAAGGTTGTATCAGGGTTCTTGGGGTGCAAGCATCAGAAACCCACTCCGGCTCCCTTTGGGGTCCCAGGAAGGGTGAATGGCCTCAGCTACAGCAGGAGCAGAGTGCCTCACACATCCTCAGGGTCCAGATGGGGACACTAATGCCTGGCCTCTCTGGTCGTACCTGATGGTGAGGAGGGCGGGGGCTGGGGAGAGCATTCTCTGGATGGAGGCTTTGTGTCTCTTTGGTCTGACTTGAGCCACATGCTCCGTGTCCTTGACCAGGGTTGAGTAGGGCTCCACGTTTGGCAGATCCTTTTTTCCAGCAGTCATGTATGGATGTGAGAGTTGGACCATAAAAAAGCTGAGCCCCGAAGAATTGATGCTTTTGAACTGTGGTGTTGGAGAAGACTCTTGAGAGTCCCTTGGACTGCAAGGAGATACAACCAGTCCATCCGAAAGGAAATCAATCCTGAATATTCATTGCAAGGACTGGTACTGAAGCTGAAGATCCAATATTTTGGCTACCTGACATGAAGAACTGACTCACTGGAAAAGATCCTGATGCTAGGAAAGATTGAGGGCAGGAGGAGAAGGGGATGACAGAGGATGAGATGGTTGGATGGTATCACTGACTTGATGGACATGAGTTTGAGCAAGCTCCAGGTGTTGGTGATGGACAGGGAGGCCTGGCGTGCTGCAGTCCATGGGGTCGCAGAGTCGAACACAACTGAACAACTGAACTGAATTACATGTATTACTTCATTCACTCTTCAGAAACAATCTGTGAATAGATACCACTGTTGCCCCCCATGGTACAGTTGGGGAAACTGAGGCAAGAGTCAAGGATGGCCATTAGGAAAGGAAAGTGGCCAGGCTGGCCCCCGGCCCCAGGCTTATGGAATATGTATGTGTGTGTTGAGAGTGAGTGAGTACTCCAGAAAACCTTGTGAAGCTGGCTTCTCCGGAGGCAGCCTGCTTCCAGAGCCAGGTGTGGGCGGGTGTTTGGCTCTTCCTGACGGATGGGTGACATTTCCCGGGGCAGTGACAGGAAGCACACCTGTCACTACTTGGGTAATTACTGCTCCCTCGCTGGCCTTTCAGCCAAGCTGCAGCCCTGAAGAGTCATCGCGCTTTCTCCGGCGTTCTCAACAAGAGGCAAAGGAAAGCTTAGGAACAGAGGGGGTGAAAATCTGGGTCGTTTTGCATTGTCCGGAAGAGAGATCACAGCTTCAGAAAATGGACCAGAGACCGAGTGAGGACAGAGACTGTGTTACCGGAACGTGGATCCCAGAGGCCCTGAGGCGTGGTGTTGGGTCTAGAGCACAGGTCAGGCCGACCTGGAGCAGAGCCAGAATGGACTGCAGATGTCCCTGGGCGGGGAGCGGGGGGGTCACTCCCTCCCCATCTTCTCTTTTTTGGGAGGCCAGTTGAACCGTTCCTCCTGATCCTGATCTTCCTCTCAGGCAGCCAGAATGTCGGTGGCAGTGTCAGCGCTGGACAGTGATGGGGGGTGGGGGGTAGTGTCCCGGGGGCGTGTGGTCATAGAGCATGTGCTCTCCTGGGGCCCCTGTCAGTACCCCTCTCTCGCACCCCATGATCTCCGTGGGATCCTGACCTTGCATTCCATCTGGCCCCAGCCCTGGTTCGCCCTCCCTGGTGCTGGCATCTTTCACTCCCCCCACCCCCTGGCCCTGAAGCCCAGCCCCGGTTCCAGTGGTCTCATCCCCCTCTGTGGTTGTTGCCTGGTACTTGTCTGCCCCCTACCCCACAGCAGACCAAAGCTGCAGTCTGTTCATTCTTGGACCCTCAGCACTCACAAGAGCTCAGCCCCGTCAGGCCATGCTGGGTGGAATAATGGATAGTTCTGGGTTCCTTAAACCCCACCTGACAGCCAGGGTACCATGGTGGGGGCCCTGGGCAGGCTGTCTTATGTATGATCACGGTTTCCTAATTTCCCACCCCCAGGAACACTCCAGGTCCCTCTCTTCCGGTGGCTGGTTGCCACAGAAACTCTCTCACACAGGGGGTCTGGGTTCCTATGGGTCTGTGCTCATCATTGACAGGGTTGCTTCCTGGGAATAAACCTAGCTCTCTGCAAGGAGCCAGGAGAACCATGGAAGGAAGGAGAGACCCCCCCACCTTACTGCTCTGAGACCCCCACCTTACTACCAATGCCTGGGGTTTGCCATCCACTGGGGACCGTGGATCACCCAGGCCCCTCCTGGCTGCCTTTCTGCCCCCAGCCCTCTGCCCCTCCAAGGGTCTGTCCACAGGCCCTATTGTTTGAGTCTTACATGAGGACACAGGTCCAGACGCAGCATTGCCCAGGCAATGTGGGGTCAGAGGAGAGGCCCCCAGGTGGTGCCCCCAGCAGGAATCAGCAATTTAGAAGAGAATTTTGAAAGTTGAAAAGAACTTAAAAGTTACAAGAAATTCATCTCTAGGGGTTACCTTCCAGGGAGTGGGAGCAGGAGCAGGGCCCCCAGCTCCTCTAAGAGCACAGCCCTTTCTGTCTTGTCCCTCCCTGAGTTTGTTCCAGTCCACACCTCACCAGCTGCTGGTCACCAGTGTAGCCTGCACACAGTCGTGGCCACTGGTGTCCTCTGACCTGCCGCTCCCCCCCTGACCCCGGCTCTTGAAGGGCACCTCTGATCTCTCAAGGCAAGAAGCAGGCCCCAAGGTGTGGGCCATCCTGGACTTCTCCCTCTCCTTGGCTCTGCAGGCCCTCCACCCCCACGTCCTGTTGACCTCGTCTCCAGTGTCTCTCAGATCCGCCCTTTACTCTCCCGTGTCCACTCCCAGCACGGCCATCCTGGGCCACACGCACCTTCGGCTCTCAGCCGGACTTCTTTCCTGGACTCCTCACACCCTCTCTGCCCCATTCCGATCTGTTCTCCAGGCTCCAGCTACAGCAGTGTCAACTGGAATCATGCTGAATTCACAGATCCCTGCAGAGAGAATGGACACTACAAATTTTATTGGGTTTTCCAATGAACGTGGTTCTCTATCTATTTAGGTCCTCTTTCATTTTGTTCGTGAGCGATCTATAGTTTCCAACACACAAATCCTACATGTGCTTTGTTAGATTTGCACCCAAGTATTTCATGTCTTGGGAAACTATCGTAAATAGCATTTTATTCAATTTTTTATTATTCATGGCTAGTATGTTGAAATAGAAATGATTTAATTTTTCTTTTAAAATAATTATAGATTCACAAAAATTTGCAAAGATAGTACAGAGGCCCTCTGAACCCTTCACCCAGTTTTCTCCAATACTTGTATCTTATATACCTTGTATCTTATATTTCCTTGGTGGCTCAGACGGTAAAGCATCTGCCTACAATTCGGGAGACCCTGGTTCAATCCCCGGGTCAGGAAGATCCTCTGGAGAAGGAAATGGTAACCCACTCTAGTATTCTTGCCTAGAAAATCCCATGGACGGAGGAGTGTGGTAGGCTACAGTCCAAGGGGTCGCAAAGAGTCCGACACGACTGAGCTCCTTCGCTTCACTTCTTACATAACCAGAGTGCACTATCAAAACTAGGAAGCTGACATCGGTACAACTTGTGTGTACGTCATTTTATCATATGTGTAGATTCACTCTCAAGATACAGTGAAAGTGAAAGTGTTAGTCACTCAGTGGTGTCTGACTCTTTGCGACCCCGTGGACTGCAGCCTGCTAGGCTCCTCTGTCCATAGGATTCTCCAGGCAAGAATACTGGAGTAGGTTGCCATGCCCTTCTCCAGGGGACCTTCCAGACCCAGGGACTGAACCTGAGTCTCGCACACTGCAGACAGATTCTTTACCGTCTGAGCCACCAGGGAAGCCTCCTCGAGATACAGAATGAAATACAATTGATTTTTGTATATTGACTTTCTATCCTGCAATTTTGCTAAACTCATTTTTTAGTTCTAGTGAGATATCTTTTGTAGATTACTTGGGATTTTTTACAAAGATAATCATGTCATCTATGAATAGAGGCAGTTTTCTTTTGTCCTTTTGCAGCATGGATGATTTTTTTCTCTTGCCCTATTGCACTAGCTAGGACTCACCCTCCGGGGCTTATCTAAGGTATCTTTGCTCCCCTTGACTCCCCAGCTGGGTCATGTTCTCCCCCCAGATCACCGTGGGCAGCCCTCCTCTGCTCACAGCACCCACCAAGGCCAGGACTCAGCATTCCCCAGGACTCCTCCTGCCTATCCTCTCTCAGAGTCGCTGCTCACTCTCTTCTTTCCCACCATATCCAGCCTTCCGTCTCCAAATCCCTGCCAGCCTTCTAGGACCATCTGTGGGCTCCCTCCTCCGAGCAGACCTCTTCGACACTCAGCAGCTGCAATTCCTATCTTCTTCCTCCATGCCCACCTGACAAACGTCCCTTGAATTGCAGCTATTTCAGAGCATAGGCTATCACACCTGGCAAGCTCCCTGGGAGCCCAAACCACGTCTCATTCTTCTCTGTAGCCCCCACCATTGCCACAGGGACCTTTCTCACTGCCGGCCTCGGCAGGTGTTTGGAGGCTGAAGGATTAGAAATAGATGACAGGTTGAAACGGCAACCACCACTGCCATCACCCTGGGAGGAGTTTTGAGGGGCCACCGGCCTCAGAGTTATCAGCTCTAATTCTCTCCATGGACCACGGTGTAAGAGGCAAGGTTATGCATGTTCCCGTTGAAGACAGACACCAAGAGGTTAAATAAATAACTTAACCAGAACTTGAACTCAGGCTTTTGGTTTTTTTGTTTTTTGTTTTCTGATTCTAAAACTTGGGTTTTTCCCACCACACCAGGGAGGCTGGGAGGAGAGTGAGAATGCGAGTCTGTGATGGAGACAGGCGGAGGAGGGCAAGACGGGGGGTGCTGGGGGAGGCAACAAGGACCAGAGTCTGGACACCAGCCTCAGCCCCTGAGCAGGAGTCCCGCTGACTTTGCACCAGGTCGAGGTGATCAGAAGAGAAAGCATTTAGACCACAAGTATGAGCTCCGGCCAAGGCCACGCTGGGCACCAGGAGAAAGCCGTGCTCCTCACCCGCCAGGGCTCATGGTTGGATGGGGACATGGACACGTGCATCCAAAACCACCAAAAATGCAGCAGGATGCAGAGGTGTGCTGCTTGCTCTAGGAGCTGCAGGGTGACCTGACACCAGCGTCCACCCTCATCCACACACACGTGCCAACCCAGGCTCACAGCAACCGAAAGCAAGAATCATCGTTTCCGTCCCACAGATGACCAAGCTGTAGTCCAGGCAGGATGAGGTCTTTGCCCCAAGACAAGGAACTGAATCAGATCTGCCTTTCCTTCGGAGACCTTTCCGCACCTGCCCGGGTGGACTCTCTCCAGGACCAGTTCTCCAGGACCGACTCTCCAGGACCGATGGCCCTGGGGCCAGGTCCATCCTGGAGGCTCGCAGCCTCCTCTTCACAGCTTTCCCCACTCTCTTGGTTACAGTCCCAAGGGATTTGTTGCCCTACATCTCTCTCGTCTTTTCCTTTCAAAGATGAGTCATAAGATGAAATGAGGTGTTTTGGAGTAAATGATGATGGGCTTGAATTATTCAAACTCCTCCAGATTCTGAAATGAGCATAATGTGTTTGTGTTTGGCATTAAGCATTGAAATGGGCTGAGGGTTCACAGGATTTATCTTAATTTGTGAAATGCCTCTTGGTTGCAAACTCCAGCCCAGGGCCTGCGTGAGATAAATGTCTAGGGGACATCAAAAGCAGTGCCCACTTTCCTGCTAATCTCCCGTGCATCTTTTTCCCCATCAGTTTGACAACCCTGGCTTGGTTGTTGGCAATTTCCCATTCGCCCTGATAAAGTGCAGCTCCATCCCTCGGGTGCAAAGTGGGGACTTTGTTGCCCGCTTTGCTGAGATCATGAAGCCCCAGGTCTGCTGCTGCCCATGAAGAACTTAAAGTTTAAAGTGAGGGTGGACAGTTATCTCTTGTGTAACCTGAACATGGGTTTAAAGAAGGAGATAGAGCCCCGCTGTGTCTGTGGCTCACAGGGCCTGCGAGGTCCCCCGACGTGAAGTGGGCACCAAGTAATATCGGCTAGGATTGGCTTGGTGCTGGACAGAGTTTCCTGGCCCCAAGCAGAAAAGCCAGGCTCCTGAAGGTGTGCTCAGCCTGCATCCTGAAGAGCCCGCTTGAGGGGAGCAGCGAAGGGCAGGGAGCCATGAGGCAGGTTGAAGCCCCCCGCGTCCAGCTCCGTGAGGAGCTGGCGCCATCCCAGGCCAATGGGAGGCGGACGCCCCTGCCTGGACACAGCTCTGAGGCAGGAAGGAACACAGGACTTTCTAGCCTCACCTCCTGCACTTGCATCTCTGGCCAATGCTTCCTAAACAGCCCAACCCAATGGGCCCCGGGGGACAAGAGAGTCATTGCCAAGTTCATCCAGGTTAGCCCCCAGGACCCAGACGGACAGAGAAGAGCACAGAATGGACCGGGGGTGAGGGCTGGCTGAAGAAGGAAGGGGCCTGGGCAAGTCCAAAACCAACACCCCTGCTTGGGCTTCCTTTGGAGCCCTCAGAAGTCTAGCAGCTGTCAGAGCAGAGAGGGGAGGCTGGGGCAGGTCTGCATGAGAGGGTAGTACTGTGTGTGTGTGGGGGGGGGGTGCGGTGCAGAGGGCTGGGCAGGGACAGAGGTCGAGAGGTGGTTCCCCCTCACGCAGGTTGTCAGAAGGAGGGGTCTTTAAGTTGGATGCAAGTCAAAGAGGAAGGACCAGGAACTATGAAGTTGGGTCCCGGGTCTGAATGCACCACCTCCGGGCACTTCCTGCCAGGATGGAAGCAGGTCCCCCAGGACTCACCCCAGACAGGCTCTACCACCTCTCAGGCTTCCCCTGCTAAGTGGGTGGAACTGGGTAGACCAGCCCCTGGGGCCCAGAAGAGGGTGCCCAACTCTTTGGGTAGCTCTCTGACTTCCTGAGGTTGCCCCTACACCGGAAGGATTAAAAACCCTGGCCACAGTGGGCAAGCCTAGGAGCCAGACAAGGAGCCCTCCACCCCAAGCCAGGGTGTTTCCCAAAGCATGTTCCCCAGACCTGCAGTACCACAAGCTGCTGTGGGGAGACAGGGTTCTGCAGTCACATAAGTTTGAGAAGCACTGACAACTGCTGCCTGTCACAAATTTCCTAGCCTTCTAAAGGTTCTGATAAGTCCTGAATGGAGGCAGGGAGGACTATTAAGCTCTGTTGAGCTCAGCCTTCCACAGCCACATTTGACCACAGAACCCTTTCATCACAGAGCATCTGTGGATACTTTGGGCACTGCTGCTGGAAGAAGCCCTCTGCTAAAGAGCAGCTGCTATGCCTTTGAGCCATCGAAACCCTTGTCACCGTGGCCTTTATCTCCCTCATGCCATCCCTGAGCCTTCAGAGAGACCCGCTTACAGAATCTGGCCCCACTTGGCTGCACAGTGAGGCTTATGGGGAGGCGCTGTCTCTGCGTACAGGCTAAAGGGCTGCTGAGGCACGATAACAGGCGGCAGCATTTGTCCAGGCCACAAGGAAGGTGAATCTCCAGGGGATGATTAGAACGGAGACAAGAAACCAGCAGCCCTTCCCACATGGACAGCCTCCCTCCTCTGCAAGCTGGTGTCTGGGCTACTCGCACCACGCGCACAAGGCAGCTGCTATCCTGGAGGGTGGTCTGGGGTTCGATTGGAGGGAGTGTAGCACTGGCTTCTTCTAGGGTCCTGCTCCCCCATTTTCATCAAGGAGTCCTCCTGCTCTGGCCCACTATCATGGGCCTGGGCAGGACAAGAGGTCAGTCCCTGAGCCAGACCCGGTCCAGGACTTGAGACCAGGACCCCAAGGCCCTCTTATGGTTTCTGTCTCTTTGTCCCCCAGGCAGGCAGGTAGGCCAGAGTGGGCTGGAAAGAGGCCCCTGGGTCCTGGGAAGGAGCAGTGACTTGGGGCCTGGACTCTGGCCCCCGAGATTGCTGAGAAAGGGGGCGCCTTCCCCCATTCTGCAATTCCCAGCCTCCCTTCCCCCTACAGTAGGAATGGCACCAACTCTGTGCCTCTCACTCCTTCCTCCCAATGACCCCCACTACAGATGAAGGGAACATGTACCAAGTGACATGTTGGTTCCAGCTCAGGTGCGTGTGGCTCCAAAGATGGGGTTCTCTTTCATGGCCCCCCCACCCCTCCATCAAGGCCTCCATCAGCCCACTGCCCCCCACTCTGCCTGGGGCAGCCACAGAATGGGACAAACCAGAGAAGCTCAGTGGAACAGCTTCAGCCCAGCCTCCCACCCTCCCCGCTTCTGAGCAGTTTCGGGGAGCTGCAGCCTCAGGGAGTTCAAGTTCACTCAGACACCCGCCCACCCCTACCCGGCTCCCTTGGGGTCCACCTCCAGGTGTGTCCACTCTGGCCTTAATGAGATCCTCCAAGGATGCAATTTTCAGGCCTGACACCAGATGGCAAGAAAGCCAAAAGTGGATGCAGAGTCCTCAGGGGTCAGTGGTCATCAAAGGTCATTTCTGCCATTCTCCTGCCTCTACATTGTTGGGCCTCCACGCTAAGGGTGTTCCACCTGCCGCCACCTGCTGTCAGTACCATGGCCGCCCTTCCACCTGCAGTCCAAGGCAGAGAATAACAGGAGTCCCCCACCCCAGCAGTAACCGGGCCCTGGAGGTTCGGGAGCTCCCACATCCAGGCCTGGGGACAGTCATGGCCTTCTGTTTATTTCCCAGTGTCCTGGCTTCCTGTTTGTCCTCCAGACCCACGAGGGAAGCCTGATCAGTGGGACCAGGCCTGGACGCTACATCTAAGCCTCAGCTGTGGCTGATCCCTGCATAGTGTATGTGAACTGGGTCTCCCCAGTGCTCAGAAACCCTGTAGCCAAGAAGTCCTCATCTTTTCTCTCCTGGCCCCCTTCACAGTGCTGAGAATCAGCCTTCCCTTTGTGGGCAGAGACCCCACCTCCCTCCAGGCACCCAGCCAACAGCGCCCCGCCCTGCTCCGCGCAGTCTGTCTGGGTCTAGCTCACTGTCTACCCAATGCCGCCAGCATGTCACAGGCCATGGCACTAAACCCCCAACACTGACAGAGATTGCTATGGCACTGTGACCTCTAACAGATACGATCTTATTAATCTTCCACAGCAGCATGGGAGGTTCAGAGAGGTTAAGGAACACGCCTGAGGTCACGCAGCTTGTAAATGGCAGAACCAAAGTTTCAGCCTTGAACAAGGCCACTCTGCCCCTGGAGAGTCTCAGCGCTCTGTTGATCTTATCCCACAGGGCTGACAAGCACAGGCAATGGCTGAACTTCTGGAAATCAATCTATGTTACTTTGACCTGAAGCATAGCTAGGAAGGAATTCAGAGGGCAAAGCCAGGGTCCTGTGAGGCAGACTGCTCTTCTCACAATACCCTTGTGTACCAGGAAAACCCAGCAGTGTGTTCTTTGTAAGGAAATGTTGAGTTACTTTCCCTCTACAGTTAGCAATGGTCCTCTTGGTCATGAGTGGCCACAGTGTTGCTCTGGCAAGAGCAGGTGAGAGATAGGACCACAGAGAACAGGAAGTGTGCTTGGAGATGTGTATCATCATCACCATCTCCAGCAGCACCATCTCCATCATCATCACAACCATCTCCATTAGCATCACCACATCTCTATCACCACTGTCCCCAGCATCACCATCGCCAGCATCACCATCTCCATCATCATCACAACCATCACCAAATCTCTATCACCACTGTCTCCATTATCACCATCTCCATCACCACCATCTCCATCATCATCACAACCATCACCACATCTCTATCACCACTGTCCCCAGCAGCACCATCTCCATCATCATCACAACCATCTCCATTACCATCATTCCCTCTGTCACTGACCTTCAGCTTTCACTGACTCCACTGAACCCCTCAGGCCCCAGCATTCACAAAAAACTATAGTGAGGAGAATGTATGGAGCTCAGATCTAGACATCAAGATACAGTTCCAGAAGACTCAGGGCCCTTTGTCCCTCTGGCCCCATAGTTCTTCATGGCCACGGGCTTCCTGTGATCCCAGTAACTTCACGGGCTCCAGTGGCTGAGACCCTGTGCTTCCACTGCAAGGACTACGGGTTGGATCCCCGGTCAGGGAACTAAGATCCTGCAAGCTGTGTAGCACGGCCAAAAAAATAGAACTTCACAAGTCCCCCAGTTGAGGAGAGAAAAGCCAGCCTCTGCCTCCCACCTGCCCTGGTCCTTCCCCCGGCTTCCCCGACAACCAGTCCTACTTCTGGAAGCTTATTAGTTATATGACCAGTGCCGGCCTCCTCTCATGTGCATGTAAACTTTACAGAAACCCTGCAAAGTCTTGGGCCCAATGTATTAATACTTAAGGCACTTGTGCTCAGGGAGTTTGGGTAAAGCGTTCATGGCCACCCCACGAGTGAATGCTGCAGTCACAGCCTTCATCACAGTACTCAGCCAACACCGCTTCCTACAGTGACCTTTGTGGCCCAACCGGCCCCGCACCCATTCAGCTTCCCAGCGGCTCTGGGGATCCCACTTTGAGAACAGATCCAGCCAGAAGTGATGAGCCAAAAGGTCAGAGGCATGGAGCAGGGGGCTCCCTCCCCCTTCTCCATCCCTGAATGTCCTCACAGAGCCGGGCTAGCAATGAGGACGGAAGGGGGCTGACATTTGTCAAGCCCCTGTGTTGTGGCCCGGGCATCAGCCCATTTAATCTTCTGGACAAACTGAGGAGGTGGGAGATACCATCCCATTTTATAGAGAGAAATCCAGCTCAGAGAGGTGAAGTGACTCACCCGGGGTGACACAGAAACACACGGGCCAGAGCCCCTGACTTTCCGGCTGTCTCGGTGACCCTCCATCCCTGCGACCTGGAATGCACAGATACACCCTAAGGGCACCCCGTCTCCCCAGATGCAGATCCAGATGCGGAGAGCCTTTCTCTCTGTTGTTTCCTGCTGGTTTGGAATGACTGAGATTGAGAGGACCCTGGGGCTGCATTTTACCCTCTCCTTCAAACTCCCCCCAAAACTTGTCGAGACCCTGGAAGGAGGGGGATGGCGTCTTCCCCGCTGTGGCTGTCAGGTCAAGGAGCGGCAGTCCCACAGACAGAGCCGGGTGCAGTGGGTTTCTATGACAACCGAGCTGCAGTTGTCCATAATTATAATTAACTTGAGAGTTGCTCATTCTCCTGGACCCTTCCTGGAAGGGAGGAGGCCGCAGTGGGAAGCAGGGGCCAGTGATTCTCTGAGCCTCCGGGTCACTCCTGGGTTGGGAGCCTTCAGGGCGTGGGCCATCCAAGGTTGGGGGGCACCACTGAGCTGGGCAAAGACCCCCCCAGGGGTGACCCTGCCACCCAGCACCACATCGACCACCTCCAAGCTCTCCTTGGGGTGCTCTGGGGGCCAGGGGCTGAGTTGTGAGCACTGGGCCGGCCTGACCTGGTGTCAGAGCGCAGCCTCGCTGGACCTGAGAACACGGAGCACTGAGGCTTTCCCGAGCCCCTGTGGAGGCGGGAGTGGACCAAGGGGAGAGAGCGGTAATGGCCGAGACAGCCAAGCCTCCTGACCCCATCCTGCCTCATCCAGGGCGCAAGGAATAAAACTGAAGGCTGGTGTTCACTGAGCCGGGCCCAGGCGGAGCCCTTTGTCTGATCCCAGGAAACGTCTCTGCCACCTCTCAACTGTCATCAGACCTGTTGGGCAGGCGAGCCACTGAGGCACAGAGGGTTGGGATGCACCAGGCAGCCTGATCTCTGCCTGCACCATGGGACCTGACCCCCTTTAACTGTCGTCCATGTTGGGGTTCATGGAGGCTTTAGTTAGAAACAGAGAAAAGACTCTGCTTCCAAAAACAGTTGGAAAATCATCATCATGGTTCAACATCCCCATTCTACAGATAAGGAAACTGAGGCTCTGGGAGAGGTGAAGTGACCTGTCTGAGATCGCACAGATCTGGTCAACACATCAAAAGGTCAATTCAGTCACCCATTCTAACCACTTATACCTGTACAGTGACTCATAGAAATAGGATTTTTAAATTTAGTTTTTTATGGAAGTATAGTTGCTATACGTTATAAGTTACAGGTGCAAAATACAGTGATTCACCATTTTTAAAGGTTATACTCCATTTATAGCTATTATAAAATATCAGCTATATTCTCTATGTAGTACAATATATCCTTGAAGTTTATACCTAATAGTTTGTAGTCTTAATCCTCTACCTCTCCGTAGCGCCCCTTTCCCTCTTCCCACTGATAACGACTAGTTTGTTCTCTGTGTCTATGTTTGCTTTTTGTTTGCTACATTCATCAGTTTGTTGTGTTTTTAATTGTGGGGTTTTTACATGTAAAGTTATGAAGATTTCTGCCAAGGTTAGGCCAACTCTTCTTGACTTCATACCAACGGTCAGGCTGTGCTGAACTTGTCTCTGTCCAGCACCCACTGCTTCAGCTCAAGGGAACTTCATCAAAGACAGGGGATGGAAGGAGAGTCAGCTGAGCTGCCTGCTCCCCAGAAGATGAGACTGAGGGTCAGGGTGGAGGAAGGCAGGTTAGGGGAGGCTGGGGAGCACAGGGAGACAAAGGGACAGAGAGACAAGGTTGAAAGGCAAGAAAAAGGGAGGCTCTGGGACCTGGAAACTTGTATTTGCAGGAATTTCTCATCCTCGAAAAAATAGTCAAGGTTATTTTTTTTTTAATGTATCCAGACTATTCAAGAATATTGTCAATCATATTCTTAGATGAAATGATAGCTCTGGAATGGTGTCACGGTGATCCAGATTTGGGAGAGAAGAGGATGGAAGGGGCAGGACCAGTCACCACTGAAAGTGAAAATGAAGTCGCTCAGTCACATCCAACTCTTTGCGACCCCATGGACCGTAGTCTACCAGGCTCCTCCGTCCATGGGATTTTCCAGGCAAGAATACTGGAGTGGGTTGCTGTTTCCTTCTCCAGGGGATCTTCCCGACCCAAGGATCAAACCTGGGTCTCCCACACTGTAGGCAGACGCTTAACTGTCTGAACCACCAGAGAAGCCCCAGTCACACTGAGCCCCATCGAAAAGCAAGTGAGGCATGGGGCTCACCGCACCATACTCTCTATTGGCACATGTGTTTGAAATTTACTCCATGATTAAAAAAAAAATCCTTTTAACAGTATGTAGTCAATAAAGTCCAGATGTTTTTAATGAATAGATTTTTGTATCTAGTTTCTTTATAAGAAGAGTAGATTAGTAAAATGAATGCTGTCAACTGTCCCTTCTCAGCTTCTCCTTCTTTGCCCCTCCGCAGTTTTTCCCCTGTCTCTCTCTCTCTCTCTCTCTTCCTCTCTGAGTCTGCCCTTGCTCTCTGCTCTCCATCTCCTGCCTCCTCTCTCTCTGTCTCCCCTCCCTGCCGCCCCCCACTGCCTCCATCCGGGAGTCAGCAGCCAAATTCAGCAGCTGCATACTGATTCTCCTCTGTCTTTCCTCCAAAATACTCCTTCAAATACTGGCACAAAAGAAAAATAAAAATTAGTGAAACAAACATCACAAGAACCTTCCAAATCCACCCTGTCCTGGCCGATTTGCTATGAACATTAAGCTTGATGACTTGGCCGTTTGTCCACTGGTGAGTCCCTTGTGGGTACACTGGCTGCTCCTGGGCTGGTTCTCACGGCAGAGACAGGGCTGACCCTGGGCTCCTGTCTGGAGACCTGTGCTGTCCTGACACCTACAAATGCTACGAAGCAAAACTGAGTTCCATTAATATGACCTGGGAACATGCCCTCCTTTCCTGGCTTAGTTTTCGCATCTGTAAAGGAAGTGGGAGCCTGAGATGGTCACTAAGCCCCTCCCTGCTCTGGGAGGGGATGTCCCCAGTGCTAACCTATTTGCAGGGATGGTTGCGCTTACAGGGCTGATGGTGTGTTCTGGGAGACTCCTGGGAGAGCTCAGAGCTCCCCTCGGGCCCTTCCCCAGCCCACTACACGGAGTCATGGAAAGAAATGGGAGGCCAGGAGGGGCTGCACAGAGGTTTCAGCTCTTGCCAGGCTGGTGCTGCAAGATGAAACCTCCTTTCTTTTTTTCTTTTTTTAAAAATCAGTTCATTTATTTTTGTCTGTGCTGGATCTTCCTTGCTGCATGAGAGCTTTCTCTAGTCATGGTGAGCAGGGCTACTCTTCACTGTGGTGCATGGGCTTCTCATTGCTGTTGCTTCTCACCGACTCAATGGACATGAGTTTGAGCAAGCTCCGGGAGTTGGTGATGGACAGGGAGGCCTGTCGTGCTGCAGTCCATGAGGTTTCAAAGAGTCAGACACGACTGAGCGACTAAATTGAACTGAGAGCACAAGCTCAGTAGTTGTGGCACACAGGCTCAACTGCTCCGTGGCATATGGGATCTTCCCAGACCAGGGATCAAACCTGTGTCCCCTGCATTGGCAGGCAGATTCTCATCCACTATACCCCCAGGAAAGCCTCCCCAAACCTCCTTTCAACTTAGCCCTTCTGTCTGGGTCCCTTTCACCCATGCCAGTCTCAGGTCATAGGAGCAGCAGAATATTCCCAAGTGTGAGCCTCCCAGGTGGGTGACCAGCTGTCCCAGTTGGCTCAGACAGAGGGTTTCCCACAATGCTGGATTTTGGGGGCTAAAACCAGGACAGTCCTGATCAGCCTGGGCAAGCTGGTTATGGAATTGTTGGTAAAGAGGCATAACAGAAGGGAAATAAGTTTAAGCTTATCATGATTGCCCAGCTTAGGGAGATGAGGAAAGTGAAGGGTGTTTATGAACTGCAAGTCCTGTGATTAAAATAGCAAAACCCCAGGCCTGTGCCGGTCAGTAAGACCCGATCGCAAGAAGGTTTGCATTCCTGATGATACTAGATGTTGTCTGAGCCAGAAAAGGCAGTGGCACCAATAGAAAGAATCCTGCTTCTCTGAGTCAAGCAGCCAGTGAGAAACAAGATCTTTCTCTGCCTGTGGGACAAGGAAAGTGGCTTACCCAGGGAGGGTGGGGGCCAGGGGATCCTGGCCCCAAGGGATCTGCCGCAATCAATGCTGCCTGGATGCCTGCCTGAACTCCTCCAACTTTCAGGGGTCACAGCCTGAGGCCACATTAGCACTTCCAGCCCTAGGGTGCCTGTAGGACCTGAAATCCTTGGACCCATACACAGAATGACAAGGTGGTGGGGAGCTGATAACTGCACCTGTTTCTGCCTACTGTACTCAAAACACAGACCTCCCCTACTTTTGAAAGAGCCCGCGTTTTACTGGTTGTTGTTCAGTCGTTCAGTCATGTCTGACTTTTTGTGACCCCACTGACTGCAGCATGCTAGGATTCCCTGTCCTTCACCATCTCCCAGAGTTTGCTCAAATTCATGTCCATTGAGTCAATGATGCCATCCAACCATCTCATCCTCTGCCACCCTCTTCTCCTCCTGCCTTTAATCTTTCTCAGCATCAGGGTCTTTTCCAACAAATCGACTTTTCACATCAGGTGCCCAAAGTATTGGGCTTCAGCTTCAACATCAGTCCTTCCAAAGAATATTCAGGGTTTATTTTCTTTAGAATGGAATGGTTTGATCTCCTTGCAGTTCAAGGGACTCTCAAGAGTCTTCTCCAATGCCAGAGTTCAAAAGCATCAATTCTTCAGTGCTCAGCTTTCTTTATGGTCCAGCTCCCACATCCACACATGACTACTGGAAAAACCAAAGCTTTGACTATATGAATCTTTGTTGGCAAAGTGATGTCTTGCTTTATTAATATGATGTCTAAATTTGCCATAGTTTTCAGTCTAAGGAGCAAACGTCTTTTAATTTCATGGCTGCAGTCATTGTCCAAAGTGATTTTGGAGCCCAAGAAAATAGTCTGTAACTGCTTCCACTCTTTCCCCTTCTATTTGCCATGAAGTGATGGGATCGGATACCATGATCTTAGTTTTTTGAATGCTGGGTTTTAAGCCAGCTTTTTGACTCTCATCTTTCACTGTCATCAAGAGGCTCTTTAGTTCCTCTTCACTTTCTGCCACTTTTTTTCTGAGTGGTTATGTGAAATCAAACCTTCTGTCATAAAGACCAGATAAATTCATACAATTCCCTCCAGTTCTTTGTTATCACCACTTCCTTTTTCCCCTGGAAAATGGGAATGCATAGGTGGTGAGCTGCTTGATCTTCTCAAATTAAGTGGACCTTGGTCAAAATGTAGGACCAATTATGGTCAAAGCACCAAACTTATGAACTGCTATTTTTGTGGTAGATTAAAACAGACTCTATGATATTCAATAACCCTGCTCACCCAGTTGTCATCATGACCTCAGGGTGGGGAAGAAGTTGCAGGTGGCACAGAGGCACGTAACCTGAGCCCACCAACACATACCTATAAGGGTGGAGTCGCCCCTGCGGTGGGACTGGGAGAATCCAGAGGGAGGGACTGACATGAAAATGAGTTATTTGATGCTGAAAAAAAGATTTCATGAAAAGCAAGGTGTGATGTCCATCAAACATGAATCCAAAGGGAGGGACTGACATGAAATGAGTTATTCGATGCTAAAGAAAAGATTTCATGAAAAGCAAGGTGTGATGTCCATCAAACATGAGCACAATCTTAACTCGAGATCACCCTGAAAATTAGAAAATATTTTGAATGGAATAATAAACTCCTCCAGCTCAAAACATATATAATGCAATTACAGCAGCACTTGGAGGGACATCCCTAGCCTTAAATGCAGAGAGGCAAAAGGATTGCAAAGTAATGAACTCAGATCCATCCCCAGAAATTACAAAAGGAACAGAAAAAATAAATCCAAAAAAGTAGAAGGAATAAATAAGATAAATAACACAAACTAAGAAACAGAATCACCAAAACGTGAAGTTGGTTTTCTAGAAAGACTGAACAAATGAAGAGACTCCTGCAGTCAATGATTGAGAAGAAAAGGAATGACAGTTTCTGCAGGCAATTGCAACTCTGCCTCTTACGAGTTATGTGTCTTTGGGTGAGTGAATTAACCTCTCCAAGCCTGCTTCCTCATCTTAAAATGGAGAAATATAATATCTGCCTCACCAGCTATTATGAGAATTCAACGCAGTAATGTGTCTAGGTCTGGCAGGTATTAGAAACTAAATAAATCATAATAGCTATTGTTATGGTGGTGTTGGTAGTCCCACATGTTCTGTCAGAGACCCTAAGTGCTACAGGAAGACAGCAGATGGAGCACCACTTCCTGTCAAGGAGGAGTCGTGGAGGAAGGACTTCCAGGCTAAGCCTCTAAGATTAGGATTTAGTAAAGGAAGGAGAACTATGCAGGCTAACAGCATAGTGGGCAGGATGCAAGAGACTTCAAGACCTCAATTGGTCACTTACCCATAAAATCCAGCTTGAGGGGAAGAAGGGCCAAACCAGAGGGCCAAATTCATCCTGGGGAGGGGGGGATGGTATGCTCTGTGAAGCACTGGGCTGACATTTGAGGCCAGTGTTGAAAATACAAATGGGTCTGGCTCATGGGTTTCATGCATTATGCAGCCAGGGTAAATAATGAATGACTTGGAAATTTTCTTATTAACCATTTGGTTACGGATGTCTCGCAGGATGTTGAAAATGCAATGGTCTTATTCAGCCTGTCTCTAGGGTTAAGAGAATGATTTAATCATAATTCTCTGAGGCTGAGACATTCTCATGTCTCATGTCTCCACTGAAACATTTTCTGCTGGAGACAAGTGAGCAAGTTTTCAACAGATGAAGTCAGTTTTTCCCAGAAGAAAGTTCTTACCAGACTCTGTTCACTTTGTTGAAGGACTCCATCCATACAAGAGGTGATACATACTCTGTGTTTCCCAGATAAAGAGAACTAGGTGAGTCTAGAGTTGGATTGTTAACCTGTAAATTCCCAGGTCCTGCCTCTGCAGAAAAAGAAAATTAATCCATTATGTCCTCTGCCCAAGGAAGGTCAGCAAATGGGGACCCTCTTGGAGGGAGGCTGGCGGAGTGAAGCACCTCCCTTGCCTGAAGGGATATCTTCAGACCTGGGTTAGACAGAGGGGGGGTCTAATCTCCAACACAAAGAATTAGGAGTGCTCCCCCTGGAGAAGGGCATGGCAAACCACTCCAGTATTCTTGCCTGGAAAATCCCATGGACAGAGGAGCCTGGTGGGCTGCAGTCAGTAGGGTCGCACAAAGTCGGACACCACTGAAGCAACCTAGCACGCACATAAGCACCAGAGGGCTCATAGGAAAGTCTTCCAGGTCACAGGAAAAGTTCTCGTTAAAATATGTTATCAGCAGTCACCTATGACTTGGGCTCCTTTAAAAAAAGTCAGGAGGGGGCTGCCACCCCACCCAGTAACTGCACTCCTGTGTGAATTTACATTCACACAAAAATCGGCACCCGGATGTCCAGAGAAGCTTTATTTGCAACAGGCGAACACTGGAAATAACCAGATGCCCTTTAAAGGGTGAACGGTAAGCTCACCCAGAAGATCTGTGCCTCCAACACTCGTCGGACCCAGCCACCTGGTGGAGCTCCAGGAAGCCACACTAAGTGCAAAAAGCCGATCCCAGAGGGTTACACACTGCTTCGGTCCATTTACCTCCAGCTGTGATGACACAAGAGGAAAGATGGAGAACAGAGTCATGGTTGTCAGAGAGGTGGGGGTGGGGATTGGGTGGGGCTACCAAAGAACAGCGGGGGGGAACCTTATGACATTAGAACCCTCCACGGTGTTGGAGCCACTGACATACCCAGGTGATAAAAGTATATAGAACTAAATAAACACACATGCAAATACAAACAAAACTGGGGAAATCTGAATGAGATGGGTAGACTCTACGGATTGTCCTATTGTACCAATAGTGTGTTATACTTCAGTGCTATGGTATGCGTACTAAGTCGCTTCAGTTGTCTCCGACTGTTTGTGACCCCATGGACTGTAGCTCGCCAGGCTCCTTTGTCCATGGGATTCTCCAGGCAGGAATACTGGAGTGCGGTGCCATACACTCCTCTTCAGTAAAGACCTTTAAATAAGAGAAAAAGCACTTCTGCCTCAATAAAGGAACAGAAAGCCGCACAATGCCAAAGCAGGGTTTTCTGTTTATATTTGGATTATGAGCATATTTTCCTCTGTATGTATGTCTCCCTCCTCCCATGGAGATGTCAGGCATCTCCATCTCCTCCTGGCCTTGCTCTCCTCTACCTGAGATTCCAGGTGAAACTCCAAGGTGCCCCAGAGCCTGAGTGCAGCGGTGCTGAGAGGAGCTGCTCTCTCCAGGGAGGGGTCTGCACTAGGCGTGGCCTCTGCCCAAAGGAGGGAGGGAGGGCGTGGGCTTCAGAGTAGACCATGGAGAAGGGCCGCCCATCGCACCGAGGGAAGGACCCAAGTGATAGGCTGACCCGAGGACCAGTTTCTGCAGCAAGAACAGCTCAGCATCAGCCACTGGCGAGCCTGTTGGGGATGCAGTGGGGAGAAGGGGACCCCAGAGGAAAGGAGGGAAGTAAAGGAAGGGGATCAAAGGAGAGGGAGAGAGAAGGGGAGAAAGAATCGGAGCCACACTCAGCTACACCCCCAAAGTCCAGGTGGCTCTCCCTGCGGCCCTGGAGGGGGAGGGGCTAATGCTACCGTTCTCCCCATTTCACAGATGAGGAAGCTGAGCACAGAGTTGAAATCACCGCACTCAGGACATAACTCTAGTAAGTGGCAGAGCTGGCTTTATACCCAGGCAGCCAGAAGGGCTCTGCACCTGCTTTAACGCTCTGCTGTTGCCATCTTGAATCCTTAAGCATGTTTGCGCCAAGGGCTCCACGTTTCATCTGGCAAGCTATGTCTCCAGTCCCGGGTGCGTTCATGAAGCAAACACCCCAGGGTCTCCCTGCAGCAGGAGGACATTCTAGAGGCCATGCCAGCAGCTCAGAAGAAAGAAGTGAGGATCTTGACCACAGCACAGGGAATGAGCATCCGCTGGACTGGCTGGAGGGCTGGGGAAAAAGTCACCAGTTGTTCTTTAAAGCTTGAGAAGCATAACTCAATTCCTTTTACAATTTTATTACAGGAAAAGTCTATTGGCCCCAGGAGCACCCTGCTCACAGAATTGAACTAAAAACAGAAGGATGCTCGCTGTGTCTTTCTCAAGCTCCAAGCTGCTCTGTGTTCCCATCGGTCACCGCCAAGCAGAGAGTGGAGAGAAAGCCCTCCTCTCCTGCTGTGGCCGGCCTGGCTGCCCTGAGGCTGGAGACACTGGGGGAGGCCCCCGCGGGGGTCAGCATGGTTGCAGCCTCAGCTCCATGACCTCTTGTTCCCAAGAGCGCTGTGGGGGACAGATCGGCTCCCCCACTCTGAGCCAAGAGGCTGTGCGCAAACTCGTCCAAGGCCAGCGAGTATCCAATCAGGGTCTAACCCAGGTTCACCTGACTCTAGAACTCAGGCCTTGTTAATGCACCTTGCCCCTCTCTCAAAATAGTCATGCTCAGACACATCAATAGGGACTTCCCTGGTAGTCAGTGGCTAAGATTCCATGCTCCCAAGGCAGGTTTGATCCCTGGTCGGGGAACTAGATCCCTCTTGCCCCACAACTAAGACCTGGGCAGCCAAATAAATAAATATTTTTAAAAATGAATAAACTACATTATAATTCCTCAAAGGAGCTGTGGTGACTCTCTAGGCCTTGGCAGATGGGGGCGCCCCGTCTGGAGAGGTGTGGCCCCCACACCCCCTGCCACCCCCGGCGTTTCTCTGGGTCTCCTTCCAAGACGGTGATCACCCTGCAGCAGGACTTTCTCCCGAGTCCTCCCAGGTCCTGCCAGGCTGGGGACACCCTCACAGCCTGCTGCACTTTCCTTTCATCCAAAGTCCTCAGGGCCAGAGCTTCTGTCTGTTTTGTTCGCCACCAAGAGTCTGTGTCCACTTGGAGCCTCACACACAGTTCAGTTCAGTTCAGTCTCTCATTCATGTCCGACTCTTTGTGACCCCATGGACTGCAGCACACCAGGCCTCCCTGTCCATCACCAACTCCCAGAGTTTACTCAAACTCATGTCCATTGAGGCAGTGATGCCATCCAACCATCGCATCCTCTGTCGTCCCCTTCTCCTGCCTTCAATCTTTCCCAGCATCAGGGTCTTTTCAAATGAGTCAGTTCTCTGCATCAGGTGGCCAAAGTATGGGAGTTTCAGCTTCAACATCAGTCCTTCCAAGGAATATTCAGGACTGATTTCCTTGAGGATGAACTGGTTGGATCTCCTTGCAGTCCAAGGGACTCTCAAGAGTCTTCTTCAACACCACAGTTCAAAAGCATCAATTCTCTGGCGCTCACCTTTCTTTATAGTCCAACTCTCACATCCATACATGACTACTGGAAGAACCATAACCTTGACTAGATGGACATTTGTTGCCAAAGTAATGTCTCTGTTTTTTAATGTGCTGTCTAGGTTGGTCATAACTTTTCTTCCAAGGAGCAAGCATCTTTTAATCCCATGGCTGCAGCCACCATCTGCAGAGATTTTGGAGCCCAAAAAAATAAAGTTGCTTTTTATTTCCACTGTTTCCCCATCTATTTGCCATGAAGTGATGGGACTGGACACCACGATCTTAGTTTTTTGAATGTTGAGTTTTAAGCCAACTTTTTCACTGTCCTCTTTCACTTTCATCAAGAGGCTCTTTAGTTCTTCTTCACTTTCTGCCATAAGGGTGGTGTCATCGGCATATCTAAGGTTATTGATATTTCTCCCAGCAATCTTGATTTCAATTTGTGCTTCATCCAGCCACAGGTGACACTTAATTTTTTTTTTTTAAATGAGAAAAACTAGTTGAGTGATGGTGGCCCTGGGGAAGTGTCCATGACCACTCCTGCCTCTGACCAGCTGACCGGCTGACCTGCTCTGATGCCCAGGTGAGAAGGACACTCCTCCAGGGACCCAGGACGTCACTGCGCTAGTCCTGACACAAGGCCCAGGACTGCTCCTCCATGGCTCCCATCACCCTTCTGCTCAGGCCGGTCCAGCATCACAGGCCACATCTGAACAGTCAGGGTGCCAGCCCGTGCCCAGCAGCCTGCCCAGCCCCGGCCCCCTTCACGGACAGCCTCCTCTTTAACACCACTTACAGAAATGCCCTAACCTGGCAAGAGAGGTTTGGGGACTGGACTGGAAGCAAGACCTCGGAGGCCACCCAGCACATGAATCACAGCTTCCCCATTCAGAGCCACCCAGCAGCCAATTTCTTTTCTCCCTCTGGAGCATCTTCCCTACTTTTCCATGAAGCTCCATGAGAGGGTTGGTTTTTATTCTTTCCTTTATTTCCAGACAGAGCATGAGATGGTTGAATGGCATCACCGACTCAACGGACATGGGTTTGAGCCAACTCTGGGAGATGGTGAAGGACAGGGAAGCCTGGCCTGCTGCAGTCCATGGGGTCACAAACAGACAGGACCAAGCGACTGAACAACAATGCCTTCCACAGCCCTGGGGACAGAGGCTGTCTGTGTGGAAGGCAGATCAAGCCACATGTGAGCCATGGAAGGGTTGGGCCTTGATAGCCTGGAAGCCCCATCCTCCCTCCGTCCCCGGTGTGGGTGCTGAGCCCAATGGAGGCCCGCACACGTCCGCTCGGGGCAGACAGTGCCCTGGGGTGACCTCTCCCGCCCCCCATCAGGCCTGGGCCTGGCCCGCTTCTCAGAGCAGCCTGTGGCCCCGAGGTACAGCCCCTGGTTCGCGGGCTCTTTAATGGATGCTGTCTCTCCAGGCCTCCCACTTTGCACTGGCTTTTTATTTATTTATTTTTTTTTGCACTGGCTTTTTAGAACAGCATCTGATTTCTAATCAGGCGTTCATCTCCTGGGCTTTCAAGGGGCCGAGTCTGGGAGGGTGCGGAGCCTGAGTCTCGCACTCTCTCTGCTGCCCAGAGGCTTTTGGGAGCCTCTCAATTCCTTCCAGTAGGAAGGCAGGTTGGAGGGAAGGAGCCGGCAGGGGAGAGGGAGGCCCAGACCTTAAATGACCCACCTCACAGCGGGGCCCGTGTCTGTCCCTGATAACAGGCCCAAACTGACTGCAGCCACCGAGGGAAGCTGGGCTAATCAGCCACCCAGACTTCACCAGGGGCATCTCCCCCCGCCACACACACCCCAGACAGGGAAACCAGACTGACAACACAGTCCGTCCAGCTACCTCTTCCAGCATCAGTAGCTCGGACTGAAAGCCCCACTCTGATTCCAGCACCCAGGGGATGAGGAAGGGCTGCCTGGTTCCCCCACCGGCTGAAATCCAAGCCAGTCAGGGGATTGTTCAGCAGCCTGGCCACAGGAACTGTTCTTGGGAGGGAAGCATGTGTTACCACGATCTACCAGCCGACTCCCCGATCATGATATATTCATGCTTTGTGTCTCAGCCACGTGCTCAGCCTCAACAACAAATTCCCAGTTCCAGCCAAGGAGGAAAGGTGACAGATAGTTGGGAAAGCTGCAAATGGATCATTCTGGAAGATGGGCAGGGTGACAAGGGGTTCCAGCAGGCGCAAAAGCTCCTAGATGGGGAGTCTGGGGTTTCCTGAGCCCTCCTAAGAGCAGGAAGCCTGCAGAGAGGCAGACCTTGTTACTGAGTACAGGTTTGCTCTGCTTACTGCATGAAAGAAAGAAAGAAAGTGAAGTCGCTCAGTTGTATCTGACCCTTTGCGATCCCACAGACTGTGGCCTACCAGGCTCCTCCATCCATGGGATTTTCCAGGCAAGAATATTGCAATGGGTTGCCATTTCCTTCTTCAGGAAATCTTCCCGACCCAGGGATCAGACCCGGGTCTCCCGCGTTGTAGGCAGACGCTTTACTGTCTGAGCCACCAGGGAAGTTGCTTACTGCATGAGAGGCCAATAAATCCGAAATGAGGTGTTAAGACAAGGAAGGAGCTTTATTCGGCTAACCAAGAAGATGGCAGGCTAGTGCCTCAAAATAACCATTTTGTTGGGGTTCTTTTATGGATCAGAGATGGCAGGTGAGGGAACAAAGTAAAAAGACTTTTCAGTCCTTGCACATTTCCCCTAGAATAGCAAGCCTCAGACAGGGGGATGTGTTAGTTTCACTTCCTTACCGTCCTTCAAAGGGTGGGCATATAGGGTTACTGCTGGGGTCAGGTTATCTTCCTGAGGCAGGCCATTATGTCTGCCTACAATAACAAAAGCAGCAAGATGAGGGTTAAAATCACCTGTAAAAGAATGAAACTAGAACACGTTCTAACACCCATACACAAAAATAAACTCAAAATGGATTAAAGATCTAAATGTAAGACCAGAAACTATAAAACTCCTAGAGGAAAACATAGGCAGAACACTCTCTGACATAAATCACAGCAAGATCCTCTATGACCCACCCCCCAGAGTAATGGACATAAAAGCAAAAATAAACAAATGGGACCTAATTAAACTTAAAAGCTTTTGCACAATGAAGGAAACTATAAGCAAGGTGAAAAGACAGCCTTCAGAATGGGAGAAAATAATAGCAAATGAAACAACTGACAAATAATTAATCTCAAAAATACACAAGTAGCTCATGCAGCTCAATACCAGAAAAATAAATGACCCAATCAAAAAATAGGCCAAAGAACTAAACTGACATTTCTCCAAAGAAGACATACAGATGGCTAACAAACACATGAAATGATGCTCAACATCACTCATTATCAGAGAAATGCAAATCAAAGCCACAATTAGGTACCATCTCACGCCGGTCAGAATGGCTGCTATCAAAAAGTCTACAAACAATAAATACTGGAGAGGGTGGGGAGAAAAAGGAACCCTCTTACACTGTTGGTGGGAATGCAAACTAGTACAGCCACTATGGAGAACAGTATGGAGATTCCTTAAAAAACTGAAACTAGAACTGTCATATGACCCAGCAATCCCACTGCTGGGCATATACACCGAGGAAACCAGAATTGAAAGAGACACATGTACCCCAGTGTTCATTGCAGCACTGTTTACAATAGCTAGAACATGGAAGCTAGGACATGGAAGCTAGGACTGTTTATAATAGGACTAGATGTCCATCGGCAGACAAATGGATAAGAAAGGTGTAGTACATATACACAATGGAATATTACTCAGCTATTAAGAATGCATTTGAGTCAGTTCTAATGAGGTGGATGAAACTGGAGCCTATTATAGAGTGAAGAAAGTAAAAAAGAAAAACACCAATACAGTATATTAATGCATATATATGGAATCTAAAAAGATGGTAACAACTACCCTATATGTGAGACAGCAAAAGAGACACAGATATAAAGAACAGACTTTTGGACTCTGTGGGAGAAGGCAAGGATGGGATGATTTGAGAGAATAGTATTGAAACATGTATATTACCATATGTGAAATAGATGACCAGTCCAAGTTCAATGCAAGAAACAGGGCACTCAAAGCCGGTGCACTGGGACAACCCAGAGGGATGGGATGGGGAGGGAGGCGGGAGGGGGTTCGGGATGGGGGACACATGTACACCCATGGCTGATTCATGTCAGTGTATGGCAAAAACCACCACAATATTGTAAAGGAATTAGCCTCCAATTATAATAAATAAATTGATTTTAAAAAGAAAGAAAAAAAAGAAAGATGAGGGTTAAAATCACAGAAGCAGATCCAGCATGAATTCAAAATTAACCTTTCCTGATTGTATCCTCACCCCGTCCCTCCAGGACAAATTCCCTCTAGGAACGGACTTCATCTGAGCCTAGGACACGCAGGGTGCTCTCCTGAGGGGCCTTAGTGGCAGGAGGAGTAGGTGGGTTCCCCTGTCCAGTGGGAGAGTGCTGGGCAGGCCGCCTGCAAGGCGGGACTGAAGCTGCTCCCCTGGGTTCACTCACTTTGGGTTACTCTCAGTGGGGAGGGGGCAAGACCCAAGCTCGGCAAACTGGGTGTCAGCCAAGGCCACTAGGGCCCTCAGGAGCTGGGAAAACCTGACTCCCATCTCTCTTTGGTCCTGAAGTCAAATTCACTCCAAGACTTCAGACCCCCTGGGGCCTCCAGGATCCTGCTTCCATATCTCAGGGATCCAGGAGTGAAAAGCAGCTCAGAGAACCTGAACTTCCAGTTTATTTACACAGCCTTCAGGAGCCAATGGTCTTCAAGAGGACTCTGGAAAGGGCATTTGTTCCCTGGTGGCTCAGTGGTCAAGGATACACCTGCAATGCAGAAGACTCAGGTTCAATCCCTGGGTCTGGAAGATCCCATGGAGAATGGAATGGCAACCCACTCCAGCATTCTTGCCTGGAGAATCCCATGGACAGAGGAGCCTGGCGGGCTACAGTTTGTGGGGTCACAAAGAATCAGACATGACTGAGCAGGGCCTTTCTTTTTTGTTCTCATGCCAGCAAGCCTCCAAGTAGCAGCAGGCCCTGCCAGTCTCAGAATGTCCTCTGCTGGGAGGGCCTTGGTCTCCCCAAACAGCCCCCCAGGCCCCCACCCCCCACCATGCTCGCCTTCTCATCTTTTACTGTCTCTGCCACAGAATGCACACTTGTCTCATACAGAGCATCTTTCTATCTTCTCTGTTGAGTTGGTATCAAGGACATCTAGGCCTCAACAGGGCATATGAGGGCATGCTTTCAAACAAAGACAGTCCCTTTCTTAACAGCAGTTTTGGAACCAGTAGTTAATCCAATACGTCTTTCCCTCTTGTCCCATGTGTATGTATGTGCATGAGTTAGTCTCTCAGTCATGTCCGACTCTTTGCAACCCCATAGACTATTAGCCCTCCAGGCTCCTCTCTCCATGGGATTCTCCAGGGAAGAATACTGGAGTGGGTTGCCATTTCCTTCTCTGGTGGATCTTCCCGATCTGGGAATCGAAACCTCGTCTCCTTTGTTGGCAGATGAATTCTTTACCACTGTGCCACCTGCAAAGCCCACATATGTATAACTGTACCTAAAAAGGGGGCTCCAACCTGAGAAATTATAAAAAGAATCCAGCAGCCAGGGCGTAAAGGGCTGACTGCTTACTGATGAATGAAATAGATAAATAAACAGGTATAGAAAGAAGACTTTTCGGCGTTTCCATTATCAGACTAAAGACTGATGCTTCTGGGAGGGGAGCTGCCATAAATCTCCTCCCTGGGCAGGTGGGGATTCCCTCCAGGAAAAGACACAGGACCACTTGTATAAACAAAGTGGTAAGTCATCAAGCTGTCTTATCTCTTAAAGCCTGTAGGTCTTCCCTAAATAAAATCATTTTTTTCTTTCTGCCCCTTCCCTCCCCCTACTGTTGGGTGTACAATCGCCTGTCTCCAGTGATTAAGCCACTTCTTTTGTGCTCGCATCTGTATGTGAATCTTTGCTCTTGTTCATCTGTCCCCTTGTCAGTTAAAGTCACAGGCCCCCCCTGCTCTGAAGCCAGACCTATAGAATGAAAGTTTTTCCTCCTGACAATTTGATGTGTCACTTTGGGAGCTGTCTCCAAGAAAACCCTGGAGACAGTTCCTCTGGGCAAGCAGACATTTGGCCAAAGGGCTTAGCAAATGCAAGGAGACAGAGACAGGGCCTTGCGTGGGAAGAAAAATCAGAACAGCCACAGTCATCTTCAATTTGGAAAATGGGAATGGGCAGGCCATAAACAAGGGCCATGAACTACACTAGGAGCACACTGCCCCTGGAGCCAGGGACACTGGACCCGAGCCCATCTCTCCCATCTCTGCCCAGCCAGCCTGCCTTCTCCTGTCCCCTGCCCTCCCCTGTAATGGACAAGTAGGCTCCAGCTGCTCTCATCCATCCAGGAGGACTCTGGCTGCAGCCTTGACCCCATGGACACCCTGCCTTGCTCCCCAGGCCTCCTGCCCAGGTGCTCAGCTCCTGTTTTGCTCCAGTTCCTCCTGGCCCAGAGAGGAGAGGGGCAGAGACAGGAGGCAGGAGACCCAAGGGAAAGAGGACCTTCATGACTGCTGTGTCTTGGGCCCACACCTGCCCAGGACAAGGCATGGCCTGTCGGTGGGGAAGATCAGCAAGACAGGATCATCACCTTTGAGCCCCGAGGCCCCCCTGAAAGCAAGCCCACAGACATACACCCACCTCGCACTGCCCAAGAGGGTGGCCGCCTTGGGAGGAACTCCAGACTCTGGCCTGCCCAGGCTTGCTCTCACCTGTGTAGGACATGGGCACTTCCTTTCTGGGCCTGCGTACAGAGGAGGTATCTGTCCATCCTCATAGCCTGCAAGGCCAAAAGGTGTCTGGGAGCTGAGCAGTGAGGTCCAGGAGAGAGGGGAGGGCGCGATGCCTAGGGATGCCTCCTCCCAACCCACGTAAGGGATCTGCTCACAGGCTCTCATTCCTTTCTCACCCACTTGCTAATTCATGCCTTAATCTGCCCATTGCTTCCTCTAACAACCATTTGCCAGGTGTCTACCAGGAGGCAGATCTGGGGAAACCGAGGCAAGTAAGACTCAGTAGCGAAGGGCATAATGGAGGGACGTCCTGGCAACCAAGTTCACAGCTGAGAGATGCTCCAGGGGAGCTGAAGGCAAGGCCGGAGATCTCACAGAGGAGGTGGCATCCGAGCCCGGTTCGAGAGAAGCTGGGGCAGGCCTCTGTGACAGGTGTCAACACATGTGCCTCGGACAGAATTGTACATCCGGCTCTTAAGGCACAAGCTCTCATTCCCACTGACATCTGCACCCAGCGAACAGAGGGGTGCTCTGTGAGAGACACACTCGGGTCTTTACAGGGCAAGTGGACCCCTCGAGGCCTCACAGGTGGGGAAGGCTTGCCCCAGGAGAGATGGTGGGCGCACCGGCTCCTCCTGACCGAGTCCACCTGGCGGAATGTTCAAACACTGCAGGGTGCAGCATGCATGGCAATGGGGCCTGGAGGGTGTCTCTCCCAGCCCCACAGGGTGGCGGACATGCTTGGGCTCCAGAGTCAACAGAGCCAGCCTGAGGTCCTAACACCACCCAGCAGGCCTCAGTTTCTCCAGCTGAAAATTGGGTCATAAAGAATCGTCTTCCTCTTGGAGCAGTTTGAAGGATTAATGGAGACCAAACGTTTCACCCACTTGCCATGCAGGGTGCCCTTGACCCTTGCCTACCCCAGGACAGAGGCCCTGGTCACAGGCTGCGGGGGTCCAGGGAGGACAGAGGCTGTTAGAAGCCAGTGGCTGATATACTTCGCCAGGTTCGCAGGAACCTGGGGTATGGGGCGGGCGCGGGGGGCGGCGGGGCAGTTGGTCTGAAGGAAGGAGTGCAGGATCTAGAAGATGGATCGCAGCCCGCATTGTGGGGATCCGAGGAGCTCCCCCCACCCCATCCCCCGCCACTGTTGCCCCCCCACCCCCTGGGCAAGCCACTCTGTCTGCCTGGCTCTCTACCCCACCCTTGGCTCTGCAAGGCCTAGTTAATTTAGAGGAGTCATTCTAATCAATTAGATGAAGTGTAAAATAACTGCTCTCTGCTCTACTCAGGAAATGGGGTCTGTCATCTTTAAGGCTTTATTGAAAAGGCATTAGGACGGAATTGTGTGTTCCTGGCAGGTAGGCAGCGGAGAGGGCCGGGGGAGGCCGACGGACAGAGATCCCCTGCCACAGGCCACCCTCCTACTCGGCCCCACGGGTAGAAGGACCGCTGGGCCAGCAAGCCCACCGGCAAACTCCCTCCGTGCCTCCCACCGCCCTTTCCACCTTCAGACGCCGTGGGCTGTGGGAGGGCCGCTGTACTCAGCAGAGTGAGCAGGGAGAAGTCAGCAAAGAGAAGCCCCAGGGAGCCACAGGGCACACGACACACACCCGCAGTGAACAGGGTGAACAGGGACCCAGCCGAACCCCAAGTCCAATCAGCTGCGTGTCCTTTCCAGTCTCTTCAGGGGGAGCATCCTCCCTGACCTCTTCACCTCCTTCATCTGTTGTGGTTTGCCTCCACTCCTACCACGGGTCACCCAGGAGAGGATGCTAGTCACATACCCCTGAGTGCCTGTTGGCATGATGCTGTTTACAGACCTTGTTTCAAACCATTTTATATCATGTAGTCGTTACACTACTTATCTCTCGTGTCCAAAAGGAGCGGCTGGGGTCAGGAACAGTGGGTCCCCTCTGTGGTGCTGGCAGCCCAGTTAGCTTCGCCCAGCCTCCTCCCCGCGCGGAACGGGGTCCTGGGGACATCAGCTACCTGGCCACGTGTCCTCAGAGGCCACCGTTGCTCTCAGCCATGCCACCCTCTGGAAACTTCATCGCTCAGGATTCCACAAAGGTGCTCAGTGGGAAACGCGTATGGCCGCTCCAAAATTTCCTTAAGAGTCAAGATTAAAAAGTTAAAGTTAGTTGCTCAGTCGTGTCTGACTCTTTGTGACCCCATGGACTAAAGCCCGCCAGGAGCCTCTGTCCATGGAATTTTCCAGGAAAGAATACCAGAGTGGGTTGCTATTTCCTTTTCCAGGGGATCTTCCCAACCCAGGGATTGAACCCAGGTCTTCAGCATTGCAGGCAGACTCTACCATCTGAGCCACCAGGGAAGCCCCATGTCGAGATTAAGATAACCAAAACATGAGACTTCCCTTGGGGTCTGGTGGCTAAGACTCCGGGCTCCCATTGCGGGGAACTGGAGTTCGATCCCTGATCAGGGAACTGAATCACACATGCTGCAGTGAAGATAAGACCCCGAGTACCACAGCTAAGACCAGGTGCAGGCAAATAAATAAATATATGTAAAGATAACCGAAAGAATAGAGTGGCTGTCTTCTGAACGGGAAGAATGCAAAGCCTTTAGTTCGAGAAACAGCCAAAGGATAAAGGACAAGGACAAAGACAAGGAAGATTCCTCTCGTGGCCCGGGTAGCCTGTTCCCACGTGCGTGTCGAAAATGCCGAGGCTGGTGTAGCAGCTGCATTCTCACCCCTGGGGACCAGAGGAGTGGCTATGGGGATCGGGAGACCCCTGCAGGGCCCTGGGCTCCCCACAGCAGACCTGGGTCACCTCTAGGACCAGTTTGCTAGCCACACCCACACCTAGCCCCTCAGTTTCTGCACTGGAAGAAGAGGGTCTATCTCTTCTATCCAGGTGTAGGTATTCAAAATAGTTAACAACTGACATGATCCAGCACAGACCAATAGCCCAGATGTCAGCCTGGCAGCCTTGCCGTGAACACTGGCTAAACCTGAGCCCTGACTCTCTCATTTAGCCGTGTGGGAATAGAGTCATCCCCTTGTCACCTGCTGGCACACGTGTGGCTCAGCGTGACCCTGAGCCATCATATAATAAAGATGATGATGTTAAACTCTGTTGAGTACTTACAAAGTGCCAGTCCCTGTGCTGAGTATAGTAGTTCCCATCACTTACCCATTACTTACTTAAGTGGATGTGATCATTATCTCTACTGAGAAATAAGGAAACTGGGGATCAAAGTGATTATCACACAGCCGCTGAGAGGTGGAGCCCTGATGCAGGCTCAGGCACCCAACTTCAAGGCTGGGGCCCTGACACTTGTTTGCTTCTCTTTAATTTATTTTTTTTAAATATGTATTTATTTAATGGCTATTGCTGGGTCTTAGTTGAGGCATGTGGAATCTAGTTCCCTGACTAGGGATTGAACCCAGGACCCCTGCATTGGGAGCACGGAGTCTTAGCCACTGGACTATCAGGGAAGTCCCTGTTTCTCTTTAAAAGAAAATAAAAAATGAAATATGCACCCTGGACTCCATTCAAAAAAGGTAGGAAGGCACATCCTCTATTTTGAAAATGCTATCTAAACAGCCACACACTCACCCAAGCTTTCATTATGGGAAGAATGAGCTTGCGTGGACCCTAGTTTCCAGATGCCGTAGCAGTAATAACAAGCATTCATGACCCACCGGGAGTCAGGCCACTGTGTACCACAATGTACCTAGCTAAGAAAAGGCTTGGGAGAGGTTAGGGAGCATCCCTAATGCCACAGAGCTAAGAGGAGACACAGCTGAGATTTGAACTGCTACCTCTCTGAACTGGAAGCCCAACAAGGCACTCAAATTAGAGTTAGAAATTTTCAGGACTTCCCTGGTGGTCCAGTGGCTAAGACTCTCCGCTCCCAACGCAGGGAGCTCAGGGGTTCGATCCCCGGTCAGGGAACTAGATCCCACATGCTGAAACTAAAGATCCTGAATGCTGCAACTAAGACTTGGCACAGCCAAACAAGTAACTTTTGGGGGGAAAAAAATTAGAAACTTTCCTCTGGTCCAGGCAGAGAACTGGGAGGGGAAGGAGGAGGGTGCAGCCATGGCCGAGAAATGTCCAGAGGACCGGGCCCGTGCCCGGCTGCGGGAGCCCTCTCCTCCAGCCCTTCCAGCACCATCTGCTCTGGACCCCTCGGCTCCCACCTGTCGTTTCCGTGATGGATAGTTCCATCCGGTCCTTTGGCACAGCCCTCATTCTGCAGACTCAAGGAAACCGAGACTCCACTGAAACCCTCGGTGACTGGCCCACGGTCACACCACCCACCCCTGCAGTCTGAGTGAGCAAAGCCCTCCCTGGTCCAGCCCCGGCTCTGCTCCCACCTGATGGCTGAACCCAGCCATCCCACCAAAGGCAGGCCCAGCAGACGCCCCGCTTTTTTCTTGCTGTCTTTTCTCCCAGTTCTGTGCCCTTTGGTTCTCCTGGGAACAGGCTGTCATTCACCATGATTAGCTCGCTTCCCCTCTCGCTGCAGCCAAGAGCTAATCGTCCTGATTTCCTTCCAAGAACGGTCTCTCTGAATAGCCTTCACAGGCACAATTAGGCAGGTTCAGCCTGGCTTTCACACTCCAACTCTGTAAAAAAAAAAATCAAATCAGCCAGGAAGCGGGGCCTCTCGGAAGTTCTCTGAGAGCTCCTTTGTGCAGGGAACAAAGAGCACACATAATTACCTGCTTAGCTGATGAGCACTGGACCCCAGAGCCACGCTTGCAGCAGAGCGGGGGCTGCCAGCCCGCCCCCACCAAGACCCAGTCTCTCGCCCGCCCCATCAGCAGCTGTTCCTGGGGGCAGGCGGCCGAGCGCACCTGCCGGGACGTGCCGTGGGGATGGCGGTGCCCTCAAGGGCCCCTCCCCGGTCAGGCCTGGCCAGCTGCGACTGCAGGCCATTAGTCAGGGCCTGGAGAACCCCTGATAGTTCAGTTGGTAAAGAATCCACCTGCAATGCAGGAGACCCCAATGCAGGAGGTTCGATTCCTGCGTCGGGAAGATCCACTGGAGAAGGGATAGACTACCCACTCCAGTATTCTTGGGCTTCCCTGGTGGCTGGTAAAGAATTCACCTGCAACATGGGAGACCTGGGTTCTACCCCTGGGTTGGGAAGATCCCCTGGAGAAGGGAAAGGCTACCCACTCCAGTATTCTGGCCTGGAGAATTCCATGGACTGTATAGTTCATGGGGTCGAAAAGAGTCGGAAACAACTGAGTGACTTTCACTTTCCCTTTGGGAGAACCCGGGTCATGCAATCCTGGAGCTGCAAGGCCAATCGCCTCATTGTCATGATGGAGGACCCGAGGTCAGAGAGGAGAGACGTCCTTCCCAAGGTCATGAGGCCAGTTCAGGCCGAGCCCCTGCTCGGAACCCAATCTTCCTACAGGTGTGCTTGCCTCGCACTGACCATACAGCGGGTTTGAGACACGCAGTCATCTTGGCCAGAAAAAAGCAAAGGCTTCCAGCCAAGTAAAGAAGATCCCCTTCCCCATCAGAATGGCACATGCCTCAAACTGTCGACAGGCCGAGTAAACTGTTGCCAGTTCTTTGCATGGAGACAGAGAAGGGGGTCCTTTATCTCCATGTGGAGAAACCAAGATCCAGAAGGAACTGGTTCAACTCAGATAGCCAATAAACAGCAGAGCCAAGACTGCTCCTACGTCCCCTGCTCCCTGGACCAGGGCTCCCATCAGATATCCGTCACTGCCAACTCCCAATGCTGTACCTGCTGTCCTAACGAGACAGCATCTGGGGTGACTCAGAGAGCCCGTGCCATTGACAGGTGGTTCCAGACTGTCTAAACAGATTTGGAGACTCAGAAGCTTGGGAGAGACCAGTACAGGCGAGGGACCCCTGGCGATCACTCAGCTCCTCACTGAACTGTGTACCTGGGCGAGTTCCTCACCTCTTCACACCCCTGTGTGCATGCAGGGAGGGTCTTACCCTCATGTGTTTGGGAAATGCCACATTGTATTCTTCTCCTAAACCAGTAAAGGCTCTGAGCAGTCCTGCAGGAAGGAAGCCTGATGAACTATTTCAGTCCAGTGATCCCTAAATCTCATGCCTCCGGGAGCTGTGGTTTTTTTTTTTTTCCCCTGCCTGCACTAGTAGAATCCTGATTTGGAAAACATCATTGCGAGCCCACCTGTCCATGAGGTCCTCATGGAAAGACCCTGCATCCCATCTCAGGATCCCCAGCACAGAGGCCCCAGGGTTGTGAGTGGGACTGAAGGGGAGAAGAGTCTCAAGGAGGGTAGCCCCAGTCTTGTGAGAATCAGAGGAGCAGACCCTAAGCAAACACTGCCAGCCGAGGGGAAGGAAGAAACAAGGAACTCAGAGTGCATCCCTGACACCAAAGGGCAGGGAGCAAGGAAGAGCAAGATGCTGTGGCCCTGGGGTCCCCTGGCTGTTGCTGTGGCCCCCTGGGGTCCCTTGGGTGTCGCAGTGGCCCCCTGGGGTCCCTTGGGTATTGCTGTGGCCCCTTGGGGTCCCGTGGGAGTTGCTGTGACCCCCTGGGGTCCTTCGGGGCTGAGCAAGAGACACCCAGGGAGCATGTGGTGACCACTGTTAACAGCTCCTCCACCACTCAAGCTTGAACTAAGGCCATCTCTGCTCACTGGAGAAGTGGTGCTGTCTTATTCGGAGCCACAGATCCCTTTGAGAATGTCACCCGCCCCCTCTCACCTCTTAGCACCAGCTGTGACTAAAAGCAGGACCAGACTTGATCCCCATTTGAAACTGACATCTGTCCCTTGGCCAAAGAGTGTGATATAAATGACAAATTAATGGAAGAAGAAAAGAGAGTTTCATCCAGAGGGCTGAGGCCCTGCCAGCCCCAGGGGCACCACTTTTTATGGGGCACTGTTCTAATCACAAGCGGGTCCTCCAGACGTGAAGGAGCGGAGCGTGCCCAGGGTGGGTCCACGAGGCCTCAGCTTGGGAGGCCGGAAGTACCTGCCATGCCCTCTGCCAGGAGCAGCCGGCCAAGCTCAGGGCAGAGAGCTCAGAGCTCTGGTCACACACTAGGCTGGTTGTTATTCAAATTTAAATCGGCCTGAGAGTTCAAGAGGCCTTACTACTCCGGACACAGAAAATGAAATTAGTGAGCAGAGCCACTAATTGGGGACAAGCTATTTTCATTCTCTGGATAAGGAATTTTGGAGGTGGGAGGGTGTCAGATCCCAGGGCAGAGTCTAAACTGATCTGCTTAATCATAGGCTGATTATGTGCAGTGAGGAGGGTGGGGGGAGACACAGAGGTGGCTCAGGCACAAGCCCTCCTCACATCCCAGAGTTCAAGAGAGAAAAGGACAGGTTGGGGCTGGAAAGATACAGCCACAACCCCTCCTTCACACTCCCATGTCCCCAGGGGTGGAAATGATGTAGTGAGATGATGTCAGGTTCACAGGTTCAAATCCTGGGTCAGCCACTTACAAGCCACATGAATTTAAAACATAAAGAGGATGAGCCAGAGATTATTAAGCACTCGTCTGTGCCAGGATTGTGCTGACTGCTTTAGGTAGATCATGCAACTGTTCTCCCAACCACCTGCTGAGACCTACTGTTGCCATTTCATAGATGCGGAAACTGAGTCCAGAAGTTAAATGACCTGAATGTCCTGGTCCTTGAATCTTTTTTTTCTTCTATAGAGTCAAGGGAGTCACCCTATCTCCAAGGCTTAAATACAATAACATTTACAAAAATGGCCAGCACCATATTTGACACGCAATAATGTTCTTTTCTGAAATGCATTCATGTGTTTATTCATTTATCTCTTTATTAATTCATGCAACCTCTTATTTAAAATAAAAGGGCCAGCAACGGTGTCAAGATGCCGACAGCAGGCCCTCCATCAGGCAGGGGTATTACAAGTCCCATTAGAATGTACGCGTGTCCCCCTCACCTCCACCCCACCACGTCAAGCTAGTCCTTACTCCTGAGTAAGGAGTAAGACTGAGCATCAATCCCTCTCCCAGGATTATTCATAATTCTAAAAATGGGAACACCAAAAATGCCAATCAAAGGTAGAATGAATAAACTGTGGTGCATTTGGTGGGATACTCCCTACAGCAACAAAAAGGATATACCACAGCTGCATGGAAATGTGGATGAGTCCCACACATGTGACAAAGAAGCCAGATGAAGCCAGATGCCAGAGCAGATGTCATGATTCCGCTCGTGTTCAGCACCAGGCCAGGTGAGACCCACCTCAGGTGGACCTGGCCATGCCGGTGTGGTGGGGCCACGCCCGTGTGGTGGGGCCACAGGGCCCGGGAGGGTCTTCCTCGAGCTGTAGCATTCTCTTTCCTAATTCTGGAGCTGACATCCCAATGCATTCACGTTGTGGAAAGGCAATGAGCTGGGCTCTTATGCGGGTGCATTTTTCTGTATCATGAAACCTGGTTTTAAAAACGTGTATTAGACACCGCAGGGTGGCACTGTTATAGACTGTGAGATGCCTGTGTGTGATGATCAGAGGGGTCAGGACTGGTCAGTGAGTGTCCAGGACATCAGGGGAGCTGGGAGGCGGGGGAGAGAGGAGAGGAAGGCTCAGTCCAGGGCCCGCAGGTGTTCAGAGGTCAGAGGACCCAGCAGAGGAGACAGAGAAGGGGGCCGGCGATGCTGGTGGGAACCCCAGCAGAGTCCGTGGAAGCCCCTTGGAGCACTTGCTCTGGGAGTCAGGGAAGATGAGGATGGACCAAGGGCCCATGTTTGGGTCTCACAATGTGAAGGTCACCTGATAAGAGCATTTCAGAGGTGAAGAGGGGACAAGAGCCAGACTACAGCCTGCTGCAGAGAAAAAGAAAGTGAGGAGGGGGACAAGACCCAATGGATGCTACTGTCTTCCCAGGCTCACCTCAATGCTGCCGCCTCCAGGAAGCCTTCCATATGGTCCTTTTCCTTTCAAGGCCACACCACTTTACAGTCACTCATGGCTGTCCCCACCACGGGAGCTGGGTGCTCCCCCAGAGCAAGGACTGTCTCTTTGATCCCCCCGCATCCTAGCACAGGCACTTCAGAAACCTTAGTGCCTCTCTCTCCCTCCTCAGATCACAAAAGGAAGCTCTGAGACTTATCCAAAACTGTTCTCCCATGTTATGAGTCACCCCTCCCCAAACAATTGTTTTTGTACTGCTGTGAGAAGATTATTAGTATAATGATGAGACCTAATATTGCATTAATTTGGTGGTGAATCATATTGTCACAGTCATTAACTCAGCGATGGCAATTTTGTTTTAATTTAATCCAGCTCCTTGCGCATTCTGTCAAAACCTCCAAAAATCACGTAACCCAGAACCTCGTTTCAGAACAGACCGAATATCCAATTTATGGAATTCATGGAAATCTGCCTGCAGTGATCGTTCTCTGGAGTGAGGAAACCCAAAGACAGCAGGCAGACAGGTGAGCCCAGGGCAGGGCTAACAAACTCTCCCACCTCCCACACGAGACCCCCTCCACTTCCTCTAGACCCCAAGGGCCTCAAGGGCAAGAACTGGGTGGGATTCTCCTCTCTGCTCCTCGCCAGGCTCAGGGCAACAGCCTGCAGACAGCACGTCCGTGCTCCAAAAGCAGTGGGAGAGCAGCCCGGGAATGGAGGAAGGAAGGGCCCAGTGCCAGCAGCACAATTTTTAGTCCACAGGAGGGACAGATGAGATAACGTGGTTCTCTCTCCAGCTCACATCAGGACCCTGGCCCTACTCCAGGCTGCAAAGGCTGGGGAAAAGCTGACCAAGAGCCTGGGGTGACAGGAATTCATCTGGCTTTTCACTACTGGGCTTCACAGTCTCCGTGCTTGAACCAGGCATGACCTCTTGCTTACTAAGTCACTAGTGGCTGAAACTGGTTGGCTGTCCTTCAGGAGCCTCCCGAGATGGCACTTACCCTTTGACTGACCCTACTCACTGCTGTGCTAGAATCAGAGTGAAGATTCGCTTGCAGGGAAGACTCACATTAGCCAGACTCGTGTAACTGATGTATAAACCAGAGCCATGTTTTGTTGTTGTTGTTGTTTTTAAACGGACAATGAGCAACTGAGCTGTAACAAGGATTGGGCTACTTTCTCCCAGAGATGCAGTCCTCCCTGTCCTCTCTCTGGACAGGGTCACAGGGCCCGGGAGGTCACAGGTCACAGGGCCCGGGAGGTCACAGGTCACCCAGCACAGCACCTTCCCCTGGCCCCTGCCCTGCCCTCCTCTCCTGCTCCCTGAAACAGAGAGGGCTTCCAGGCCCTCTAAGCTGCTGAAGCTCCAGTTCCACTTTCTGCTGAGACCACTGCCTTTCTTTTTCATTGTAGCTCCTCACCCTGGGGCTTTGGGGGAGAAAGTCCCAGCCCAAGCAATGGGCTGAGCTCAGCAACTGCCCTCCCTTCATCCCATCCTTGTGTCCAGAACCCAGAACAGTCAAGGCTCAGTAAACACAACAGAATGAGTGGATGAATGAACTGGCGAGGTTTCTTTCTCCCTTCCAGCAGGTGAGCACTTCTCAGGAGTCAAACAGACCTGGGGTGGGGGGTGAGGGGCTGTCTGCCTGCCCTCCAGACGACCAAGATGTGCCTCATCTGAAGAAACACAGCTGGACACCCACCACCAAGCTGCACGCAGCACAGCCTGCCCCTTTCTTCGTTCACAGCGCTCACTCAGCTTCCTTTAGGTCCTCCAAGCCTGTGAGCTGTTCCCCTCTAAGACGACTGTGAAGTCTGTCCCATAACAGACTGACTTGAATTTAAGAGTAGCTATCCTTCCAAGGCTTAGATGGGCTCCTTAGGGTGCCCTCAGGGCTCTTCCCAGGCAGACCTCAGCCAGTGGAATCCAGTCCTTGGACAGCGGGATGGGACAAGGACTTTGGATTCAGATGGTCTGGCTTAGAAGATGACCTGTGTGACTTTCTACAAGTTGAACAACCTCTCTGGGCTAAAACTTCCTCATTCTTAAAGCAGAGCCAGTGAAAATGTGATGGCATAATTACACCTCCCTGGGGGCACAATACACTTCCCTGGTGTCCCGGCAGGAAAGAACCCGCCTGTCAATGCAGGAGACCTGGGTTCAATCCCTGGGTCGGGAAGATTCTCTGGAGATGGAAATGGCAACCCATCCCGGTATTCTTGCCTGGGAAATTCCATGAGCAGAGGAGCCTGGAGGGCTACAGTCCATGGGGCCTCAGAGTTGGACATGACGTAGTGACTAAACAACAGTGAGGGCACAGTGGGGGGTCATGTAACCCTGGCTCAGCATCACTCCCCAGCTGGGGGCACTCTGGCTCTCGGAGGACTCTTTGCAGTGTCCTGGAGGAATCCCATGCACTGGGGAGGACCGGAAAGAAGAGGGAGGCGTCACCCAGGGAAGGCCCAGTGGCTCCTGTTTCCCGGGCTGCTGCCGGTCAACTGAAAATCAAAGGCATTGAGGCAGAAAGAAAACACCTTGGGCCGAAACAAAAGAGGGGAGAGAATCAGAAGAACTGGAGGAAAACTCCAGAAGCCAACCGCAGCGTAGGGTGGGAGACAAGATATTCTGCACTACTCTCGCCTTTCAGTGAGGAAACTGAGGCCAGGGAATAAGCTGGAGACACACCCAGGGCTAGCCCGTTTCCAGCCCGTGTCCCTCCACTCCTCTGGGTTGACTCATAGCTGACCGGCTGGATGGACGGAACAACTGAGGGACTGAGTTCCTTCTGCTGCCGAACAAAGGCTCCGAGAGAAGAAAACCCAGCCTAGGAAGTCTCACATGGCCAGGTTGCAATTTAACACATGATACTCAGATATGCCAAATATTTAGCTTATTTATTTCTCTGCAGTTTATCTTACCATTTTCACCAAACTCCACCCATTTGGAGAATGTAAACTTACCAATTAAAGAAACCCCAGCGGAATGGGGCCTTGCAGCTCAAATATAGCAGAGGAACAGGAATATCTTTTCAAAAACTGTCTCAAAGATGAGTGCATGCATGCTCAGTTATGTCCGACTCTTTGCGACCCCCGTGGACTGTAGCCCGCCAGGCTCCTCTGTCCATGGGATTCTCCAGGCGAGAATACTGGAGTGGGTTGCCATTCCCTTCTCTGGGAGATCTTACCGACCCAGGGATTGAACCCACATCTCCTGTGTCTCCTCCATTGGTGGGCAGATTCTTTATCATGGTGCCATCTGGGAAGCCCCATCTCAAATATAGCCATATGCAAAAACAAAACAAAACAAAAAACCCTACCTTATACCATATTCAAAATTTAACTAAAAAATGGATCATAAGGCTATATGTAAAGACCAAGTTTCTTTTGTTTTGTCAAAGAAGATGCCCACACTCAAACTGCAGAATATGTAGAAATAATAATAAAACACCCCAAGCCAGACCCTACAAGATTCAGCTAAAACAGTCCTCATAGGAAAACCCGTGCTCTTAAAAACTTATATTTAAATTAGGAGAACAACAACAACAAAAAAAGAAATAAATTATAAATCCAAAGCTGGAAGTAAGAAAAAAAAACAAAATCAACCTATGTGGAAGGAAAGAATACAAACAAAACTGAACATAATGGGTTAGAATAGCAAGGCCCAGGAATGTCCTTCCTGCACCAGTGGGCATAAAGCATTACCTTCCCCTCCTCCTCCTCCCTCCCCTCTGGGCTCACAAGCACCTCAGGGCCTGCTCCACCCCTCCAGCACACCAAAGCTGGCCCATCTGAGGAGGAGGGGATGAACACACACCTGGATGGGGGCAGGGTCTGGGCTGCCAGGCCCCCAGCAGAGGATCCACCCAGTGCACCTGCTGAATGGACCACCCAGCAGAGAGTAGACAGAGTCCACTCACTCCCCTCCCCACCCTCTAGAGCAGTGGTCCCCAGTCCTTATCGCACATCAGGTCTGCCAGGGAGCTTTAAACATGCCCAAGTCCTTCCCTCAGAAGCTTGAATTTCATCTAGTTGCAAAGTGAAAGTCGCTCAGTTGTGTCCAACTCTTTGCAGCCCCATGGACTCGTCCATGGAATTCTCCAAGCCAGAATACTGGAGTGGGTAGCCTTTCCCTTCTCCAGGGGATCTTCCCAACCCAGGGATCGAACCCAGGTCTCCCATCCTGCAGGCAGATTCTTTACCAGCTGAGCCACAGAAAAGCAGGGAAGCCCAAGAACACTGGAGTGAGCAGCCTATCCCTTCACCAGGAGATCTTCCCAACCCAGGGATCGAACACAGGTCTCCCATATTGCAGGCAGATTCTTTACCAGCTGAGCCAGAAGGGAAGCCCAGTTGCAAAAGCCAGGAGCAAGTGGGGAGAGGCAGCCCAGGACACAGAAAGGAAGGTGGGTGTGGGAGCTGCCCTGGAGCTCAAACCCCTTCTGCCTTTATGAGCTGTGTGACCTCAGGCCAATACCTTGCCCTCCCTGAGCCTCGGTGTTCTCAAGTGGAAGAAGCGTCCCAGATGATTTGGGAGGAGATCAGCAATAACACAGGTAACTGTTTAGCTCAGCACAGGTACCTAGGAGCGTATGACAAGGCAAGCTGGCATCACTGGCCCCACCTGGGCAGCCTCCAATTCCAGCAAGGCAGCGGGGCTCCAGGACCACCTGCCACAGCTGGGGAGTCACAGAAGCCCCAGGGGGAGATGCTGGCCTGCAGACACGGCTGCCATGGACCCACAGTCCCAGCCTCCAGGAGACTATTCTGGTTCCAATTCAGAATGCCTGGCTCCTGGCTCAATGGGCTTTGTCCCAAAGATGTAATTTCTATTTTGATTCCACTCGACATTTAATGAAATGACTTTCAGACACCACGCAGCGTGTCTGAGTTATGAAACCACATCTTCTGGATCCCGTACTCAGCCCAATCACAAGGCCCTTCTTGTTGCTTCAGGAGCTGCCCCACGTCACCTGAGGGGGCTGAGAACACCCTGGGGGGGGCCAAAGCCTGCGGCGCGGAACCTTCGCTCTGTCTGATCAGGGCCTGGGCCCGCGTCCCCGGCAGCTAGACCATGACAACAGCCTCCATCCTGCCTCCTGCCCCCATCTCCCTCTCTCCAATCCATCGCTGTTCAAACTGAAGATTAAAAACATCCAAGGAGACAGGAAATCAATTGGGAGGGTTGCAAACAGCACTGTCAGAAAAACAGATCAGAGAGAATAGGGTAGAAAACACTGGAATGTATCGGGCATGGCAAGAGTGATGGCTGATGCCAGGACACCCTGCCTGTGGGGTAGACACCAGGCCTCTGTGAATTGAGAAGACTGAAAGACACAGCTCTCATCCATGACCCTTGATCTTTCTGAAATGCACACCTGAGCACGTCACTCCCCAGCTAGAATTCAGTGGGTTTAGCGACAGAGTTCAGATTCCTCAGCATGACATCAAAAGCCCCCCAAGACCCTCATCCCACCCCCATCCCCACTAGAGAGCAGGGGTATCCAGGCCACCCAGCTCCCAACCCCAGAGGACTCAAGGGCAGGACCTAGTGAGCAGGGCATGACATCATAGGTCATCTCCTAGGTGATCCCAGTCCACCTGCTGACCTCCTCTGGGCTAAGACCACTTTCTGGATTCTACAGAAGCAAAGATATAAATATTTCTGGAAGCTTTCTATTCAAAACGAAGTGGTGATGGTGGCAGTGGTTCAGTCACTAAGTCATGTCCAACTTTTACAACCCCATGGACTGTAGCCCACCAGGCTCCTCCGTCCATGGGATTTCCCAGGTAAGAATACTGGAGTGGGTAGCCATTTCCTCCTCCGGGGGATCTTCCTGACCCAGGGATTAAACCTGTCTCTCCTGCATTGCAGGCAGATTCCTTACCACTGAGCCACCAGGGAAGCTCCCCCAAAGAAGTAGAGGCCTTAAAATTTCTCCATGACTTGGCTATTAAAAGGGCTTCCCTTGTGGCTCAGCTGGTAAAGAATCCGCCTGCAATGAGGGAGACCTGGGTTCGATCCCTGGGTTGGGGAGATCCCCTGGAGAAGGGATAGGCTACCCACTCCAGTATTCTGGCCTGCAGAATTCCATGGACTATACAGTCCATGGGGTCGCAAAGAGTTGGACATGACTGAGCAACTTTCACTTCACTGGCTATTAAAAATAGGAAGGCAGGCAGCTGTCTGCAGCTGGAGCCCTGCCCCAAGGCCCGGGAAACCTCTAGAACCACAGGGATGCCAAATGCTACTCTGCCAGCAGCTTCATAAAGCCCAGTTGCCACCATATCACGTGAACATCTGGACAAGCCCAGGTTCCAAGAGAAACTGAAAAAGGAATAAACTGAGGACTTCCCTGGTGGTACAGTGGACAGGAATCCACCTGCCGATGCAGGGGACACGGTTGGATCCCTGATCTGGGAAGATCCCACGTGCTAAGGAGCAACTGTGCACCTCAACCACTAAGCCTGTGCTCCAGAGCCTGGGAACTGCGACTACTGAACCCGCCTGTGTTTTGCAACTACTGAAGCCTGCACATCCTACCGAGAGAAGCCACCTCAACGAGAAGCCCCAGGACGGCAACTGGAGAGTAGTCCCTGCTCACCAGTCCTAGAGAAAAGCCCCCACAGCAACGAAGACCCAGCACAACTAAAAATAAATAAATTTATTCTAAAAATGAAAGAAATTGAACGTTAACCACGGGTCACTGACCCCTAAGGAACCCGAGGTCTCAGGCGCTGGCTGGTCTGCATTCTCTCTGAGTCCTCAGAAGGGTGCACGGCCAAGGAGCTTGAGGACACCTGCAGAAGGAAGTTCAGGTCCCCGGCTCTAAAAGCTTGAAGCTCTGCTCACAGGACAGTCTCCAGAAGGCCCTGCGAGTGCAGGGGAGGGATGGCAGAGACATCTACAGCATGTGAGGATGCAGGTTAGCCCTGAGAGTAAGCAGGGAGACTGGCTTGCCAGGTGGCGCTAGTGGTACAGAACCCACCTGCCAATGCAGGAGACATAAGAGACACAGATTCGATCCCTGGGTTGGGAAGAGCCCCTGGAGGAGGGCCTGGCAACCCACTCCAGTATTCTGGCCTGAAGAATCCCGTGGACAGAGGAGCCTGGCGGGCTACAATCCATGGGGTTGCACGGAGTTGGACACAACTGAAGCGACTTAGCACTCAGCACTCATGAGGGGGGACGGTGCAGAGAAAGAAGCCCAACCATTATCTCACTTAACCCCTACCATGTGCCCCCGAACTCTGGCCCGCTACTGAGTCACAGACAGCAGTTCCTCCAGGTCAGTCACTAACTCTCTCATTCATTCATTCAACAAACATTCGAGAGAATCCAGAACGCCAGGCCTGTGCCCGATGATGTCTGGCGGTACCAGGGCACGTGGCCCCATCCCTGCCCTCAGGGCACTCACTACCCGAGGGACTGGGGAGTGGTCAGGAAAGGGACCGACAAGTACCATTCTGTATTATAAACACTCAGAGCCATAGGCACACAGAAGTGGCCCCGAGCCCAGGCCCACAGTGTCTGAGTAGCACCATGGGAAAGTGACCTGCTGGATAGGTGCTGAGGTCCAGAAGCCCTGAGGCTCGGTGCTGGTCAGATGGGGTGAAGCCAGCGGGTGCCTGGGCTACAGTAGTGCAAGCGTGAGGGAGGCCCATCCTTTGATCAGCTTTCTAAGAGATCACCTGGAGGCTACATGGAAAACGGATTGGAGGAGGGCAGAGTGGGGGAAGACTATTTTTTGGGCAGCTCCAGAATCACTGCAGATGGTGACTGCAGCCATGAAATAAAAATATGCTTACTCCTTGGAAGAAAAGTTATGACCAACCTAGACAGCATATTAAAAAGCAGAGACATTACTTTGCCAACAAAGGTCCATCTAGTCAAGGCTATGGTTTTTCCAGTGGTCATGTATGGATGTGAGAGTTGGACTATAAAGAAAGCTGAGTGCTGAAGAATTGATGCTTTTGAACTGTGGTGTTGGAGAAGACTCTTGAGAGTCCCTTGGACTGAAAGGAGATCCAACCAGTCCATCCTAAAGGAGATCAGTCCTGAATATTCATTGGAAGGACTGATGTTGAAGCTGAAGCTCCAATACTTTGGCCACCTGATGTGAAGAACTGACTCATTTGAAAAGACCTTGATGTTGGGAAAGATTGAAGGCAGGAGGAGAAGGGGACGACAGAGGATGAGATGGTTGGATGGCATCACCAATTCAATGGACATGGGTTTGGGTAGACTCCGGGAGTTGGTGATGGACAAGGAGGCCTGGCATGCTGTGGTTCATGGGGTCGCAAGGGTCGGACACGACTGAGGGACTGAACTGAACTGCACTGAGAGTAGGGGAACTGTGAGCATGAGTGCGGCCATAACCAGGAGGGATGGCCGGGATCTCCACTAGGAGGGGCTGCCTGGGAACCTCCAGGATGATTTGCCAGGATGGTGCAGAAGAGGGTGCAGATGAGGGAGACGGTGGGAGGAAAGGCTCCCTCTCCTGGCCACAGCAGGAAGAGCCACTCCACCAGCTTGGATCTCTGACCTGGAGAGTTGGGGGCGCGTGGAGTGAGGAAGCTGCGGATGGTGAGCATCTTGGGGATGTAACTTGGGGAGTGGCAGTGGAACGCCCAAGTGGAGGTGTCTACTTGCGTGTTAGGTCTGGAACTCGAGAACCTGCATCAAGGTGAGAGTTATGACTCCACAGACAGGCATGTAGAGGGCCTGGGGAAAAACCCTGCAGGAGAGACAGGAGAGGGCACCGGGAGGGGTGGGGTGGGGGAGGCAAAGGGCATGGAGGAGGGGCCCCCACAGCAGAGCCCAGAGGACACAGGTGAGAACTGAAGGGGCCACAAGGGGGCAGAACACGACAGACCTGAAAGTTCAGAGCCACCGCACTGGGTTACCCCAGGCTCAAATGCCAGCTCCTCCCCTTGCTGGCTGTGTGACTTCCCGGAAAAAGCTGGCTTAAAGCTCAACATTCAGAAAACCAGGATCTCTGCATCCGGTCCCATCACTCCATGGCAAGTAGATGGGGAAACAGTGGAAACAGTGGCAGATTTTATTTCTGGGGGCTCCAAAATCACTGCAGATGATGACTGCAGCTATGAAATTAAAAGACGCTTTTACTCCTTGGAAGGAAAGTTATGACGGACTGAACTGACCTTCAGGAAGCGACTTAACCTTTCTGGGCCTCCAGTCCCTCGCTTGTAAAGGGATGGTGTGAGGAGCGAGTGAGTCAGTATATGAAAAGTGCTTGGAATAGTGCGTGAAAGTTGCTCAGTCGTATCCAACTCTCTGCGACCCCATGGACTTACAGTCCAAGGAATTCTCCAGGCCAGAATACTGGAGTGGGTAGCCTATCCCTGCTCCAGGGGATCTTCCCAACCCAGGGATCAAACCCAGTCTCCCGTATTGCAGGCGGATTCTTTACCAGCTGAGCCGCCAGGAAAGCCCAAGGATACTGGAGTGGGTGGCCTATGCCTTCTCCAGCATATCTTCCCATCCCAGAAATTGAGCCCAGGTCTCCAGTATTGCGGGCAGATTCTTCACCAGCTGAGTGACGTGACGTATCAATGTTAGGGAAAAGAAAGCAAAGGCCCAGTGTCTCGGGGACATAGTGCTGGGGGATGAGGTGGGGAAGAAGCCAGACTGCGGGGGAAACAGGCAGGGATGGGGGGGGCGGGGAAGGTGGTGGAAACTGCAGAGGGCTGGATGGGCGGAGCAGGGAGAGAAGAGCCGGCAGACAGGAAGGGATGTCGCCCCTCCAAGGACAAGACCCAGGAAGGACAAAGAAACCCAGCCCAGCGCCTGGGAAACCTCCTGGGGGCCCAAGCCCTGACCCGACCCCTGCCTGGTGCCCTGGCAACGCAGGCTGACGGGTCACGAAGGCTGATCCTGCCTGCCCTCCCTCTGTCCTCCCCACAGCCCTCCCGCCCCAGGTGAGACCACTCGGGCCCAAACCGCTTGCTTCCTAGGAACACGGATTCTTGAATCCTCAGACAAGCAGGGGCCCACGGGGCTGGGGGGAAATGCTTGGAGATCCACGGTGTCCACGAGCCACGTGGCCCCACTGACCACACTTCGAATAGCAGAGGCTGGTGGGACCCGGAGGGCTGGGCCGGGGCCAGGTCAGGGCAGAGGTGCCCTGTGAGGGGGACAGACTCGCCGCTGCCCCCCAGCAATAGTCGGGGGCACCCACAGAGAGGGGGAGCAGGAAAGCACCCCGGGGAGCAGGTGCAGGCCTGCAATGCCTGCAGCCGCCCGCCCCTGTGCCCTCTGGACCTGGCACGATCCCCTCGCCCTCCACCAACCACATCCCCCCTCCTGCAACCTGCTATGTCCCTTTTCCCCCGGCCTCCCCTGGCCGCCCTCCTCCTTTGCCCCCTTCTCCAGCCTCAGGGGGCAGCCCTCAGCCTCCTCTCCCCTTGTCTACACCTGTTTCCTGACTTCAGATCCCACCTACCCATCAAAGCCCCTGAAAGGGCTGTCTCCAGCTTAGTCAGGCCTCCTCCCTGAGCTCCTGTCCCACCTTCTCACCTGCCTGTCCAGCTCCTGCTTGTTCACGTGCTAAGTCACTTGCAACCCCATGGACTCTAGCCCACCAGGCTCCTCTGTCCATGGGGATTCTCCAGGCAAGAATACTGGAGTGGGTTGCCATTTCCTCCTCCAAGGGATCTTCCTGACCCAGGGATTGAACCTGTCTCTCCTGCATTGCAGGCAGACTTTTTACCACTAAGCCACAGGGGAAGCCCACCTGCTTGTGTACCCAGCAGGCACCTCAAAGGGAACCTGCCCAGGACAGGCCTCTCGTGTGTCCCTCTGGGCGCCCTGCTCTGGCTACGTCCTCTGACTCCCAGCTCACACCACAGGCGGCCCTGGAGCTAATCCCATCCGCTTTGTCTTAAAAATCCAGACAGGACGTGGCCGCACTCGCCACCCCTCCGCTGCCCTCCCCACCTGAGCAGATCACATCGTGTCACCTGGGCACCTGCAACTGCCTCTGAGCGGATCTCTGGCCTCCACCGGGACATCCCGGCCAATGGCTGACACATGGAGAAACAAGAGTGCTCCTTTGGCAATGGAAGACTGATCCCAAACTCACCACGCTCCTCATCCCATAACAGAGAACAAAAGCCAAACTCTTTCCCTGGGGTTGCAAGGCCCCACGCAACCCTCCACGCACAGACACCGCCCCCCCACCCTGCCTACTGACCTGATCCTGTCTCCCACCCCTTGTTCTGCTCTGACCGCACAAAGACAACGGAGGTTCCTGCCACAGGGCCTTGGCACTTGTCTGGCGGCCGCCAGAAACGTGCTTCCTTCCTTTAATCGCGTGCTGTGTCTCCCAGTTCCTCCTCCCATTCCTGGGAGAGAGCCCTTCACTGACCACACACTGCAAAGAGCCCATGGCCTTCCTGGCACCCCCCTCCTGCCCTGGTCTTGTCCAGAGCGCGGCCACCATCTGATGTACGGCAGAGATGAGTCCCGGGTCAGCGGGCTTTCTGTCTCCCCACCAGCACATGCTCTGCGCCAGGGCCTGGTCTCCCCGGAGCCTGGACCAGCAAGGGTACACAGCAGGGCTGGGATTAATGGCCTCCCGGCCCCAGGCCTCACCCCTCCTCCAGACAGCTAGGTCTGCCTCGCCCGGGCTCAGTGTTTCTGACCCTGGACAAGCTCCCCGACTCCCTCCTGCTCTATCCTTCCCAGGTGCATGGAGGGGGCTCCTCCCCAGCCCCCTACTCCCCCCTCTCCAGAGACAATCACACTTCCTCTCTGTGACCTTGGAACACAGGACCCTAACTCTGTGCTCCTGGACCCCGGGCTCCCCCCATTCAGTCACGTCACGATCTGTCTTCTAGCTGCCTCTGCTGGCAGCAACCAGGGATGAGAAGGAGTTGGGTCCTGCCCAGAAGGGGCTGGCAGTGTCCCCGGAGAGGCCCTATGAGCAAAGGGACACCATCCTAGCACAGCCCACAAAGGGCATCGCAGAGCATGGCTGGCTGGCACCAGCTGTCTGAAGCCCTGAGGGGCACCCAGTGGGGGTGGTGGGGGCAGAGGGCGCCGCCTGAAGTCAGGCTCTGCCATCTGCAGACTGAACTCCTGTGAGCTCGGGTTGTACACAGCGGAGTGGGACTTGGCTGGGCTCAATCCTCTCAACTGAAAGAGGCTTCAGAGCATCCCCAACCCTCCCCCAGCCAGCCCTTGTGACAGAAGCAGCAGGCTCCCGGGTCCCAGCTAGATCCAGAACCTTCTGAGCAGCATTGAGAGGCCACAACAGAGGAGAAGGTGCACATAGGAGTCACCAACGCAGCTTAGCAAGCGGCAGCCTGGGGTCCTCAGCCTCCATGTGGCCGGCACTTCCCGCCGCAGCTCCAGGGCTGGGCCCTCTGCCCTGAGCTCCTCAGGGGCCAGGACGGCCATCTACCTGGTAGATGCAACTGCTCTTCAATCGAAATTAAAACAGAAACGCAGAATAGAAAGCCAAACGGCTCTCCCTCCCACCACTCTGATTTCACTTCTGCATTTGTGATACCCTGTCTTTATCCAGATGGACCCATATTTCTAGATCACTTATGTCACTGTAACCACCGAGCACATATAATTTTCTGTTTGGCTCTTTCATTTCCCATTACTCTGGAACCAGCTTCCCGTGTTGCGACACAGCCTGCATATTTACCATGTGTAATGACTAGTTAGTACTCCACTGGGTCCATACCCCGTGATTTATTTTAACCATTCCCCTTCTGCTTGACATTTAGGCAATTCCCAGCTCTAGCTCGACTTGGAGATGGAAGGCTGAGTCCCCTGTTAAGAGATTTTGGAAAGAATGGGAGGATGCAGCCTGTCAGCTGGCGTCCAGGGAGACATTCCACCTGCAGGGGACATGGAGGAAGCAAGTCACGGAGCCCTGCGTCCACATGTCACTCACAGGCACAACCACAAACCCGACAGACAGCAACCCCCTCGCCACCCTGGTCCGTCCCCCTCCGGCTGGCTCCTTATCTTTCCATGGCTCCCCGTGACCTGACCGCTGGGGCAAGTAGACCCCCCTGAGACTGGCGCTCCAGGGCCTGCCCCAGCCCTTCAGACTCCTCTCTTCTCTCCCACCAGGTGGTTCACGCACCATCTCTGCCATCACCCCCCACCCCCAGACCCACACAAGGCCCGGGCTGACCTCTGCCTCGGCGCGTAGTGTCTTGTCATTGCTGTGCCAGCAGAGGTCACTGGCTCTATGGGAGGGGCCCCTGAATTGCAGCATGTATCAATTTCCATGGTGTAAATACCAAAAGCTGATTCTGAGCTACCAAAGCGATGTCACTGGATGTCATGGAATTGCAAAGAGATGCCCAGTAACATGCAACAAATGTAGAGAGCCCCAGACGCACGGAAAATGATAGCAACATGTAATAAGATAGACTTTTGAGTATTGATCATGCTTCTCTTTAATATAATTTATTTAATTGCAAGTTTATGTAATTTAATTTTTAGTAGAGAGGCAAAAGGGCAAAGTGGTTGTCTGAGGAGGCCTTACAAATAGCTGAGAAAAGAAGAGAAGCAAAAGGCAAAGGAGAAAGGGAAAGATATACCCATCTGAATGCAGAGTTCCAAAGAATAGCAAGGAGAGATAAGAAAGCCTTCTTAAGGGAACAATGCAAAGAAATAGAGAAAACTGAAGATACTAAGGGAAACTTTTTTGTAAAGATGGGCACAATAAAGGACAGAAATGGCAAGGACCTAACAGAAGCAGAAGAATTAAGAAAAGGTGGCAAGAATACACAGAACTGTACAAAAAAGGTCTTAATGACCCAGATAATCACAATGGTGTGGTCACTCATCTAGAGTCAGACATCCTGGAGTGTGAAGTCAAGTGGGACTTAGTAACCATCACTAGGAACAAAGCTAGTGGAGGTGATGGAATTCCAGCTGAGCTATTTCAAATTCTAAAAGATGATACTGTTAAAGTGCTGTACTCAATATGCCAGAAAATTGGGAAAACTCAGCAGTGGCCACAGGACTGGAAAAGGTCAGTTTTCATTCCAGTCTGAAAGAAGTGAAGTGAAGTCGCTCAGTCGTATCTGACTCTTTGCAACCCCATGGACTGTAGCCTACCAGGATCCTCAGTCCATGGGATTCTCCAGGCAAGAATACTGGAGTGGGTTGCCATTTCCTTCTCCAGGGAATCTGAAAGAAAGGCAATGCCAAAGAACGCTCAAACTACCATACAATTGTGCTCATTTCACAAACTAGCAAGGTAATGCTCAAAATCCTTCAAGCTAGGCTTCAATAGTATGTGAACCATGAACTTCCAGATGTTCAAGCTGGATTTAGAAAGGGCAGAGGAATCAGAAACCAAATTGTAACCACCCACTATCGGATCATAGAAAAGGCAAGGGAATTCCAGAAAAACACATACTTCTGCTTCACTGACTATGCTAAAGCCTTTGACCATGTGAATCACAACCAACTGTGGAAAATTCTTAAAGAGATGGGAATACCAGACCACCTTACCTGCCTCCTGAGAAACCTGTATGCAGATTAAGAAGCAACAGTTAGAACCAAACATGGAACAACAGACTGGTTCAAAATTGAGAAAAAAGTATGTCAAGGCTGTATATTGTTACCCTGCTTACTTAACTTATATGCAGAATGCGTGCGTGCATGCTAAGTCACTTCAATTGTACCAACTCTGCAACCCTATGAACTGTAGCCCACCAGGCTCCTCTGTCCATATGATTCTCCAGGCAAGAATACTGGAGTGGTTGGCATGACCTCCTCCAGGGGATCTTCCTGACCCTGGGATTGAACCTGAGTCTCTTATGCCTCCTGCACTGGCAGATGGGATTTTTATCACTTGCACCTCCTAGGAGCCCCCATATGCAGAGTGTATCATTCAAAATGCTGGGCTGGATGAATCACAATAGAATCAAGATTGCCTGGAGAAATATCAACAACCTCAGATATGCAGATGATACCACTCTAATGGCAGAAAGCAAAGAGGAACTGAAGAGCCTCTTGATGAAGGTGAAAAAGGAGAATTACAAAGCTGGCTGAAAACTCAACATTAAAAAAACTAAATCATATCATCTGGTCCCATCCCTTCATGGCAAATAGATGGAGAAAAAGTGGAAACAGTGGCAGATTTTATTTTCTTGGGCTCCAAAATTACTGCAGATGGTGACTGCAGCCACGAAATTAAAAGATGCTTGCTCCTTGGAAGAAAAGCTATGACAGACTTAGTGCATTAAAAAGTAGAGACATTACTTTGCCAACAAAGGTCAAACTGTGATGCCGGAGAAGACTCTTGAGAATCCCTTGGGTGGCAAGGAGATCAAACCAGTCAATCCTAAAGGACATCAACCTTGAATATTCATTGGATGGACTGATGCTGAAGCTGAAGCTCCAATACTTTGGCCACCTGATGTGAAGAGCCGACTCACTGGAAAAGAGTCTTAATTCTGCTTCTGTTAGGTCCTTGCCATTTCCCGATGCTGGGAAAGATTGAAGGCAGAAGGAGAAGGGGGTGACAGAGGATGAGATGGTTGGATGGCATCACCAACTCAATGGACATGAGTTTGACCAAACTCCAGGAGATAGTGGCAGACAGGGAAACCTGGCATGCTGCAGTCCATGGGGTCGCAAAGAGGTGGCCATGACTTAGCAACTGAACAACAACATCAATAATTGTTAATAATGGCTGTAATTAACAACGCTCAGTGCTATGGGTTGCATTGAGCCCCCTTGCCCAAAATTCATATGCTAAAGTCCCAATCCCCATTACCTCAGGAGTGATGAAGGCTACATGCGATCTTAAGGGCGGACCCTGATCCAATCTGACTGGTGTCCTTTTAAGAAGAGACTAACACACACATAGATCGAGGGACAACCACGGGACCACACTGTGGGAAGGTAGTCATCTGCCAGCTAAGGAGAGAGATCCCAGGAGAAACCAAACCTGCCAAGAACCTGATCTTGGACTTCCAGCCTCCAAAACTGTGAGAAAGCAAATGTCTGTGTGCAAGCCATCCAGTCCGGGGTGCTTTGTTGTGGTGGCCCTAGCAAGTGAAGACACTCAAAAAATTCCTGAAAATGTACTAACCGACTCCCGAGTGGGTACTTGCTGGCTCCAGCTGACCATTACTGACCATCTACCACTTGCCCGTTTCCTGACTTGATTGTGGATCCCTCAAGAGCAAGGTCCTGCCTCACTCAGAGGTCATCAAAACACTTTTTAGAAAGAGCCAGAGAGAAAATATCTCAGCTGCACACACAGCACAACCTCTGTCGCAATACATAAACAAGCCACGTGGCCATGTGCCGGAGGAAGCATCCAGTGGGTGCTGAAATGTAGATTTCATATCATTTCTGTGTATCATGAAATTTTATTCTTTTGATACATTTTTAAACATTCTTAGCTCAGAGTCTGTGAAAAATAGGCATCGGACCAGATTTGGCCCCGGGGCCTGGTGTTCTGACCCCTGACCTTCAGTACGTCCCTCCGCCAGCAGAGGGAGGAGGACTCGGTTAATGTTTGATGAACCAGGAAGGGATGGAATGAAGGTCCACCAGCCTGCCTGGCATTTCAGTCAGCCAAGTCCCCTTCCGGGCAATGTCAGGAATCTTTTTTTAATGCAAAATGTTTTTCTAATGTGCCAAGGGAAAAAGAGCTTTCTGAAATATAAATCAAATCTCTCTCTGCAAGGCAGACCCATCCCCTCCTTGCTGCCTCTAACATTCTAAGTGATGTGTCGTAGAAATAAAATCCAGTAACTCTTCCATTAATAACTTCTGTTTACCGAGCGCCTCAAAACTATGTCACATCAAACCTAAGGAGACAGAACTGCTGATCACTGGTTCCCGGGGGGTGGCTGGGGCAGAGGGGATGAGGGGAGGGGCTGCTGATGGGGGACGAGGTCTCTTTCTAAAGTGGGTTGTGTTACCCAACTCTGTGACTATCCCAAAAACCACTGAAATTGTATCTCTGTAAAGCTGTTTGAAAAACACACCAGGACTAGAGTCGCCTAATTCTCACGGTGACAGTTTCTAAATCCAGTCTTTGCTGCCGCTGTCCCTGCAGGGGACAGGAGGGAGGCCCCCTGGCGCCCATCTGCAGGCCTTCCCAAGAGGAGTACATCGTTGTGGGGAGGGGGGGGGGTCCCTGGGGTCCCACAGGAGAGGCTGCCCACCCCAAGGGGAGCGAGGGGAGGCACAGCGAGATCTCACACAGGCAGCCAGGCTTCGAGGCACCTTCTGGAAACAGCTGGAGCCTTCCCATTTTCCACCCCCGAGGGCGGGGCACTGCGCCCATTACTAAACCTGGGATTCAACCTTCCTGGTGCTTCGTTGAGAGCTTATTTGCGGGACTCAGGCAGAAGCCAGCCAAGAATGGCTCCCAAGCCTGGGCCAGTGATGACTTTCTCTGATTTACATACAGGGAAGCAGGCCACAGGCCCACGGTGGCAGGGACATGGCAGAGTGCAGCCCGCCCACCGCACCAGGTACACAGGGAAGGCAGGACGAGGACACGGGCCCCCGGAAAAGGTCCCTGAGCACCAGGAGCAGCTCCAGAAATGCTTCTTGGGACCAGCGTGGCGGCCTGGGTGCCCGGCCTCCCAAAAAGGAGAACCATCACTCCCAAGGGGTAAAGGGATGGAGCGTGGCCATGGGGCCAGGACACGTGAGTTCCAATCCTGGTCGGCCACTGTTTTATCTAAGTCCGGTTCCCAGCAAGGCAGGTGACCTGCCTGTGCCTCAAGGCTGTATCTGTAAAATGGATCTAATTCTCCCTGCCCCAGGGTTTGGGATTGTGGATGACAGGAACTCAGGGCTGTTGTGAACTCATTGGCTTACTTAAGGGAATAGTTTGGGTGTGGACTTCAGGCATGGCTGGATCCAGAAAATGAAGTCTCAACACTCTGTTTCTCTGAAAATCAGCTCTCTTCTCCCATGTGTGGGATGCACTGTCAATACAGGCCTGCTTCATGGTTGCAAGGTGGCTGCAGCAGCCCCAAACCCTCTGTACCCTAAACCCCAAGGCCTGGGGGAAAAACAGGGCCTCCGCTAGCTCAAATCAAATGCAAGCCCTAAGCCTGGCCCTGGCTGGCAGTAAACCAGATCCTCCTTTCAAACCATCTGACCACGGTGACTGTGGTCACAGGACTTTGACTGTGAGCAACCAGGGTCATCAGTGGCCTCTGGTGGGAGGAGGGGGTAACCAGCCTTCCAAGGCTCTACCCATCCCTAAAGCAGATTCCATCTTGCAGAGCCAGGAGGGACAGCAACACCGCCCGCCACGTCACAACCCTATTCAGAGGGTGCAGAGTTAGAGGTCTTCTCTGGGTCACGGGAAGCCTCAGGCAGGGCTTAAACTCTCCGGTCAAGGGCCACACCCAGGAAGCCTCAGCTCCAACCCCCAAACTTGGAGGGCCTTGCTGTCTCCACACGGGCCTGTGTGCAGGAGCAGCCCCCTGTCTCTTTCCCTGCTACCAGCCTGGCCTCAACCCCTCACCTGGCTTGTCCCCAGGTGAGTGTGGCCAAACTGCAAACTTGCCCTGCTCACATCACAAGCAGTGATGGGTCACACCTGGCCAGCCTACACTTGCCCCAGAACGCTGCTCTGATGGTACCATCTGGATGTGGGAGGATGGGCATCCCTGGACTCTGATTATGAGGACAAGCCAATTCTGGAAAGTTACATGACTACCTCGACATTGACCCCTCTATGAACTCTCTTTAGACATAAGGTGTCCTTCCATCCTGCCCTCCACGTCTCCTGTCCCTCCCAACTTCATACCTACTTTCAGGTGATTCCCTACAGCTACATCCCTGAGGGTCACTAATTCACCAGCCATGTCTAATCATACTAAGCAGACTATTTTTTAAAGCTCTAAGAGCTTGAATCCCAGTAGTATTGTATTCTTAGAAATTCTAGCTGGTTCTTTAAAAATCGGCCTGTTATTTCTTTATAGTTCTGTTCTTTGCGGTTTGATTCACTTTTTCCTTTGATCACATGTGTGTCAGTCGTTCAGTCATGTCCGACTCTGCAACCCCATGGACTGTAGCTCACCGGGCTCCTCTGTACAAGGGATTCTCCAGGCAAGAGTACTTGTTATCTTATTAATCCACATTCTTGAGAATTATACCCATTGTTCCTACAGTCATGTGGCTTGTTTCTTTGAATGTTTTTTTAAAAATAGTATTTTATTTAACTTTATTTTATTTGACTCCATCGGGTCTTAATTGCAGTACCCCAGCTTCTCTCTAGCTGTGGCGCACAGGCTTAGTTGCCTTGCCACATATGGGATCTTAGTTCCCCAGACCAGCGATCGAACTCACATCCTCTGTATTGGAAGGCGGATTCTTGACCACTGGACTGCCAGGGAAGCCCTTCCTTGTACGTTGTTATGTGGGAACCACGCACAGCTGGGTTGGGGGTATGCATCTCCAAGTTTCTAGACCACGCAGGCCTACCTAGGGTTTTGCCTTTTTCAGAGTCCAGAAAGATCAACACCCTCATCCTCTCCCCAGGGCTAGTGGGATTATTAGACTCTATTTCTGTTCAACTTCCTGCTTTGTGCAGATGTTTTGGTTCTAACTCCTCCTATGGTGCAGATCAACCCCTCCCAGCTAACCCAAGGGTGTTTGGTCCTTTACCCTGATTTCTCTAAGGAACCAACAAGAGAAATTGTTGGTTCCTTAGAGAAACCAACAGGGCTTTTCCAAGCAGTCTCCCAGGGTCACTGTCTTTGTTCCCAGCATCTGAGAATCTTCCTTTCTTAGGAAGTCAGCAGCCATTTAACTTTTGTTTATCACTGGGAGGTGTCTGAAGCAGGAGGGTTTTCAGGCACCATCTTGCTGGAGCCACACGTTAATCTTTAGAGCCAAACTATGGTTTATCCAGTAATCATGTACAGATGTGAGCACTGGACCATAAAGGCTGTGCGCCGAAGAATTGCTGCTTTCGAACTACAGTGTTGGAGAAAACTCTTGAGAGTCCCTTGGACAGCAAGATCAAACCAGTCAATCCTAAAGGAAATCAACCTTGAATATTCATTGGAAAGTCTGACGTTGAAGCTGAAGTTCCAATACTATGGCCACCTGATGTGAAGAGCCAACTCATTGGAAAAGACACTGATGCTGGGAAAGATTGAAGGCAGGAGAAGAGGGCGACAGAGGATGAAATGGTTGGAAGGCATCATTGACGCAAAACTCACGGACATGAATTTTGAGCAAACTCCAAGAGCTAGTGAAGGCCAGGGAAGCCCAGTGTGCTGCAGTCCATGGGATCGCACACAACTGAACAAGGTGGTTGTAGTTACTGAATCCACTCCAAGGAATGACTGCCCAGAGAGTACAGCAGGAGGCGGAGCCCCCTCTACAGAAGGGGATGGGGTAGATAGGGTCCAAGCAGAGTCTTTGCTGGTCTGAATGGGCCAAGCCATGCAATTGTGTGGCCTCAAAGCTGCGGTCACTCACTGAGGGGCTGGGATTGTCTTGCTCTGCAGTTAAGACATTATCAGGATCTTGATCCTACTGAACAACTCCCTGGCCAGAAAGGGAAAGTGAAAGTCACTCAGTCGTGTGACTCTTTGCGACCCCATGGACTGTATAGTCCATGGAATTCTCCAGGCCAGAATACTGGAGTGGGTAGCCTTTCTCTTCTTCAGGGGATCTTCCTGACCAAGGGATTGAACCCAGGTCTCCCGCATTGCAGGTGGATTCTTTACCAGCTGAGCAACCAGGGAAGCCCAAGAATACTGGAGTGGGTACCCTACCCCTTCTCTAGCATATCTTCCCGACCCAGGAATCAAACCCAGGTCTCCCACATTGCAGGCAGATTCTTTACAACTGAGCTATCAGGGAAGCCCCTCCCTGGCCAGAGGGCACTTATAAATACCATCTCTGCAAGGAGCCAGTCCTCAGGCTGGATCAAAGGCCAGGCAATGCCTGGCAGGCAAGGGGGGGCTCCCACCACTGTTATGGCAGCCGGGCTGGGCCACACCAAGGGAGCAGAACCCCAGGGATCAGGAGTGATTAAATGTGCCTCCTACGTAAGTGTTGGGGCTCAGTACATCTGGAGCCCAATCAGAAAGCACATCCAGGGAAACCGGAAAGTGGGATCCAGGCTACTAGGTTTTTTAAAGCCCATGGGCGATTATCATGTCCACCAGAGTTGAAAACCTCTGGTTTGAACCATATAAAGTCCCTCCCAATGTCAAATGTTTCAGAATCTCCCAAGGTAAACTCATTAAAACTGTGGACTCCCTAGTTTCACCCCCAAGATCAATGCAGCAAAGGCAGTTCAGGCCCAGTGGTCTGACCACACTGATGCAGGTCCTCCAAGTGAAGTATGGGGGCTGTATCTGAGGGCTCCGGCAGCCAGCATAGGTGGATCGCAAGAAAAAACATGACCTTGGGCTGCCCGCTTGGAGGCTAATAGTTGATGGTCCTTAGAGCACAGCTGCCTGGAAGTATCTGATGGTGTTTTGGGGATAAAAGGCAAAGCTCCCCAAAGAGACTCCTCCAGGACATAGAACACACTTCTAACCACTCCAAATGCCAGCACAAATTCAATGGCATCCACCAGCCACTCCAAGGGCATAATCCTAGTTGTCGTCTCTTGTGACTTTGTGGACGATAGCTCACTGGGCTCCTCTGTCCATGGGATTCGCCACCCAGGGACTGAACCTACGTCTTCTGCATTGGCAGGCAGATGCTTTACCACCGAGCTATGAGGGAAGCCCAAACTCCATCCAAGACAGGAAGTGGCTAAAATCTGAGCCTTCTAAGTGAACACTCTTCATAGGAGTACAGGGAAGGAATCTCAGTGCAATGAAGCAGAAGAAAAGCAGTTGGGACGACTCTTCTGTAACCCCACCTCCAGCAGGGAAAGCAGTATCTCCACACTCCTAAATGCTCCCCCCCAACCAGCATCCCCACCGCCGTCTCCCCTGGTTTGGCTCCAGAACTGCATCCTCATCTAACTGGGATTTCCTTAGGCACCCAGCTTCCGCCTGAGGGGTACCTCACAGGGAGGGCTTTGCCCTCTGCCCCACCTCTGACACCCGGCAGGGAGACTGCCATATGCTCAATGAATGACTGTAAATCACCAGTGGGGATTCAATGAGTAATTCATTAGTTTAAGAATGCACAGGTGAAGGGAGGTGGGATTGCCCCAGGAAAGGGCATTTACAGACAAGAGGGACAGTCTGATGAGGGCCAGCAAAGCAAAACTCTAGTCCAGGAGACCCAGGCCCTGAGAGGTGGCTCACCCGAGGCTGTGAGCCAAGTTCAACTCCCTTGCTCCTGGTTTCACAAACCCGTGTGCAGTTCGGCAGATGCTTCGGGGCATCACCCTTCAAGTGAACCCATTTCCCACAACTTGTGCTAGAACAGCCACAACAAAGCCCCCTCCCCAGAACTGCAGAAAGCAAACGAACCCCTACGCAATATTTATGAAATACTTTCTAGTTTTTTCTTCCTAGATTGAAACACAAATGTTAACAAGGAACTGACACAAGAACAGTTTTATTGAAATCACTGAACACTTGTGCAGTACTCAATATTAGGATTTTGAGACGTTTTAGACAAAATCTGTTTTCCCTTTAAACAGATGAAGAAACCGGATCCTAACTGGTGGAAGTTAATGCTTGTATCACACAGCTAATGGGAGGTAGAATCCTAAAATTTGCTTCCAACTTCCACCTGTACCTGACCATGCCAGTTAAAGTGTTTATTTTTGTGTTGCCTACGTTTAAGGACCATATAATCTGGATTAACTTTACAACAATAATTTAAAAGATAGAGAAGGATCCCATATTACAGAAAATTTCAAATTGACTATTTTACCATTTATACAAGGAAGAAAACTGACAACAGGACAGGCCAGTGGTCAGCCAACACACAACACAATGTGTTAACAAACAGCCGAGAGATTGATGGGTGTCACTTATTTCCTTCCATATTACATCTTGCCTTTTTTGGAGGGAGGAAGGAATAAAAAGGCAGATTGATTTAAACCAGCCCTATTAAATATACCAATTAAGTTTATACTTTCTTTTCTGAAATTAATATTTGAGTGGAACATGTACTAATTATTCACATAACACTAGTTTTCTACTGCAGTTTAAGAATCCAGCAGATGATGCTAAGGTTTACGCAAATCCTAGAAGTCATTGCACTGAATGGTAACTACTCAATTATGAACTGGAAAATAATACTGGGTAATTATTTCAAAGTATAAACTACAGATATAATATTAAAAAAACATAGATAGTAGAAAACTTTTCTAACTTATAAGTATAAATGGTTAAGTCAACAGTACCTACTTACAAATTTCACAAAATCAGAATAGACACTCAACTTTTAGGAGGGGACATTTCAGTCCTGCCTTTACCACTTAATAGGTCAAAGATCTTATATAGGTGGGTCCTATCATTCAAGGGTGATTTCAAAACCAACTTACAATGTTAATATTATATCTTGGATCCCTGCTAAGAAGACTCTTCAAGGATCTTTCATACCAACTTGAAGTTGAAGAACATACAATTTGAGAAACTAAATGATACAGCCCCTCCCGCACACCCAGGTAACCTACAGTGAGCCTGGATCTGAACTTTAGTTCCTAGAGATCTCTCATCTCTTATCCTGAGATACTCAACCTGGGCTCTACAACAGGACACCAACCTGTGTTCAAGGGGGCACCACCTGGCTGATACTAATACCTAGGCGTGCACAGGATTGAGTCAAAAAAGCGCTTCAATTCAATTCATTCAAGAAAAGAAGAAAAATAACATGCTTAGTTTACATAGGCTTAACCTACTCTGGTCACCTAGTAAATCTTGAATTGGCTCCCACTATTGGTAAATAGAATACTTTTGCATTTGGTGCAGAAACCAACAAATTTAGGTAAAATCAAGCCTTTACCCTGACAGTTCAAACTATGTTTATTTGTGTGTAAAGTGCCAGTTTTATATACAAATCATAAGTAAACTTTAAAATCTGCTCAGAAGCAGTGAGTCTGATGTCTTCCTACAGTCTTGTGGCAGTTACTCTTTAATCTTTCCGGATCAAACTCACTGAGTCCCTACACTTGGAGGCCAAGAAAGCTGCTGTTAAGAGGCAAAGTAAGTCCTGTTCAGCTAGCCTGCTTGCAAAAGCCAAACACGGACAAGATCTTTCAAGAACCTGAGTAGCTTTTGACTACTTTCCATCTAGGTGACCCCACTAGCATTAACAGGATTGATTTTGAGGTAGCTACACAGTGCTAAAGATGCCATTAGTGAACATGATGGACAATTCATGGTGTAGCTCGTTGATATGGTTCAAGTAGCTGATTTTTTTCTTTTTTGATGAGAAGGAAAAAAAAAAAATCAGCAAGGTAAGAGCACATCTTCAGGTCACTTAGAAGTCGGCATCCAAGGTAAAGGAATTCTCTGTCGGACTTGACATCACTCCCATCCTCTGATACTCGCCTACTCTCTTCTCAAAGAAGTTAGTCTTCCCCTCCAGTGAAATATTTTCCATAAAGTCAAATGGATTTTCTACTCTGAAAACCTGAAAAGGTTCATAGCAAAACGTAAGCACAGAACACCGGTTTCAGAAAGAACCAGAGGGCTACCCACAATACTTTACCTTGCTAAAGCCCAGCTCCAGCATAAGTCTATCTGCCACGAACTCGATGTACTGCTTCATCAAAGTGCAATTCATCCCAATGAGCTTCACAGGCAGGGCCTCCGTGAGGAACTCCTAGGTGCCAGAGCACAGCTTCTCAATAAAACGGAAGCATTAAGAGGTCTTCTAGCAAGCACAAGGCCTCCCTGTGTTACCCACCTGTTCTATCCTAACTGCATTGACGATTATTTCTTTTACTCTCTGTTCTGAAGGTTTGTGCAACAGGTGTTTGAACATAAGGCAGGCAAAGTCACAGTGCAAACCCTAGAAGAAAAAGGTTTAAGGTCACCAACAGAACAGTAGACTTCTATCATTAACGTGGAAGAGGAAACTGTTAGGCTGGCATTCTTGTTAGACATCCTATGTGGTCAGACTAAAGCATTTCAAATGTCAAGGGGAAGATGACTCAACTGCTGTGTCACCTAGGCAGGCTTGGCCCCATCCTGGGCCCCCTAGAGGACAGTGAGACAGGTCTGGTCCTCACTCCTCTGTGGTTGCCAAGGAGTGGGAGGAACTTTTTCTCAGCATTGTTCCTTCCTACAGCCCTGAGCTCTAACATTCACCACCACTACTTCCAACAGGAAAGGCAAAACTCCGAATAGCCTGGTTAGTTTTTAGATTTATAACCTAATGTCTGGGAAATCAGTAATAGTAATGCAATTTCAAGTGAATCAAGTCTGCAAGTCTTAGTGCATTAAATCCCAAGTAAAGTTGATGGGAGTGGTTTCCCTGATAGCTCAATGGTAAAGAATTCACCTGCCAATGCAGGAGATACAGGTTCGATCCCTGGGTCAGGAAGATCCCCTGGAGAAGGGAATGGCAACACTCTAGTATTTCTTGCCTGCAAAATTTCACGGACAGAGAAGCCTGGCAGGCTACACAGTCCACAGGTCGCAGAGTCAGACATGACTGAGAACACACACACTCAGACAACGCTGATGGGAGTTATACAGAACATCTGGGCACCTTTACTTTCCTCTTTGGCATTTTAATCCAAGTGCATTCAAAGACATACTGGACCAGAATGGATTCACTGAGATGTTCTCTAACTAGTTGAAGTACAGAAGGATCACACAGAAGACCAGGTAGAAATATTACTTCCCCTAAAAAAAAATTCCATACAGAGAAATACCTATGTATACTGAGAATATGAGTAAAATAATTTCCGCAAATTATTTCATTCTCTGCCAAGATGCCTATGGTTGAACTCACAAGTTAACTGTGCATTTAAGGCAATCTCACATCTTGGGTTCCCTTCAGTGAACACGGGGTTGTAGGTGTTTGGGGTGCAGGTCAGCCTGTTTTCTGAATTAGACCCACCTCATCTCTGCTAATAAGTTCATTGGAAAACGTGAGGCCAGGCATCAGTCCTCGTTTCTTGAGCCAGAATATTGATGCAAAAGAACCAGAAAAGAAGATGCCTTCCACTGCGGCAAAGGCTACCACACGTTCTCCTACAGTTAAAAACAAAATATTTCTGTGAGTATCTGTCTGTGTTCATAGGAACAAACCAGTAACATCACTTAGAAAATGAAGCTCAGGGGTAAGTAGGGCCAAGGTCCCTTACCATATGTAGCTTCTTTGTCCCCAATCCAGCGCAAGGCCCAATCTGCCTTCTTCTTCACACAAGGCATCGTCTCAATGGCATTGAAGAGAAATTCCCTGGCAGGCACACACAGATGATCAGCCATTCTAGCAAAGACTTCTAGTATCAGCTTCTAGGTAAGAGCACTGGGACCAAGACCAATTTGGGATTCAAGCTGAAATGTTTTCTTTTTACTGGCTTGCTTTTTCCTCCAGTGTTTTAGAAAAAATATCAAAAATCCATTTGGTTTATGTGAATAAAATTTAGGTACCATTAGTTCATACTGAGCCCCACAACCTCAGTCTGTTACATCAAGAGCATTGATTGGTTTCATTATTTCAAGTTCAGGTGATAACAAGGTCCACAGGCCCTATCTTTAAATTCAAAGAACTGCAAAAGCTTAACTGCTAGGACTACTTAAGCTATGTTGACCATTGTCTCCCTAAACTGATGCCCTAACTGCCTACACAATATCACTGTGCCAATTATTTGGGCCCCAAATGCCGTAAGTATATAATAAAATAATTGAAGTCATTAACAACCTATGATTGCTTTCACTTTATAACTCTGCTACATCCTTGATCCCAGGTCAGAAAAGCAAACCAACTGGCCCTACACTCAGCCAGGTCTTCCTCATTACCCTCTTCCTCCCTGTGCCTACTTTGGGAGTCCAGAGATTCCCCAGCCTGTCCCAGTGAGCTTGTTTCCATCAGACCTTGGGCTCCTTTTATTCTCTTTCCTTGCCTCTCCCTAGCTTTCAAAGCTCAGCCATCAGGCCATTCTGATCCCTCCCTTCTGGTAATCTATTCCAACCATGCCCTACCTTTACTTTCTTTTCTCATTTCTGTCTGCAAACATGTTCAAATCATTTTACAACCACCCCCCCGCCCCCGCAAAGAGTTTCCTCCATCCTGCTGGCCTTTCAAGTCACCACTCATTTTCCCTCTTTACTTTCTTCCACATCGTCTACAAAAGGCTACTCCTCAGCTTCACCAGTTCTGTGCTACTCAGGCTCTTGTCCTGAAGCTGACCTTAGTATCTGAACTACTCAAACGCCTATTTCTAGTGCTCCCCTCCTCTCCAGTCAATCCTGACAATGTAAAATAGGCCCTAAGCTACTTACATTTGTTCTCTGTTATTCCAATATATACTATCATTTCAGGCAAATTGCTGTGTGCCTGAATTAATTTCATGGTTCACTGCTGCCTCTGTGCTATTTATTACGTAATTCCTCCACTTATATTCCTAGGTCTTATTTTCTATATTATGTTGCAAGCCCCTTAAGAGGCTGGTTTTATCTTCAACTTTGCATCCTCCACCCACTCCACCATGCGCCAGCCTCACACTGTAAGTTGACAGATTTGCCAGACATGAAAACTATCAAATCTAAGTTTTTGCTCATCAGACAGCCTCTTGGAATGTTTTCTCAGAAGGCATTAGATTGGATGTTCACTAGTATGTTTCCAGCTCTCAAAGGATGGAGTAACCTTATAACTGTTTTTAGCAATTGACTAGTAAAGTGAATTTAGGCCTGTTCTTAAGAGTAGACATGATGATAGGTGCTAGGAGTTTCTTTGACTTACTAATTTTAGAGTCATTTTTCTATCCCTATACGATTTCAAAAAGTAACAACTAGTAATCCTAAATAAATATGTTGGCATATAACCACCCAAATACTCACCTTTCTTTGGAATCTTTAATGTAAGTGTCAATGAGGAGACTATACATTTCAGAATGTATGTTTTCCATGGCAATTTGGAAGCCATAGAAACAACGGGCTTCGGTAATCTGAACTTCTTGGCTAAACCGCTCCACCTAGTGGTAAAACACAAAGATCATTTTATGGAAAATCTACCAGCAGCAATTCAGTCAAAGAACACTGGTTGCCTCACACTTCCGTTTTTGTATCATTATAAGCTAGACATAGTAATTCATTTTCATTCATTGCAAAGAGGATGCACTCAAGACACATATGTGACCAGTTATTAAAAAAAACAGCAAAGCCACAAAAAGGAGAGCAAATAGATAGTTACTAGGGTTCTGGATCTATTACTATCACTTAGTTAAGTCGCTCAGTCGTGTCCGACTCTTTGTGACCCCGTGGACTGTAGCCCATCAGGCTCCTCTGTCCATGGGATTCTCCAGGCAAGAATACTGGAGTGGGTTGCCATTTCCTTCACTTAACATTGTCTTAACATTGTTTCTGTACAGTTGGGGGAAAAAATACCATAAGGAAGAAAATAACTGCAAAGTACACTATAGAACAGAGAATGCCATAGAATATAAAACCCTGGTTTACAGATATAGATATATACATCTTCAGTGTGCAAAATTTTAAAAGACAAAAAAGAGAATTGTTAGTTCTCACATAAATCTTGAGTAAAGGTACTTTTTCCGGGGCGGGGGGGAGGGATGGGAGACAGGGGGAACTCACCAAATTTTCATTTACTATGCCATCACTTGCTGCAAAGAAAGCCAGCACATGGGAAATAAAATATCTCTCCTCAGGCTTCAGGGCTTCCCAGTGCTGAATGTCCTTGGAAAGGTCCACCTGAAATACAGAAGTTCACAAAGGGTTCAAGCCGGCAGGACCTTCACACATATGCCTAATGGTTCAACTTTAATAAGTCTACTAGCACCACCTGATTTATATACCCCTCCCATATTCTGCCAATTTGAACATCTCACATCCTGAGTGGACAACCATTCCAAATAGGGACAGGGAGGACAGCAAAGCATATTTTAAACATGTTATAGCCGGCCCGGCTGGGGTCTTCCTCTAGAGAGGCAATGGGCAAAGGGTCTTTTAAGTCTCCTAGTTGCTGCCTCTGATTACCTCCTCAGCTGTCCAAAAGGAAGCCTCAGCTTTCTTATACATCTGCCAAATATCATGGTATTCGATAGGAAAGATGACAAAGCGGCGGGGGTTTTCTCTCAGAAGTGGTTCGTCCTCCACACTGGGGGCAGATAGCTTAGGGTTCTGTTGAGAAAGGAAAATTTAAGGGGAAAAAAATGTTAAGTATAGGGCCAATCATGAAACTGTCATTTCTTTTTCAAGCAGAATACCTCCAATGATCAGAAATCCCATGGGCCTGAAGGTAAGTCGGTTGTCATACTTGGATTCTATAGGAGCATAGAGAAATAGGAAATGTCCAGATGTGCAATGTTGCTGGGGAGGGAACAGACTTTGGCGGGAAGGCAGCGCGGGCCCGGGAAAGGTGGGTAGGGTTTGAGAGCAGACAATGAGGCTTTGGCGCCAAGCAGGCTCCGCCCGCACCGCCTTGCCTGCAGCGCCCCCTCGCCGCGCGCCCCCGCCGCAGCCCACCTACTCACCGGCTCTGAGGGCTCCTGGAAGATCCTCCTTGCGGTCTTGCTGGCCAGCACGCGGGTCCCGCTGAGGGAAGGGGGCTGCAGGGAGGCGCATGGTCAGAGGCCTGCCCGCGCCCCCACCCACCCACAGGACCCCGCCGCCCTGCCCCCGCCCCCCGCCCCCCGGGGCGCTCACAGTGTTCTCCTTGTCCGCTAGGCTGAGCCCCTTCAAGGGCGAGAGCTGCTGCTGCTGTGGGTCAGCGATGGTGGCGAGCGGGACGCGGACGGAGAGCATGGTGGCGAGAAGGTCAGTGCGGTGGCGCTGCGCGCGAGTCCCGAGAGCCCCTGCACGGCCCCGCGGGGGAATATTTAAAGCCCCAGGCGCCGGCCCAGTGGGCGAGGCCACTTCCCCATTGGCTGGATCCCGGCTGGCCCCGCCCACCCCACACAGATTCAAGCGCTGCGCGGGAGCTCAGTTTGGCCCCCAGGCCCTGCCCTCCCGGGACCCCCCGGCACCTGCCCCTCCCAGGCCTCTGGGGGGCCGCGAGCGCCGCCGCCCGCCTCCCCGAGGACCTCGTCGGACAAAGGCTGCAGCCCCTGCGCGCTCCGTGCGCCCTGGCGGGCTCGCGGGCTCTCTCGCGCGTCCCCGGAACGGTTTGGGATTGAATGAAGCAACGCGATTGGAGCCCGCCGGCCCGCGAGCGGGAGCGAATTCCCCACCCCCGCGGAACCCCACCTCTCTGAAGACGTCCCTGGAACCCGGCTCTCGGTTCCGCGTAAATAGTTTTTGCAGATGAGCTTGGTACGGAGGCCCGTAAAACGCCCCTGGCTGCGAGGGAGATGCGGCTGTGGCGATCTGGATACGTGTGTGTACTCGGGTGGGGGTTCCAGGTCCCTGAGGTCCGGCAAAGGTGGGGGCTGGCCGGTGGTGACCGCCTAACGGTTAGAGCCGCGGAACTACAGGGTCCCCGGGGTGCAGTGGCTGTGTCCCTTGGACACGTCATCAGTTGTCCCCTCGCTGGTAAAATGGGCTTGTAGCCATATCTAAGCTGCGGGCTTTCTAATAAAACGAGAAGACTAAATGAGGTAATTCATGAACAATACGAAGTCCATTGTAAACCTTCAAGCTGATAACAGAGAGAGAGGGTCTTTGGTGAAGTTTCCCCCTGAAATCTCGTCCTCAACGTCGACAGTGTTTTAAAAATTGCAAACTGAGCGAAGATTCAGAGAAAAAGTTCAGAGAATGATTTAATAACTAGGACTTCATATACTGCTTTAAAAGTGAAAAGTGAAGTCCACTCAGTCGTGTCCGACTCTTTGCGACCCCATGAACTGTAGCCTGCCAGACTGCTCTGTCCATGGAATTTTCCAGACAAGGATACTGGAGTGGGTTGCCATTTCCTTCTCTAGGGGATATTCCCAAACCAGGGATCGAACCCGGGTCTCCCGCACTGCAGGCAGACCTTTTACGTCTGAGCCACCAGGGAAGCCCAAATAAGCCCATTTACTGCTTACTGGGCCTCAAAGAGCTTGAAGAGGAGGTTGAAAACCTCCATTGGGGTGATGGTGGAGACATAAACTTAGTAACATTTTAATTTTACTTTACACTTGGTCTTTCAAATTTGCCATAGATTTTTGCCCTGCATGTGGCAAAACGCCAGAAATGACTGATGAGACAGAAGTGTTAGGATCCAGGAAAGAAATGATTAACCAGGATAAGCTCTAACTGCGCACACACTCAGGGCTGTCACTGAGTGAGGCTTGGACTTTGTACAATGTATTTTCTAGATACAACACTTTAAAGAGGTGAGGGTAGGGAAGATACCCTCCCCACAGAGGTCTATTTCTTAGAGTACTGTATACTGTGTTTAAAGTATTCTCTAAGCCTGAGAAGAAAGATCAGCGACCATCACATCTCTTAGACAAAGCAACAACTAAAACTTTGGTCTCAATCATGTGTTTGAAAGCAACTCACAGACATTGTCAATTTCCCCGTTGGCATGTACCTCCAGAAAATGGGTGTTTTTATTGACAGATGTGATCATAGCTTTATCAGCCATAAAACTAACAAAACTATCGAGAAGTCCTTGGTATCCTCTAATACATGACTCACATTCCGATTTCGGGTAATTCATATCCGACCTGCTCCTTTTGGTGGCTGCCCCAGGCACCATGTGCTTTTTTATAAGCTCCTGCTATATAGTCTGTGCACGGGTACCATAAAGGATCACTCTGAGAGCCAGAAGCTGTGACTTCATTTTCGGCTGAACAGCCACGAGGCAGTGGGGGTGGGGGGCGGTAAGCCGCCTTCCTTACCGTCGCCTCCTCCCACCTCTGAGTCATTCCGGCATGTCCCGACTTCCCCCTACATCGGGTTTTTACTGCTCTCACTTTATAAAGGAGGAAGCAAGGGCCGAAGGCTACGTGGCCCCGCCGAGGGGTCATACAACCGAGTCAAGGTTCTGGTCTGCAGTGGCCCCGTCCGTCTCTTTGCCTGGGTACTGTAGAGAGAAAGGGCCCCGGCGGGACCAGGTCCGGCCCAGTCCCCGGAAGAGAGAATGTTCCCGGCAGCCGCCAAGCGCTGAGATCCGCCTGGGATCTTGCCCCTTTTCCCTTCCCCGCCAGTTTTGACAGCTACTCGGCGACTGGTCCACACACGGAGGCTCCGCCCCCAACTTCCGGGAGACCGTGCTCATTCATAGCTTTGGGATCCCACGCCGGCCACCGCAAGCCGCACCCCGCTTCCGCCGCCCGCCCCCCAGTGGCCACGCCCCCCCGAAGTCGCACTTTTTTTTCCGCCTGGAGGCGCGTGAGATGAGGCGCAGTGACATCTACCCGGCCCCTCGCTCGCTCCACCCCCAGGCAGCTTCGTTAAGCGTCAGCCCACCCAGGGAGCTCAAGTGAGTTTCAGGGAGCTCGAGTGAGTTTCCCGATGCCACTCATGCCTCCATATATACCTGACATCGTGCTGGAGACTGTCATAATAATACTAACGACGATGACCCTATAGCCGCTGGACCAGGCGATTTACACTTTAATCCAGAGACAGTGGGAAAGTAGGTGTTTTCAGCCCTGTTCTTAGGTTGAGACTAAGGCCCGAGAGGCAAGGAGGCTGCCAAGGTCACACAGCTCCTTTCACTGCACAGCTGCAACTTTTCTTTCCCAACTTTTTATTAACAGTATTTTCAACAGGGATTTCCCTGGTGGTGGCCCAGTGGATAAGAATCTGCCTCCCAATGCAGGGGACTCGGGTTCCATCCCTGGTCCAGGAAGATCCCACATGCCTTGTAGCAACAGAGCCTGTGGGCCACAGCTACAGAGCCCACGTGCCCTGGAACCCAGAGCTCCAGAACAAGAGAAGCAGTGACAATGAGAAGCCCCTGCTCCCAGCAACTAGAGAAAGCCCCCGCACAGCAACCAAGACCTAGTACAGCCAAAACATAAAACAATAATAAATAAATGGTTTTTTTTTAAGGAATATATTCTACAGGGATTTCCCTCATAGTCCAGTGGCCAAGACTCCAGGCTCCCAATGTAGGGGTCCTAGGTTCAATCCCCAGTCAGGGAAGTAAATCCCACATGCCTCATCTAAGACCTCACACAGCCAGATATTTATATATATTTAATGTTTTCAACATGCAGAAAAATGGGATGAAGTCTACAGTGTTCACCCATCATCTAGGATTCAACAGTTGTTTCTCTTTTGCCCTATTTGCTCCATCCCGCTCTACAGGTATGTGACACTTTGTTTTTTTCTGGATCATTTGATGTGGGTTATAGATATGACACTTCACACCTAGATATTTCAGCATACTGCAGCATGTAGCTCCTAACAGTATCCACATTTTCTAACATAACCACAATACCATATTCAGACCTAAGAAAACTAACATCAGTTCTGTATATCACTTAATATCTAGTCCATAAGTCTCTTAATTTGGTTTGTTCATTTTTGGTGCGGGATCCTATTAAATGCATGCATTATAGTTGGTTATTGTGTCTTTTTAGCCTCTTTTGATTCGAACAACTCCTCCACCTTTTTCCCCCATGACACTGACTTTTCAAAGTCCAGACTAGTTTTCTTGTAGACTGTCCCACATTCTACATTTATCTCGTGTGTCTTCACATTATCCTTTAACTTGTTCTGCTAATCCTGTATTTAAACTGAAAGATCTAAAGGCTTTATTAGATTAATTTATCTTTTTTGCATGTGGTAAAATATACATAAACTAAAATTCACTATTTGAACCATTTTCAAGTGCACATTTACAGCATTATACAAACATTGTCACCATCCATTTCCAGAACTTTTTATCATCTCATTAAACACTAGCTCCCCATTCCTCCCTCCCAGCAATCTCTTGTAAAAACCATTTTATTTTCTGGACTTACATGGTGGTGTAGTGGTTGGGAGTCCGCCTGCCAGTGCAGGAGCCACAGGTTCAATCCCTGGTTCAGGAAGATCCCATGTGCCACCGAGCAACTAAGCCCATGCACCACAACTGCTGAAGCCCTATGCACCCTAGAGCTCTTGTTTCCCAACAAAAGAAGTCACTGCAATGAGAAGTCCACTCACTACAATTGCCACAATTAGAGAAAGCCCTCACAAAGCAACAAAGACCCAGTGCAGCCAAATAGAAATAAAATTATTTTTAAAAAGTCTACTTTCCATATGAATATAAGTGCCTCATGTGAATGCATTCTTACAATATTTGTCCTTTTGTGTCTAGCTTTTTAAATTTAGCATAATGTCTTTTTTATTTTTTTTTAATAAGAGAAAATAGTCTTAGGTATTGCCATATTTTACAGCTTTTTAAAACTGAGGTACAGTTAACATATAATGTTATATTAGTTTCAGGTGCACAACATAATGATTTAGTATTTGTATGCATTGCAAAATTATCTCCACAATAAACTAGTTAACATCTGTCACCATCAGTTCAGTTCAGTTCAGTTGCTCAGTTGTGTCTGACTCTGCAACCCCATGGACTGCAGCACACCAGGCCTCCCTGCCCATCACCAACTCCCAGAGCTCAGTCAAACTCATGTCCATTGAGTCATTGATGCCATCCAACCATCTCATCCTCTGTCATCCCCTTCTCCTGCCTTCAGTCTCTCCCAGCATCAGTTCAGTTCAGTTCAGTTCAGTCGTGCAGTTGTGTCTGACTCTTTGCAACCCCATGAACCACAGCATGCCAGGCCTCCCTGTCCATCACCAACTTCCGGAGTCCACCCAAACCCACGTCCATCGAGTCGGTGATGCCATCTAACCATCTCATCCTTTGTCGTCCCCTTCTCCTCGTGCCCTCAATCTTTCCCAGCATCAGGGTCTTTTCAAATGAGTCAGCTCTTTGCATCAGGTGGCCAAAATATTGGAGTTTCAGCTTCAGCATCAGTCCTTCCAATGAATATTCAGGACTGATTTCCTTTAGGATGGACTGGTTGGATCTCCTTGCAGTCCAAGGGACTCTCAAGAGTCTTCTCCAACACCACAGTTCAAAAGCATCAATTTTTCGGCGCTCAGCTTTCTTTATAGTCCAACTCTCACATCCATACATGACCACTGGAAAAACCATAGCTTTGACTAGACAGACCTTTGTTGCAAAGTAATGTCTCTGCTTTTTAATATGCTGTCTAGGTTGGTCATAACTTTCCTTCCAAGGAGTAAGCGTCTTTTAATTCCATGGCTGCAGTCACCATCTGCAGAGATTTTGGAGCCCCCCCAAAACAAAGTCTGTCAGTGTTTCCATTGTTTCCCCATCTATTTCCCTACATAGTTACAAATGTTTTTTCTTGGGTTGAAGACTTTTAGGATCTACTCTCTTAGCAATTTTCAAATATGCAATACAGTATTATTAACTAGATATGCATTACACCCTATGACTTGTAGCATAATGTCTTCAGCATTCAGCCATGTGGTAGCCTGTGTCAGAACTTCATTCTTTTTAAGGCTGGACAATATTCCCCTGTGTGGGTATCCCACAGTTTGTTGCTGAGATTTCCTTTCTGCAGTCATCAGGCCCTCCCCTCCATGGAGTTCTTTTGTTTCCCAACTACTAGGAAGCAAGTCAACCTTCCTCTAAACCGAGCTACGTATGTGGCTCTAGAGCACCTCCTTTCTCTTCCTGAACTTGGCAACCCCCTTTCAGACCTTCTGGATGCTCAGACTCCTCTGTTGAAAACACATCGTTGGGAAGCAGGAAGATGGAATACTCTATTCCAGGCGTGACTGTGGGCTGTGGAATTTCGAGAGCGAGGCAGTAGCCTGAGGGGTGGGGTTGGGTCCACCTCCTTCTGCCCTCCAGTCTCTCTGCCTGATGCCAGAAAACTTGCCAAGGGATGTCCCCCTCCATATGTCTATCTCCTTTGAAAATGCACCCCCCATCTTACCCCGGGGGGGACCCCATGTTTCCCTCCCTCCTCCAGGCTGGGCCTTTGCTTGCTCTCCTGGCTCCAGAGCCCTGCTCTGGTCTTCCTGGGCCCAGGTCAAAGGCTGTGGGTTTGCCCCTTCCAGGCTATGTCTGAAAGACTGACTTGAAAAAGAAAGAAAAATAAGTGTCAGGCCATGATTGTGCAGGTCTAAGGTTAGTTTATTTCTCTCCCCAATTCAGCTTCCTGTCAGCTTATTACTGAATAATTTCTTCTCTAATGGCCTCCTTCCCTGAATAAGGAGGCCATCATATTGACTTTTTTCTAAGTACAATGGTATGTGTGTGTGTGTGTGTGTGTGTGTGTTTGGGAGGATGGGGGTGCAGCCAGCTTAATGTTATTCTGAACTGGTAGACTGAGAGCAACCTAAGCAAATAGGATGCAATTCCTGCTTTTAGTGAGCGTGTAGGGGGCTGGGGGCTTGCTTACCTGATGGCTCAGTTTGGTGAAGAATCCGCCTGCCAATACAGAAGACTCAGTTTGATCCCTGGGTTGGGAATATCCCCTGAAGATGAAAATGGCAACCCATTCCACCATTTTTGCCTAGAAAATCCTGTGGACAGAGGAGCCTGGTGGGCTACAGTCCATGGGGTTGCAAAAGAGTCAGACATGACTTAGGGACTAAACAATAAGGGGGCTGGGGAGGGGAGGGGGAAACAGCAGGGTCAGTTCCAGCACAGAAATAAAATATCCTAGGCCACCGCGCACCATCTTAGCTAAATAACAGCTTCAAGAAGGAGAGAAGAAGAGCCCAGGAGAATCCACCGAGCAAAACCCTGACAATTCACTTCCTGGAAGTTCAGATGCTTTTAGACCAGATCAGCATAGTGGAATAAAGGGCCCAACACTGGATTCAGGTCTGCATTTGTGTCACTTCTTATTTACTCGATGACCTTGGACCAATCACTTGACATTTCTGAGCCTGTTGCTCTACTGATAAAATGGGCATGATGATTTCTACACCACAGGGTAAGCCTAAGGACTAAATGGGGTAAGATATTTAGTTCAATCCTTGCCATTTAGCCAGTCTCGCTGACCACTCTTAGCTCCTTGGAACACAAAACTCAAGTTATTACAATGTGTTTTTCTTAGGTTCCTAGTTCAGTTCATCTCTGGGTCATCAGTTAACCACACCCCTGGATTTTCTATTCCAGCTCCTCTGTCCCCATATTCTTTTGTCTCCTCCCTGTCACCACCACAGTATTCTTCATGCCGGTGAGCGAAGCAGAAGCAGCCCCTGTCGCCCAAGCCAGAGGGCCCTGATGTACCTGCTAGCCATCACAAGTGGGGGCCAAGTTTCCTCCAAGGAAACGAAAGGGTAACTCATTAGGAAGAGGGAACCAGGCCCAAGTGTCTCAACTCCACAAAGCCCCTATGCCTCCTCACCTAATTCTTACTCTCCTGAACGTATCCACCCCCTGACATTCCGACCTGAGTCCTGTCCTAACTAGCCAGGTCTGATGACATCCATGCTAAAGGGTGTCACCTCTGGACATCCCAGCTACAGTGCATGCCCGGTCTGGGCAGCAACTTGACTGCTCTCTGCAGGCCTGATGTCTGTGTTATGGGGCTGTCCCATCCCTCCTCAGCTTGTCATTGTCTGCTGTGCCCTATTAGGTCATCAGGTTGAGCATGGGGATGAAGGAGGCAGTGCCCATGAGTGGGCACACAATGGTTGAATTAAAAGAATGAGGAAGAAGAGGCATCATGGCGTAGAGATCTTGAACCTAGACTGTGAATCCCAGCTGCACCAGGAAGCACTTCCAGCCTGCAAGAACCTTGCACTGGACCGAATTCAAGCACAGCCTTGATCCCAAAGAACAAAGAGATACATGAGGGGACTTGGATCAAAAGCCCAGGAAAAATTATGTGCTTCTTCGCGTCTAACTCTTCACAACCCCATGGACTGTAGCCTGCCAGGCTCCTCTGTCCATGGAATTTCTCAGGTAAGAATACTGGAGTAAGTTGCCATTTCCTGCTCCAAGGGATCTTTCCGACCCAAGGACTGAACCCATGTCTCTTGAGTCTCCTGCATTGGCAGGCAGATTCTTTACCACTAGCACCACCTGGGAAGCCCACTCAAAAGCCCAGATTTTCTCCTATTTAATGAGCAGGAGGACCTCTTTGAAATTCACCTTTTCATTGTTCGAAGAGAACTAGCATTTGCTAAAGAGAATGTCTCTTCTTGGAAGAAATGCTGCCCACAGGCTTTCTCTAGTTGCGTCCAGCAGGGGCTACTCTCTAATTGTGGCAGGCAGGCTCCTTGGGGCAGTGGCTGCTCTCCTTACAGAGCACAGGTTCTAGGGTACCGGCTTCAGTAGTTGTGGCTCGAGGATTACTTATCCTCATGGCATGTGGGATCTTCCTGGACCAGGGATCGAACCCATGTCCCCTGCACTGGCTGGCAAATTCTTAACCACTGGACCACCTGGGAAGCCCTGACCCTACCCTTTTAGTTAAAACTTTGAAATTAATTTATGTAGCTCACCAGAAGTGGGCAGGAAATGGTTAAGCAGGAAGAGCCCCACCCCTCCTCGCCCCAAACAGTTGGAGCCTTTGATGTGGGCCTCAACCACACCAAAGATGGGAGAAGAATTTAGGCAGTTCTTGCCCCCACAACCTGGCGGAACCCTAAATTTCAGACAAGCAGGGCATCAGCCATCCAGACAGAATCAGACAGCAAGCACAGCACAGGGCTGAGAACAGGGCTTTTCTTTTTGCTGGGGTAGCCCCTAAAAAATGACATTGGAAAGTAGCATGCTCCTTTGTACACATGTAAGTTGATCTTAAAACATCTTCGTGGTAAGTTAAAGTAGTTGCAGGGAATGTCATTGCCACCATGTGGCACAAATATCAGCATCTCAGAAACAGACAATGTGTTTCTTAAAATCCCAAATCCACAGACTTCTGTAGGCTTCTCATGTTTAAATTCTTGATCTTTTCCTTCTAATCTCCAGTGTTGGTGGTATGACTTCCATTCCAGGTGGCTCAGGGGTAAAGAATTGCCTGCCAATGGCAGTAGATGTAGGAGATGCTGGTTTGATCCCTGGGTTGGCAAGATCCCCTGGAGAAGGAAATGACAACCCGCTCCAGTATTCTTGCCTGGGAAACCCCATGGACAGAAGAGCCTGGTGGGCTACTGTCTATCAGGTCGCAAAGAGTTGGACACGACTGAGCAGGTATGCGCATGTAATCCAGTGTATTGTTTTTCTTTTGAAGTTAGTTTACTTTGTTCACCTGGGAAGGGTATCAGCTCCCTGGGGTAGAGCCAGCCTTGGAGAGCTCTGAAGTGGGTGGGTCCCCCTACATAAGTCAACACCTTCTGCATCCTCCTGGAAGCTTCACCTTCACCTCGAGGGAAAAAGGAGCCCCAGCCAGAGGAAGAGCTTTGCAAGACACACATCCCCTGGCTGGGGTGGGGTGGAGGGGCTAAGGGCGGCGCCCCAGGCTGTGCAGTTCCTCTGTATGCTTTTTTCTTCCAGTTTCATTGAGACATAGTTGACATACCGCACTGTGTATGCGTAGAGCACAATGATTTTTTTTTTTTTTTTTTGCTTATGAAAACATGTATTTCATGGAACAAAACATAATTTAGGAAATGCTGATATAAAAACACAGCATAGGCTCTAGAGTCAGGCTTGGTGGGGACACACCACAGCTGTGTGACCCTGGGAAAGTTACAAAATTTCCCTGGGTCTCAGGTTTCAACCTCAAGGAGTTAGGAAGACTGATCCTGCCTATCTCAGCATCTCCAAGTTGTGCGTGCTCCGTCATGTCCACCTCTTTGCCACCCCATGGACTGTAGCCACCCTGCCCCCACCAGGCTCCTCTGTCCAGGGGATTTTCCAGGCAGAAGACTGGAGCGGGTGGCCATTTCCTACTCCAGGAGCAGAATGATTTTTGAAACCATTTGATGTCATTTCAGGGGCTCTGAAGAGCTCCTGTATCCCAGTTCTTTATGTCTCAGAGACAAAAAGAATTCAGTGAGAGGCAAAGTGATAGATAAGAAGTGGCTTATTAGAATAAGATGCTTGTAAGGTTTACAGTCAGGTGGGCAAAGGAATGCCACACCCCCAAAAACTTACTGGGCGTAAGTAAAACCTACAGGTTTATAATCAAAGAAAAAGTGGGGAGAGTAAGAACTTCTTTGTCTTTCTTGAGTAGACGTCATGCTTCCATCATCAGCTCCTCACTGGCCTGTCTCCCCAGTGGTAAAACAGGCATAATAACAGTGTTTAGGACCTACCTCATAGGATGGTTGTGAGGATTAAACTGAGTTACTACATATAAAATACTCAGGACTAAGTTCCTGGAACATTGAAAGCAACAAGTGAGTAGTAGTTGCCATTATTGCAGTTTGTCTAACCAGCCCCCTGTAACAAGTACGCAAGCCATCTCCAGTTTTTTACTATTATAAATGATGCTGCAACGTATATCTTTGTGTTTCCTAGAAGCAGAATTACTGGATCCAGTGAGGTAAACATTTAAAATTTGGATAGGTGCCACCAAGTTGTGGGTTAGACTGTTGGCCAATCCCTACTCTCACTGGCAGTGCCTGGGAGTGGCTCTTGCTCTGTATTCATCAGTCTTTATGGATGGAGACTCAGATTTCCTTGTTTTAATCTGAATGTATTTGATTATTAGTGAGGTTGAATGTAGACATATGGACATTTATATTTCTTCTCTGAACTTTCTGATATTTATCCACATATAGATTGAGCTGTTTATTTTCATGGTGATTTATAGGAGCTCTATACGTTTTGAATGCCACTTCTTTTTCATGTAATATATGTTGCAGTTATATTTCGTGACTTTTCATTTACATCTTTTTTTTTCTTCTTTTCCTAAATGATAAGTTTCTATTTTGAAAGAATTCAAGACACACAAGAAACTGCAAAATTAGAACAGGGTTCTTGTGTATTTCACCCAGGTTCCCTTCACACCTTACACAACCATGGTGCATGTTAAAACCAGGAAGCTGATCCTACCTTACACAACCATCGTACATTGTTAAAACCAGGAAGCTGGCACTGGTGCAATCCTCTTAAGTAAATTATCAACCTTGTTTGATAATTTCACCAGTTACCACATGCACATTTTACCAGTTACTACATGCATTTGTATATGTGTGTGTGTACATGGTTCTTGGAAATATTATTGCATGTGTAGATTTGAATAAGCATCACCAAATCAGGATGCAGAACTGTTCTGTCACCAGAAGGAAACTCCCTGGGCTAGTCCTTAATAGTTGTCTTTTATTTTTTAATATATTATTTATTTATTTATTTTTGGTTGCACTCAGTCTTCGTTGCTGCCTGCAGGCTTTTTCTAGTTGCAGCAAGTGGGGACTACTCTTGGTTTTGGTGTGTGGGCTTTCATTACAGTGGTTTCTCTTGTTGCAGAATACCGGCTCTGGGCGCGTGGGCTTCAGCACTTGGAATGCGTGAGCTCAGTCCTAGTGGCATAGGGGCTCAGTTGCTCCACAGCATGTGGAATCTTCCCAGACCAGGGATCAGACCCGTGTCCTCTGCTTTGGCACTGGGTATCACCAGTGTTTTATTATTTCAGCTGTTCTAGTAGGCCTGTAACATTGTCTCATCAATGCTACATGCCTATTTGAACACGTTGATCTGAGTTACTTAGAAGGTCAAAAATGTTAATTATCCATATTGGTTTGATTTCAGCTTGGAATATGTTTTAGTTTCCACTCTCTGTTTTTATTGGAGTAGTTTGGACATTCTTTGGCATTGTGATCAGAAGACGTGGCATATTTTTCTTCCTCATTAAAAAAAATGTCTTTGAGGGACTTCCCTGGCAGTCCAGTGGTTAAGACTTCCAGCTTATGATGCAAGGGCCACACGTTCTATCCCTGGTAGGGGAACTGAGATCACATGTGTCACACAGCCAAAAAAAAAAGTGTTCTCAAGTACAGAGAATAATCTAATTTTTTATTTTTTGAACAATTGCCATATTGTTTTCCACAGTGGCTGCATCATTTTATATTCCCACCAAGAGTGCACAAGTGTTCCAACTTCTTTATCTCCTCGTCAACACATTATTTCACTTTTTTTTTTTTTTTTAAAAAAGAGGGACTTCCCTGGTGGTCCAGTGACTGGGACTCTGAGCTCCCAATGCAGGGGTCTTGAGTTAGATCCCTGGTTGGAAAACAGGATCCCACATGCCGCCTCCTGAATGTGACAGCTAAGACCCATCACAGACAAACAGACAAATATTTTTAAAAAAAAGTTGTGGTTTTTATGTACATTTCCAGCATTAACTTTTATAGGAGTATTTTAATAAGTGGACCATGTAGAGTTTGGAACAAAATTGATACTATTATCTGTTGCATATCACATGACACCATTCAGTGAAAAATGTTGACAAGAGACCAGATTCATGTGAGGTATACACGGAAACGGTGGGGGCCTTTGGAGCCAGACACCCTGAGGCAGATCTTCCCTGCCACCTCCTGGCTGTGTAACTGGACAAGCTGCTTTTCCATTGTGCTTTAGCTCCCTCATTTGTGAAATGGGTATCCGCACTGCAGTAGGATGTTGTGAGGCTTAAGTGAGGATCCACGGCAGGTCTGACACAATGCCTGGTGTGCTGCGACCCTCACAAAATGGTAGCTCTTACAATGCTTGTGAATTTGCTCCAGGAGTTTCCAAGGCCCCCGCCCCGTACCCCTCACCCAAAAGGCCCACTGCCGCGTTGCCCAAGGAGACCGGGGAGGCGTTGCTCTCCTCTCTCTGCCTGCGTCTGATGGGAGGCTTATCTGGGCTCAGCCCCAGGCAGCAGAGGGGAGATTAGACAGGTGGTGACTGGGCCTGACTGATGCACATTTTCAGAAACCTGCAGAATCACACTTAGGGTGGGTAGACATAACCCAAAGGGGCCAGAAAATGTCCCAGGAAGTAGAAGGATGAGGATGAGGTCATGGAGAGAGTGCGGACGGGGGCCAGGATGCCAGGGTCCCCCACTCTGTGGGGATTCTGATGCCCTTTGTCTTCACCTGTCTCATCCTGCGCAGGGCAGAAGTGCGAGTCCTTACAAGGCCCACAAGGCTCGTGAGATTTAACATACAGCTCATTCCAAACAGTGGCTTTCCAAAGAGCATCAGTCAAGGTCCATAGTCACTCCCACTCCCTCAGTTTAGGGGCAGGTGACAGCCCCTCCGCCTCTCCCATGTGGAGGTTCTGGGAGCCCCCTTGTTGTTCTTCAGTCCCTAAGCCATGTCTGACTTTGTGACCCCATGGACTGCATCACGCCAGGCTTCCCTGTCCATCACCACCTCTCAGAGTTTGCTCAAACTCATGTCCATTGAGTCGATGATGCCATCCAACCATCTCATACTCTGTTGCCCCCTTCTCCTCCCACCTTCAATCTTTCCCAGCATCAGCGTCTTTTCCAATGAGTTGGCTCTTCACATCAGGTGGCCAAAGTGTTGGAACTTCAGCATCAGTCCTTCCAATGACTATTCAGGGCTGATTTCCTGTAGGGTTGACTGGTTGGCTCTCCTTGCTGTTCAAGGAACTCCCAAGAGTCTTCTCCAGAACCACAGTTCAAAAGCATCAGTTCTTCAACACTCAGCTTTCTTTATAGTCCAACTCTCACATCCGTACATGACTATTGGAAAAACCATAGCTTTGACTAGATGGACCTTTCTCAGCAAAGTAATGTCTCTGCTTTTTAATATGCTATCTATGTTTGTCATAGATTTTCTTCCAAGGAGCAAGCATCTTTTAATTTCATGGCTGCAGTCACCGTCCGCAGTGATTTTGGAGCCCCCCCCCAAAATAAAATCTGCCACTGTTTCCATTTCCCCCCCATCTATGTGCCTTACTCAGCTCCAACAGGGATTCTTGTCCTGGAGAAAGTATCCCACTAGTGGTCAGCAGGGGGCGGGCTTGGCCTTTGGGACGCAAACAAGTTTTTTCCGCTCAAGGCTGGGAGCCAAACAGAAGGCAGCCTTGCTGCTCTCCAGAAGCTGTGAGAGTGACTATGATATGAAACATGACAGAAAGAATAAGACGTGGAAGAAGGAAGCTCAGGCCTCACGTGCCGAGGCCGAGAGCAGTGGCATAGTCGTTCATTGTATAGAAGACACCAGGCCATGTGTGTATTACAAAGGAGACACTTTAATCCATGCATAGTCAGTTATGGGCTTCCCTGATAGCTCAGTTGCTAAAGAATCCGTCTGCAGTGCAGGAGACCCCAGTTCTATTCCCAGGTCAAGAAGATCCGCTGGAGAAAGGATAGGCTACCCATTCCAATATTGTTGGGTTTCCCTTGTGTCTCAGCTGGTAAAGACTCTGTCTGCAATGCAGGAGACCTGGGTTCGATCCCTGGGTTGGGAAGATTCCCTGGAGAAGGGAAAGGCTACCCACTCCAGTATTCTGGCCTGGAGAATTCCATGAACTGTATAGTCCATGGGGTCGCAAAGAGTCAGACATGACTGAGTGACTTTCACTTTCACTATAGTCAGTTATTAATGTAGTTGAGGTCAAGAGCATCAAAGAGATGATTCTGGAAGCAGACAGACCTGTGTTGAATTCCTCTCCCTCACCAGCTGGTGACGCTGGGAAGCTGTGCACTCAGTGTAACAGGCACCTGGTTAAGATGCTTCATCCGTGGGCTTCATTCAGTCCTTACAGTAGGACATGGAGCTTGGAGGAGGGAAGCGGTGTGAGGCATATGCCAGTTGTGTGACCCTGGGCATGGCATTTGCACCTTCTCCAGGCCTCAGCTTGATCATGCCGAAGGGTGGCATTTAGACTGTTGTTGCTAAGGGTAAGCTTCCTTGGTGGTGCTAGGGGTAGAGAACCTGCTTGCCAGTTCAGGAGGCATAGGGAACACTGGTTTGATCCCTGGGTAGGGAAGATCCCCCAGAGGAGGGCATGGCAACCCACTCCAGTATTCTTGCCTGGGGAGTCCTGTGGACAGAGGAGCCTGGAGGGCTACAGTCCACGGGGTTCACAAAGAGTCGAACATGAATGAAGTGACTTAGCACGCACGCATGCTAAAGGTTCTTTGAGTTCTGCCCTACTTTGCTTTCTGATCCTATTGATATGATGAGTCTGGAGCCAGCAGGCAAAACCAAGTTGTCCAGTGGTTAAGAAGTAAGAACAGCCTGTCATGGCTGCACTGACCAGCGTGTCCCCAGTGAATGTTCACAGAACTGGGATCAGCCTTAGGCTGATTATACATCCTCAGTTCAATTACCAAACTCTTCTCATGAGCTCTAAGGAATAATTAGCTTTTTCTATTCATTCTCCGGGAAAATGTACTTTGGATTTTAAACAGTCACCTTTTACAAGTGCATTTGAGCTCACATTCTTTGAGTGCTTGTTATGGGCTAGACGCTCTTCAGTGCTGATGGCTTGATATGCATGACCACATTTAATTTTATTCACTGCTCACAGAAGCTTGATGAAATAAGTACTATTAATGCCCATTTGATGGATGAAGAGACTGAGGCACCATGAGATTAAGCTACAGAGATGGTGTCAGAGTCACACCTGAGTGTCTCCACTTCCAAGGTGCCACTGTTCCATAATGCTGACACTTGAGAACAGACCCCATTTCTGGGTTGGGCTTGGCAGAACCGTGTGCATGTGACATATTTCTGCTCTGGAGAGACAAACACCTACAACAGAACAGTTCTGTGAACAGTTTGCCCATGCTTGTCCCTGGAGAGAACAAGTGACTCTTCTCATACTAATCGCTGACTTGGCAAATAGTTACCAAGGGCCAGCCACTATTCTAGATGCTGGGGTCACTGCCAGGGACAACACAGAAAAAATCCTGGCCCTGGGAGCTTGTATTCTAGCAGGAGAAAAACAGAAGCAAATTATCAATATAATTAATAAGTATATCAAAGTGTATGTTAGAAGAAGAATGGGCTATGGAGAGAAAATAGAGCCAAATAAAGAGGATCTAAAGTGTAGGAGGGGAGATTTAATTTAGAATAAGCTTCCTTGTCATAATGAAATGGGAGGGGATACTGCAGGGAGTGAGATATGGATGAATATGAGCTGTACGGTTTTCTGGAAGAGTGAGGCAGACACAGTCAGTGCAAAGGCCCTGAGGTGTGTGTGTTTGGCATGGCTGAGGATGAGCAAGGAGTCCAGGGAGGCTGGAGAGAAGTGAGAGAGGGCAATGGAGGTGGTGAGAAGGGGCCAGATTCTAGATATGAAGTCAGAAGGCAGAACTAAGGGAATTGCTGGTGGTTTAAAGGGGGGTTGTGAGAGAAGAGGAGTCAAGGAGGACCCCCAAGTAACTGAGTAACTGGAATAGTAGGATTTTGGAACGATGCTGTAGCATTAAGAAGAGGCCAGTTCTCTGAACTTACGGTTGCTAGGGGGAAGGGATAGTTAGAGAGTTTGGGATGGACATGTACACACTGCTCTATTTTAACTGGACAACCAAGAAGGACCTACTGTATAGCACAGGGAACCCTGCTCAATGTTATGTGGCAGCCAAGATGAGGAGGGAAGTTTGGGGGAGAATGGATACATGTGTATGTTTGGCTGAATCCCTTTACCTGAAACTGTCACAACATTGTTAACTGGCTATACCCCAAACAAAATCAAAAGTTGTATTTTTTTTTTAAAGAAGAGGCCAGTTCTCGTCTCTGTTGTCCATGGTCTTTCTAGACCTCTGCCCAGTGGTCTGGATGGCATGGCTGTGCCAGAATTAGAAGGGCAAACACACAGGCAGTATCACAAAATCATTTTACACTGTGCCAAGATACTGAAGTATTTTTCCATGAAGAAAAATACACAATTTTAGAAACTTTTTATTTTGAAATAATTTCAGGCTGATAGAAGATATGAATTGTAGTTTCTATACTGCACCCAGCTCCCCCTACTGTTGTCATGTGGCATAACCACAGAAAAGTTACAAAAATAAGACATCAACTTTGGTGCAACACTGCTAACTACACTGCAGACTTTACGCAAATTTCCAGAGTTTTGCCCCTTCTGTCCTCTTTTTTTTAAACTTTTTACTTTATATAGGAGTATAGCCGATTAACAGTATTGTGATAGTTTCAGGTGGACAGCAGAAGGACTCAGCCATACATATACATGTGTCGAGGGAGTGTGTAATTTCCTTGGTTCTGTCTCGCCACAGCAAAAATTTGAAGCGGCAGACGTGTTACAGTTCGGTTACAGCTCAGTTTTATTTGGCAAGCAAAGGAAAATACATCCTCGAGCCGGGAGGGCGGGCTGACCCAAAGGAGAGAGCGGTTCAATTTTGGCTCCTCTTTTTATATGTTTTTTCTCCTTCCCCTGAGCCTGGCCTATGTAAATTGGGCTAGCCAGGAGGGCTGTGTGTTTCACCTGAGGTTCTTACTCGGGTCCTCGGACCATCCTTTTTCTATTTTGGGGGGCTTTTCCCTCTCTTTGTCTTTTAGCCACTGCTATTTTGGACTCCTTCTTCCTATTCTAACTACCTAACACATGGATTCCTTCTCCCCTCCCCTCCAGGCTGCCACGTAACATTGAGCAGAGTTCCCTGTTCCCTACTGTACTGCCATTTTTATGATACAGGGTCCCTCCCTGAGTTTTCTGTCACGTCTCCTTACTCTCCTTCAACTCGAGATGGTTTCTCTGTCTCCTTGGCAGTTGCCTGGCACCTCTGTCCTTTCTCCTTGGGCCCCAGGTCTGGGCAGGAGTCTGGGGCCAGGGTGGAGCTCCGGTCAACCACCCAGGGAGCCCACCCACCCCCCAAGAGAGGAGCAGCCCAAACTGGGTGTCTTCCTGCCCCGGGCCAGCACCCTGGTCCCCCACCCCGGTCCCCACCTCACACCCGAGGACCACCAACCCCCCTGGTCACCACGGCCACTTCCCATCCACAGAGCTGGGTCTAAGAGGCAGAGAAACATCCCCTCACCCCTTGTGTTTCCCCAGCAAAACACAGATGGTTAAGGAAAAGGAGGACTCCTCGCTCAGGATCAAAGCACTGACTCTGAAATTTTCCCTGAGGCTGAAGAACACGGCAGCCAGTGAGGAGAGGCCCTCCTGCACCTCTGCCTTGGCCCCCACCCTCCTCACTCCCCTCACCTCATCTCACCCCGGCCACGGGAGTCCCGCCCCCGCTGTGCCCAGCCAGACAGTGAGCTGCTGCAGGCGCCTTTTGGAGCTGAGACACAGGGGTGTTGCCGGCACTGCTGAAGCCAGGAAGAGGCTGATGGCCCGGTTACCATGGCAACCAAAGTTTGCTTTCAGAGCAGCTGGTGTTCAGCTCTTGCTTGAACCTAGAGAGGCATGAGGTCATGGCGGTGGTCGTGGCGACTCCAGGCACAGTCAGATGAAGCTCTCGGGGTGGGGGAGGGGGTGCTGGAGTGGGTATGCGGGTGCCAGGTCGAAGCTAAAAGATGGACTGGGATCTTCCCAGGGTCTGGAAGATGCTGATACACCCTGGTCTAGGAAAGAGGCTCCTCAGAGGACAGGAGCACATGCTTTAAAACTGTCACCAAAGCCATTGGTGTCACCGTCTGCTGCTCTGCTAGTTAGGGTGGCTCATTGGTAACGGAGGGACAGCCAGGGCCCAGGTGCCTGGGCTCAGCGTTAGGACAGGTGTTGGGGGCCAGTAGGGATTTGTAATGCAAGACCACTGGAGGCTCCAGCACCGATTAACTGTGTGACTGTGGGCAAGTGTCTTGGACTCTCTGAGCCTCAGTGCCCCATCCATCAAACGGAGGACCACAGAATCTACCCCATGATGCTCCCAAGGGTCAAACCATCAGAACCTCACAGAGTGCCCAGGGCATCGTAGCTCTCAGTAAACAATAGCTCTGAAATCTTTGCCTGGGGACCCGGCAGGAGCCAGTTTTCCTTCTTCAGGACTCTGTTCTGAGCATGCCATACCCGAGGCTCCCTCAGGGCCGACCCCACACCCCAGCCTTTGCTGTGTGCTCCTCCTCACCGTGGCTGCCACACGTGGAGGACCGCGTGCTCCGAGTGGCAGAATGACATCTGTCTGTCCCGGGAGGGGGTGACGGTCTGGGGCTGGAGAAGCCATCATTTAATTTAGGATTTCATTTTGTACCAAACGCAGGATTCTTTTTAAAAATATCAGGATGCTGCCTTCCCCACTATAGCAGTAAGCTAAGGACCAGGAGGGCATTGGACCAGAGGGCACCAACTCTCATTTCCCTCCTCACCCCCTGGCATAGCATAGGGAGCATCCATATGTCCTTCTACATCTTGATCCTTTCTCATCTGCATTTTGGAAACTCTCCTTCTTTTAACACCCAGCTCTAGTGCTTTCTCCATGATGCTTTATTGACCTCTCCTAGACTTATTAACTCATTTATGTTGTCTTTCCTCAGTATTTATACCTGTTATGTCACATTTCTCTCCTTATTTTAATTTTTGAACACGGCTGTCTCCCTCACTGGTCTCTGAGTTCCTGAAGCCAGGGACTATGAATCATTTATTTATATATTCCCCAAGTTTATCACATGGTAAAAGCTTTACAAGTGCTTGTAGAGTTGAGTCAAACTGCATTTCTGTGCGATATATACTTGTTCAAACAGACTGAGTTTCTTTTCTGGTGATTTCATTTTGGTGTAAGTTTGCTTTCAGTTTAAATAATCAAAACATATTTGGATAAGTATTCCTGAGTAGATTAAAAATAACTCTTAACATATTCCTAGGGTTGATACTTGCAAAAACTTGGAAGACTTTTTTTTTTGTATAAAAAGATTTTTATTTGTCTCTAAATAAGAGAAAGGACAGGAAGGGAAATGCTGATAACATTTTATCTGTAGAGAAAAAATAAAATCTAGAAGTAGAAAAAAAGAGGTGACTTTCAGATCTCATTTCTGGTTCACACAAGAAGGAATTTAAATATTAAGATGGTTTATTTGTCTACAAGAACCTTTTCCCTTGGGTTTCATAACTCTACAATCTCACCTGGGGCCCCAAGTGAGCACGCTGAGTTAGGTATGAAGGCAGAAATAAGTTACTAAAAACTGTAGGTGGTTAATATTAACTTCCTTTTCTTTCATGAATAAACTCTATCATCTGGGACGAAACTCAGAGCACTTTCAACTAAACCAGGGCTCCACGCACTTTGTGTAAAGGGCCAGATGGACATATTTCAGGCTTCATAAGACAAATGATCTACAAGTCTTGAACCTATGCCCTCCATAGTGAAACCACAGAGTCCTAACCACTGGCCCACCAGGGAACTCCTTTTTTTTTTTTTTAACAAATGGTCTTTGAAGCAAACTTTCATACATTAGAAGTGTTAACCCTTTGAGAAATGTAGGAAGTGTTAATCACTCAGTCGTGTCCGACTCTTTGCAACCCCATCGACTGTAACCCACCAGGCTCCTCTGTCCGTGGAATTCTCTAGGCAAGAATACTGGAGTGGATTCCTCCTCCAGGGAGGAATGCAGGAAAGGAATCACTAAAAAGATACATGTGCGTGCAGTGCTAAGCCACTTCAATCGTGTCCAACTCTTTGTCACCCCATGGACTGTATGTAGCCTGCCAGGCTCCTCTGTCTGTGAAATTCTCCAGGCAAGAATACTGGAGTGGGTTGCCAACACAATAAACTGTTAACAGTGATTACCTTGGGAGACCTGGATGGCCTGTGGTGTAGAGCATGCTTTATTTATACATTTATCTTTCTGCACTCATTGTCCTTTTTTTCCTCTGACATGAGCATGCATGCTTTGTAGTCTAAAACACTAGTTAATAAAAAGCTATGTTAAAAAGTGAGAAAAAAAATGTAGGAAAGGAAATATGCCTCTTTTATTACTCAGAGATTTTATGTGACTTATTGCATTAGTCAGGCCTCTCAGAGTAACAGAAACAACAGGATACTTGTGCTCCGTCGTGTCCCACTCTCTGAGGCCCCATGGACTGTAGTCCACCAGGCTTTTCTGTCCATGGAATTTTTCAGGCAAGAATACTGGAGTGGGTTGCCATTTTCTCTTCCAGGGGATCTTCCCGACCCAGAGATTGAACCCATGTCTCCTGCATCTCCTGCATTGCCAGACAGGTTCTTTACCACTGAGCCACCTGGGAAGCCCAAAAGAATACATAAAGAAATGTATATAAGAGGACACATTACAGGAATTGGCTCACAGGGTTATAGAGAACAAGAAGCCCCACAATCTGCCATCTGCAAGCTGGAGACCCAGAAAAGCCAGTGATGTCAGTGAGTCTGGCTCTGAAGGCCTAAGGATAAGGATGGCTGGTGTCCACGGGCAGGAGAAGAAAATGCCCCAGCTCAGGCAGAGAGCGAGAATCTTCCCTTCTCCCACTTTCTGTTCCCTGCAGGCCTTCAACTGCATTGGTGAAGGCCTCGGCTATATTGAGTCCACTGACTCTTCTTGAAACACCCTCCCAGGCACAACCAGAAATAATGTTTTGCCAGCTATCTGGGCATCCCTTAGATCTGTCAAGTTGGCACATAAGATTAACCATCACAGCTACCATTAAAGTAACTTTTACTAAAAAAAAAAAAAAAAACCATACATATATATATAAGACTAACTTGATTATCAAACATATTCATGTTTTAAATCCCCAGGGAAATAGTAGTCTGTGAAAACTACAAACCTGACTTTTTACTCTCTAGGACACCGCCTCATTCACAGAACTGAGTGTCAATATCTTTTATATTTGGGGGGATTTTTTTTATTTTAAAATTATATATTTATTTATTTGGCTGCACTGGGTCTTAGCTGTGGCACATGGGATCTTCCATCTTTGTTGCAGCATGCAGGATCTTTAAGTTGGGGCATGTGGGATCTAGGTCCCTTATCAGGGAACGAACCCCCTGCCCTCAGCATTGGGAGCTCAGAGTTTTAGCCCCTGGACCACCATGGAAGCCCCAAGCGTCAATGTCTTTACTTTAGAGTATCATTGACGGTCGGCTGGATTATGTCACAGGAAGAAACAGCCCCAGTGGAACTGGCTTGGGACAACCAATAGTTATTTCTTAGAACTCAAGATGAGTTCTTTAGCTCATCCATCATGAGCAGGATGCTCCAAACGCTGACTGACAGAGCTGCCACCAACTTGAACCAGGTCCGTCTCCACAATGGAGAAAGAGAATTTGAGGGGCTATTTCAGCAGAATTGACTGCTCTTTTTCTCACACGAGATTGTCCCAGGACCATCCAGTCCCATGAGGGGAAGTCATCCCACTCCTACATCCAGGAGGAAGCGTTTGCAGAGCAGTACTGGGGACCACCAGATACTGCATTCTAGATCTACTATATTTCTCCAGCTTTCTTTCCTATCTGTGACCGGACTAGTTTGTGAAAACATGACTGGGACTTTGTGTTTTGATGCTGTGTGTGTGTGTGTATAGGGATTGGGAGAAATTCTTTGACAAGACAGGGTAAAAAGCTTAGTTTAAAATGAAGTCATTACCTTCATCACTGAACTACTTGAAGTTCTGGGTCAACAGTGTCAGAGGAGCTGGTGGAGTCTTGATGAGCCCATGCTGCCCTTGTCTAGGGGGATGCAACTCTGCTCCCCAGGGGACAGCTTGGCAAATGGAACGTCGCTGGATTGCAGCCTCGACATGCTGCTTGGTCTGGTATTTTTGTTCCATGAGCAACCTGTGCAACCCTACACGGAGGGTGATCTACTTATCTGCTTGAAAATTCCATGACCCGGAAATACCACAAGACCCAGGCAGGCAGGAATGGTTGGTCACCCTCCCTGCACGGTAGCCCTGGGTACCAGAGTAGTAGTTCCTTCTACTCAGAGGTCAACTTGTCTATTCTGCTAGGTTTCTCATTTATTTGGGCATAGTTAGCATAATGAAAAGACCTTGTGGACTAGAGAGACCTGGGTTCAAGTCCCAGCTCTGCTATTTGCTAGCTTTGAGAACTTAGGCATCCCGCTCTTTTAAGCCTCAGCTTTGCATCCATAAAACGGAGGACCTCAGAAGGTTGTTGAGAGGCTCCTTCAGTGAGTTACAACCTGGAAGGGAACTGGGGCAGCCTCTTAGGAAGAGGTGGTTGATGGCCTAGAGGAGGAAGTTGTGTTCCTGAGAGCCTTCTCAGCAGGAGGACTTGTGCAAACAGCTCACCGGTGTTCATCAGGAACAGTTGTGAGCAGGCTAGGACTTCAGCTCCACTTGACAAGTTAAAGAGCTATGAACAAAAAAGTCAAGAGATGTAATGTTTAACCTGAGCTTTAAGCAGAGACCTCTGTCCCTTCAGCTTATTAACCCACTAGTTCGTTCTCAGGTCTCCAGTGGGAAGTGGGGAACTGTATGTTTTTCCAACTCTCTGGGACCATAGGCTGTTTCTGTTCAGAATGGACCATCCAAATAGGAAAACTTCCACATTGCAGAATCGCCATTATTGGTGACAACGTTTGAGCTTAAAGTGGGACATTTCAAGTATGTTACTCTTTTTAAAAAGGTGTTGGAAAAAAAAATGTGTTGATTTACTGGCTGCATCAGGTCTAGTGGCAGCACACTGGGTCTTCATTGTGTCATGCGGGATCTTGGGTTGGGCGCATGGACTCTCTAATTGTTGTGTATGGGCTCAGGAGTTGTAGCACAGGCTTAGTTGCCCTGCACATATGGGATCTTAGGTCCCCGAGCAGGGATCGAACCCACATCCACTGCATTGCAAGGCGGTTCTTAATTACTGGACCACCAGGGAAGTCCCATGTTACACCCTCCTTCTAGCCAGTGGTATTGCAAAGGTTGACTTCTGTGATAAGCAGAGCATGTCAATGGCCACGTTTGCACAGGCTTCCTTGCCCCCTCCCCACCTCCCCTCCTGCTACACAATTTCCTCAGGGTGATCAGTTTAGTTCAGTTCAGCCGTTCAGTCGCCTCCGACTCTTTGCAACCCCATGGACTGCAGCACGCCAGGCCTCCCTGTCCCTCACCAACTCCTGGAGTTTGCTCAGACTCATGTCCATCGAGTCGGTGATGCCATCCAACCATCTCATCCTCTGTCGTCCCCTTCTCCTCCTGCCTTCCATCTTTCCCAGCATCAGGATCTTTTCCAATGAGTCAGGGTGATAAATAACCCTACCAAAGCCTGGAACCTGAGCGTGCTTTGAGTGGTCTCCAAATCTCCAACTCGAAACGATGAGTTCATGGAAAGGAGAGTCAGCCTGTGGCCTCTGGGCAGCGGCTCTGCCAGGAGAGGGGACCGGGCGCACCAAGGCCAGCAGATACCGAACTACGAAGTCAGGAGGCCTGCCCTGTCCACTGCCCCCGGGGAAGGACGGCCCTTCCGCAGGAGCCATCACCACAGTTCAGTGGGCAGGTGTGGGCACCTGAACCTGGGGGAGCCCGACTCTAGAGTGACCATCAAACACCCACCCCCACACACACAGCTCCGCACTCCAGGTAAAAGCTCAGCAGGAAGAGAGTCTTCCTCACACAGAAGCAGAGTGAGCCATGCCGGCCACCTGGTCCCCTTTCCTCATGCATGAAGGGGTTTGGGGGTGATGCACCGTCCACAGGAGGAGTCCCAAGCCTCGTCTGTTAGAAGGCCGACCCCTGTTTCCCCTCCAGCCCCAGACAGCATATCTTAGGTTGTCACTTCTCTTCCTGTTTCATCTGGCAGCTCTCTACCGTCAGCTTTCCATCTTCCAAAAGTGTGTGGAAATCTCTCATTTGTGGATTTCTCTCCCTTTTTCAATTCCTTCCCCAACTCCCCCTCCTTTTTATTCTTTTTCTGAACTTCCTTTTTTAAAACTTCAATATCTTAATTTTAGAGTCACAAAGAACAAGAGAAGCAAATTCTGCCTGCTCTGTCCTTTTGAACTAGAAGCCCGGAGATGTCTCTTTAAGCAGTGAGACCTGGTCAACTAATGGAAAAATCTGCATCAGGAATCCTATTTCCCACCTTTTGTTCAAAAGGATGTAAGTCACCCAGGTTTTACTGCAGGGGGTCAGAATCTTTTACAGTGTTATAGAATGGGCCAAAGCAATCGTGATGCTAACATGCCAGTTCTGAGGACTTAAGATATGTGTTTTTTTTCTATTTTTTAATTTAAATATATGTTTTAAAATTTTTTATAATGTTGTGTCGGTTTCTGCCATACAACAATGCAAATCAGCCATCATTATACACACATCCCCTCTCCCCCTCCCCTCCCCCCTCCCCTCTCCCCACCCCTCCAAGGACATTGCAAAATGCGACTGGGCTCCCCAGCTGGTGTTGCACAGCAACCTCTCACCAGCAAGATATGTTATTTCTGAGTAAATATTGCAAAAGGGTTCTGTAACTCATTAATAGTCCTTAATGAACGGTGTTGACCCTCTTTACAACTTTTCCTACCCCTCTCTGTGGGGAAGCCATGAAACAGGATGCAAATCCTTGGAGCTTTGCAAGAAGACAATAGCAATTATATGAGATGCTGCCCATTGAAAGGTATCAGCAATAATTGATAGCACTGTGGCTCTCTCAAGTTACTGATTAAGCATTAAAAACTGAAATCTGGCTTGCCTGTGTTTCAAATGCTGTCTCATTTCTCATCTGAATACAAACATTATCCTTCTGCATATTCATAATGACCTGCACCCACACAATATCTCTCTCCTATGTAATAGCTTGGGATGGGCAAGAATGGTATGAAATTATACTGGTTCTCAGGAGGGAGAAGAGATCTGGAAGGTCCCGGAGAAAGGGAACTTGAGTGTGGCTTTGAAAAGGAGGCAGGTTTTGGCAGCCTACTGCAATGAGGGTGGTCCCCAGGCTGCAGGAAGGAGGGGACCTCCTTCATCTCCAGATGCCAGGCTAGTCCCGTTGCCAAGAGAAACATCACTCAGGAAACATCTCCTGCAGAAAGTATCAAGAACTGCAGTTCTCTCCCGAAGTTTACTTTGTTCATTGCAGGAAGTTCTTATTTTCCAGGAGTTTAAGCAGACAGCTCCCAAGCCGGGCCTCATCTTCCACCCCCTCACCAGCCACCACTCCAGTCACTACATAAAGAAGTCATAAAGTAGTGACTGATACATAAAGTATCATACATAAAGTATCATACATACATAAAGTATCATACATAAAGTAGTGACTGATGAACCTACATGCTGGGCAGCAATGGAGACACAGACATAGAGAACAGACTGGACACGGCAGGGGGTAGGGGTGGTGGGGTGGAGGGAGGAAGGAGACGGTGGGGTGTATGGAGAGAGTAACATGGAAACATACACTTCACTGTATGTAAAACAGATAGCCAATAGGCATTTGCTCTGTGACTCAGGAAACTCCAATGGGACCTCTGTAACAACCTAGAGGGGTGGGATGGGGAGGGAGGTGGGAGGGAGGTTCCACAAGGAGAGGACATAGATATACCTACGGTTAATTCATGTTGATATTTGGCAGAAACCAACATGATATTGTAAAGCAATGATCCTTCAATTAAAAATAAATAGATTTAATTATATAATTATAAAAAAGAAGTTCTTTAGCTGGAGGAGTGTGGCTGCCAGGATGCTTCCCCGAGAGGGATCAGACCCATTTTCAATGTCCCAATATTCCTTTGTCTCTTTGGGACAGAGAGATTCTTGTTTATTTCTAAATATGATCTTAGACAGCCTTGGTCATGTGGGAAAATTCAGGCTGTTTGCTTGTTATGGGAAGGTGCTAATAAAATCAATCTGGGTTTTAAGCATGAATAAATGGAAGCCAGTCCTGGAATGTGGCTGATTTTAAATGCACTCTCAGAGTGGAAAGAACACAGGCTTTGGCAGTTATGCTCACTGAAGCCCAGTGAGCCAGAGAAGTCTGGGGAAACAGGGTTGGAATCAAGAGCCATCAGAAAAATCAATTGCCCTGGGAGGTGAACACAAGGAGCTCTGGATATATTTAAACTATGAGTCACATGACTAGATGCTACTTAGGCAGAAGTAAAACATGTTTTCCTTTAAATGATTAAACTTAGTTGAACTTAATACAAGAAAAATTTCTTTTCCCTGTGAATGTTTTTTTCCCCAGGCTTAAAGAACTTCAAGATGAGATTTGTTTTCTTAAAGAGAAAGCTTATATCCATAGCTTCAAACTAGATACATCTGTGGACTCAGAACACCCAAATGACACCAGATAAGGTAGCCCATCTCCTGCATCTGGATGGTTAAGACAGTACATTTTTAAAAAAGAAAAAAAAAAAAAAAAGGTGAAGAGGAGTTACAAATACTTCCTTAGTCTCTTGATAGTAAAACATGGATATGGACTTGACTCTCATGTTTATTCCATTTTCTTGGGCATAAAGTTTGCAATGCATACTCCTGAAGTGATAGAATAATAAAAGTTCCAGACTGCGACAAGGAGAGGTTAGCCAAAATTCACCTTAACAGTTATTCTGCAGCCCCATCTAGATTCAGGTTAATGTCAAGATGGGAGTTAAAACTCACCATGTTGGAGTTGTCTTGCTTTGGAGAGGTTAGATTTTTTTTTTAAATAAGTGACAAAGGGAGAGAAAGAAGTCTTAAATAAAATGCAAGCACAACCAACAATTACACCATCAGGTTTCTGTTTGAACTGGACACCTCTGGCCTGTTTGCTGTTCTTATTTTGGGGTTGGTTCACTTAAAAACAATAAACGTTTTTGTTCTTTCTTTTTTACTATCCAGTGACCAAAAGCTAGAATTAATGATGATCAGTACCTACTGGCTTTTTACCTGAGGGAAGAGAGAATACTTTCTGTGTCTCCTTTTAAATGTTTTCTTTCTCAAAAGTGGTTACGTTTCTGATGACGGTTTCTAACGAGGCTCGGCATTCAGGTACCAGATCGCCTTTGGGGCAGGAGCCGAGGGACAGGAAGCCCAGGGCCCCACTGCCTGCTACTCGCGCCCTTGCTGAAAGGCTTGAGGGGACAGTCGGTCCGAGAGACTCGCCCCCTTCCCTCCTGTCCTGTCTTAGGTCTGTCCGTGCGCGCGAGGGAGAAGGGCAGAAATGGAAGGGTGCGAGGCCCTGCACCTGTGTCGTCTTACCCCATCCTCAGAGGTATCTTTACCGCCCGCCCCCCACCCCTCAACTCAACCTTTGAGGAACAGGAGGCTGGGAGAGGTGACGTCCCCATGCGCTCCACACTGGAGCTGGGCCGGACCGTGGAGTCACCTCCGCGCGCATCACCACCGCAGGCAGGCCGGGTTGGCCTCTGCAGTGCTTTCCAAAAAGGAACGAAAAAGGCGGCCGAGTTCGCCGGAGCGCCGGTAGGAGCCCCAGGGTGATCAGTTCTTAACTGGTTGCGGGGACTAGGAGGGTCCCTAGTCCCCAGGAGCCAGGGACTGGAGGGCAGGCCCCCGCAAGGAAGCGCAGGACCCAAGGTGGGGAGGGGCGAGGAGGAAGGAGTCAGAGGAGGAGAGGACGCCGCGCACTAGTGCCCTCGCCCCCCAGCCAGTGCCCCCAGACCCGGCCCTCGCTCCCAGCCCCCGGCCGCCGGCTCCCCCAGAGTGCACACCACCCCGGGTCTCGGGCCCCACCACCAGGCCCAGGCCAGCATCCCGCTCTCAGCCGCCCCCGGCCGCCTCTTCGCCGCGGGATCTCGTCCCCAGCCCGGCCCTTCCTCCTGCCTCCGGCCCGGCTCAGCACCCCGGCCCCAGTCGCGCCCACTCGCACGTTCCCCCCGGTCCCGGGCTCTGGTTGCCCTACCGCGACACCAGGCCCCGCTCTCCCCGCACCGGCGGCTTCGCCCCGCCCCCGGCCTGGCTCGCATCCCCGCCCCCAACCGCGTCCCAGACCCGGGATCACCTCCACCCCCCGAGCCCCGGCCCGGCGCGCCCCCCGCACCTCCCCGCCCCCGGTCCGGCTCGCATCCCCACCCCGAATCGCGTCCCGGCACCGGGATCACCTCCATCCCCCACTCCCGGCCCGGCGCGCCCCCTCCCCTCTCCCCCGGCCGTCCCGCTCCCAATCGCGTCCCGGGCCCGGGATCTCCTTCCCCCCGCCCCCGGCCGGGCGGCGCGCCCCCAGACCTCCTCCCGCCCCGCCGCCGGTCCGCTCCGCCCGCGCGCCATGGGCAGCGGCAGCAGCCGGAGCGGCCGCGCCCTGCGGCGTCTGCGCAGCCCCGACAGCCGGCCGACGGGGCCCGGCGGGGCAGCCCCGGAGGGCGGGACGGGGCCGCCGGTCTCTGCGCCGGCGGTGGCAGCGGCCGGGGAGGAGGCCCCGGAGGCGGCGGCCGGCACCGATCCCGGCCCCGCGGCGCCCCCCGACGGCGGGGAGGAGACCCTGCGTCTGCTGGACCAGCTGTTGGCCGAGTCGGCGGGCTGGGGCCCCGCGGAGCTGGCCCCGCGGGGCCCGGCGCTGCCCAAACCCGCAGCCGGCGCCGGGAGCCCGGTGAGTGTGGGGGCCGCGGCGCCCGTTCCCGCCCGGGGGGGGGAGGTCCTCCCCGCCGGCCCGCACCCCGCGCTCTGTCCCCCAGCCCCTGGCGCCGTCCCGCCTTGCGCTCCCTACTCGCCCCCCTTACTCCCACCGCCCCCGGTCCCTGCCAGACTCCCTGGGCTTGCGCGGTGCCCTGTCCCCGCTGCCCTGTGTCACCCACCGTCTGGCCGTCCCCGAATCCCACCGGGGTCTCTTGCTGATCGCACGGCCTCTCCTTCCCAAACATCCCCTCTGAGTCTCTCTGCCTCCTCTGGGTGCTGGTTTAACTGCCTCCACCTTGGGGGTTGACAGGGAGCGGGACAGGGACCCAGACATCTCTTAGCAGAAAAGCATCTCCTGGGCTTTCTTCTGGCCAGAGGTCACCTTTTGTTGTTGTTGTTGTTGTTTTTGTTTTTTAAACTGTGGCTCCTTCCAGCCTAGGTAGGAGCTGGCCATGGGGCTGCTTGTCTCTTCAGTACCTCCCTCCTCAGCCAGCCTCCAGGGCACTGTCAGAGAAGGATCCTAGGAAGTGGGACCAGGAGCCAAACAGTGGTAGCAAAACCCCGCACCGCACCCGACAGGCGCATCAGGATCTTTGCCACTATGCAAGTTGTCAAGCAACTCGCACCCTGCTGGCTATTTTAAGATGCTGTGCAATTTCTTTTTGGCTTCCCTCTTCTTTCTTCCAGAACACTTGTAATAACATCCCTGCTGTTCTAGAAAAAAGACAATACAAATGAGCACTCTCTTTTGGCAATAGTCACCACTCCCGCAGAACTGAATGGAGACCGGTATAGCATCAGCTCTCGGGCTTGAGGAGGATGTACAAGACGGCCCCCTGCCCTGGAGTCCCACAGGCTCTGCTTAAGACTGTTGGGGATGGGAGGGAAGTATCTTGGGGGCAGCCACCAAGCAGGAGAAAGTGGGAAGCTCCTCCACGAGGTGGAGGTGGGGAGAGGTGGAAAGGACCGAGCCAACCTGGACAGTGCAGGGTCTTCCTCCCCTGATCCCCTCCTGCCCAAGCCCTGCTACCCTCCCAAAGTGAGCTGCAGCAAGAGGGACCGAATTATATAACAAGATTCCTTTAGGATTACATCAGCGTTCCGTTATATAACCCTCAAAAGGGATAACCGGTTGAGAAATTTGGGGGAAATTCTGAGGTGGCATGGAAGCAATCTTTGTGTTCAATTTTCAAGTACTTTGGAAGTTTCAGAAGTGAAAATGAAAACAGAAAGAGAGTTTCCCACCCCACCCCCTGTCCCACCCTCATTGGCTGAGTATTGTAACAACTCCCAGGGTGCTGGGGCTGCCTTATTCACCCTTTAAGTCACTTCTCAGGTATTCTTTGAGCATCTGCTGTGTGCCAGGCATCACTCTGGGTGTTAGAGATGAACACAGATGGCACACAGTCTTTGCCCTAAAGAAGTTCACAGTGTAATGGGCGAGAGAGATCCAAAAACAGAGTGGAACACCGGTGGGCAGTCCGTCTAGAGAGTCCCCTGGAGAAGTCACATCAGCATCCCAGCAGGACAAGACTTGACCTCGATCTGGAAGGGTCTATGGCACTAGCTGGGCAAACAAGCAGTGAAGAGCATTTGCGCAAAGAGAATCCTGAGTACAAGGGCAATGGTGGTCAGCTCACGTGGTACCCAGGGTATGGGTGCTAACAGTGGAGTTGAAGAGGGTGGGAAGGATGAATGCCAGGCTATAGACATGTCATGCTAGAAGTGCTCTGGGCTGAGGAGTTTGGACTTGATCATAAAAACCTTGGGTATTTTGAAGGGCTAAGAGGAGTGGTATTTTGTGTCTTAGGAAGGTTAGGCCAACAGCCATGGGGTGGACAAACTGGGCCCAGTAAGACAAGGGGCAAGATGGCTAACGGGACTGCTGCAGCGGTCCACAGGAGCAGGTCCTGAGTGAAGCAGGGCAGTTAGAGGGCTGAAGGGGAGATGGAGTCAAGAGACATTAGGAGGTGAAGTCCCCAGCCATGTTGCTCTTTTGTGTGTGGATAGTATGTATCTTCTGTGCCATAGATATTTCTTGAATAAATCCTGGAGTCCTAGATTACTATAGCTGAATGGATGCTCCCGAGTCCTATCCATTCTTTTCAGTTCTGGGGAGACTGAGTAAAAAGGCTGAAGGTTCTTCATGTCCTGGCTCTAGAGGTCTCAGGTAGAAAGTTAACTACCTGTATGGCCAAGTGTGGGGGCTTCCCAGGTGGCGTTAGTGGTCAAGAACCCTCCTGCCATTGCAGGAGACATAAGAGACTCAGGTTTGATCCCCGGGTCAGAAAGATACCCTGGAGAAGGAAATGGCAACCCACTGCAGTATTCTCACCTGGAGAGTCCCACAGACAGAGGAGCGTGGTAGGCTGCAGTCCATGGGGTTGCAAAGAGTTGGACACAAATGAAGTGACTTAGCATGCACATATGCATATATGGCCAGGTGTGGAGCCTTAGCCTTTCTGCTTTATAGTTTATGCCCTTTAATTGGGTCTCTGGCAACTGAACATTTTCTAAGACTCTGAGTTATTAATAAATAGGTAAATAATGCTTTCTCTGTTTTATAAACAAAGCCATTTCAGTCCCAGAGAATCATCATGTTCCCAAAACCACACTGCCAGTAAGTGGAGGGAGCAGAGTTTGTAGCAAGTCTGCCGGGCTCCATCAACAGACAACCTGGAATGTTCCATGCCTTTTTCGTTTTCCAGGTGTCTAGCACTTGCAATGCTCTACTCACAGTGATTCTAATGCCTGGCCCATTTTTCTTTACCAAATGACTTTTTTTTTAAACATTCAGTAATCCCGAGTGTTGCTCAAGCAATCTAATCAGAACCTTTATTTTGTCTGATAAAGGTACTCCACCTTGTCATTTTTGGCAGCCTCCTTGTTCATTCAGATGTTTATGTGCTTAGGGGTCATACCATTTTTACTAAAAGTTGTGAGACTCCCAATTATTTACTTAATACATCTGTTACGAGCATCCTTTTCTTTGAGTGTTTTCATGAGCCTGTGCGTGTAAGCATATTGCTGGTCACCCGGGGCAGAGGCAGAAGAACAAAGAGAAAAAAGATCCAGAATGAGGTCTGGTCCCCGTCCTGTACCAGTTTTGATTTCTACTAAACAGAGGGCTCTGCGATTCACTTACAGTTGCTCAGAAACTGTTCATATATTGTAATACAGCCACTATTTACTGGGGCTATTCAGAGAGCCCGCTCCTAACATCCAGTGTTTTACTTAATCCTTGTCAGAATAGGTCCTTGCCGAATTGCTGTCACTTTCCCCTAACTTCATGTCATAGGAGAGGGGAGAAGCCCCAGAGAGGCAGTTAACTTGGCCAAGGCCATGTAGTTGGAAAGAGCGAGTCCGAGTCTTTCTGAACACACTCTCTGCAGAGCCCTAATTGTATATTAGAATTTTTTTCCAGCACTCAGGATCTTTAGTTGCAGCATGTGAACTCTTAGTTGCGGCACATAAGATCTAGTTCCCAAACCAAGGATGGAACCCGGGCCCCCTGCAATGAAAGCACAATACTTAGCCACCGAACCACCAGGGAAGTTCAATTAGAGTTTTGACTGAGCCAATTTGCCATCAGGAGGGATTATCACTTGTTCCCCAACTCCTCTGGGGCTCAGTTTTTCTCTGAAATAAGTCTCCATTCCCTGGGTCTAGGAGCCTTCACCCATTTCCCTGACTGCATAAAATGTGTCCCAGTCACTGAATATGAGTCCAGCCCAGCAAAGGTTATGCTTACTTTTAAGTGTTTGTTTTTGAAGTTAGAATAGGTAATATACATGTGCATGAGAAAAATTTTGTTCTTGGCTGTTCTATCCAATAAAAGAAAAAAAAATTTTAAATGACCTTACTTATGAAAGGATTTCAATAAAGAGGTGAGCCCTATAATTAGCTTCACTTTACAATTGTAAAAGCATGTTTGCTCATTGTAGAAAAGTGAGAAAACTATATATATATATAAAATATATAAAGGAAATAAAGATTTCAGAATAGACTCTGCAGATATTACTGATAATATTTTGATGTAGTTCCTTCCAGTTTTCTCTGTCCCGTTTGTACATATCTTTTATGTCAGTAAGATCATAGTGTGTGTGTGCTCATTCCCTTAGTTGTATCTGACTCTTCGTAGCCCCATGGACTATAGCCCACAAAGCTCCTCTGTCCATGGAATTTTCCAGGCAAGAATACTGGAGTGGGTTGCCATGTCCCATACACATGTCAAAACCTATCAAATTGTATTATTTAAATGTCTACAACTTGTCCCATGTTAATTATATATATTATTGATATGTGTACATATATGCATATAAAACTGTTAAAACCTAAGAGTTAAGAACAAGAGAAGCAGGATATAAAGGTAGTGGTTTAGTCACTCAGTGGTGTCCTACTCTTTGCAACCCCATAGACTGTAGCCTACAAGGCTCCTCTGTCCATGGAATTTCCACATATTGTTAAATAAAATATGCACTGGATTTTCTACAGATACTTCACTTTTTTTCCAAAACCCCTAGTTGTAAGAGTCAGGGGAGGCTTTAAGAAATCATCTTATTCATTTCTTCCACATATGCTTCCTGCTTCTCATTCTGCTGTGGTGTGGTGTGGTTCAGCCTCCCCAAGACCTGGAGTGATGACACATCACACACTCGCACTGAGCTCAGTCCGGTTCCCGTGGCCCCAGCCCAGGTGCCACAGCCTCCCTGGGGTGGGACAGAAGTCTGTCCTACTGACCAGGAGAGGCAGGCAGGCAGGCAGCTGGCTGGAGGCGGCAGCTTGCATCTGCACTCGGCCTGGAGCAGCCACCAGGGGCTGCTGTGTCTTTGCTCTTCATCCAAGCTCCTGCGAAGCTTCCACCAGCTGCATCTTCTGGGAGATCCAGGGTGGGTCAAGCTGGGAGGGTGTGTAACGCGTTTTGCATCTGAGTCAAGTTACAGACATATTAACAAGAGAAAGAACCACACGTGCAAACCACAAGCACAGAAAGAAACACAGGTGAAAAAGTGAAAGAATAAAGCTGAACTGTCAGGAAAGTTATAAAAGAAAGAGTATGGTCTTCCGTTTGAGTGCAGCTTCAGGGTGTCCAGTCCTCGTACGCAATAGACCTCATACGTCTTTGCCATCTTGGTTGGCCAGCAGCATATCCTCTTTAGTATTGAGTAGAACAGCTCAGAGAAGTGGAAACAGGCTGATGATGCAAATGTTTGATTCCAATCTGAGCAGTCTTTCACTCAGTTGCCTTTTTTTTTTTTTTTTTTGCTGCACTAGTAGCTCATGGGATCTTAGTTGCCCAACCAGGGATTGAACCCAGGCCCTCATCAGTGAACGTGTGGAGCTCTAACCACTGAACCACCAGGGAAGTCCCTCAGCTGTCCTCCTGAGGGCAGAAACTATATCTGAACAACGCTTACAAAATCTGGTGATGAAACGGAAAGCTCCATCTGGTGATGACAAAAGCTGGTTCCAGCAGAAATGGTCAAGAAAGAACTAGGGTCCCTACTGGATGACTTCATGAAAAAGATCGCTGAAGAATGGTTGGGTAAAAAGCATTACTTTTCTTCTGTGTTGTCCCTGAGACTATAACTAAGCTCAGAGACTGAAAACTGCAGGGAGGCAGATTGGTGTCAGTAAAAGAGAGCTTTCTTATATGCCTGAGAGAACTGAAGGTAGTATCTCAAAGAGGCTTCATATTCATAAGGGCATTATTCACAATAACCAAAAAGTAGAAGCCACCCAAGTGTCCCTTGACGGATGAATGGATAAACAAAACATGGTATATACGTACAGGGGAATATTACTCCACCCTAAAAAGGAAGTAAGTCCTGGCATAGGCTACAACATGGATGAACCTTGAGGACATTATGCTAAGTGAAGTGAGCCAGTCACCAGATGACAAATATTGCATGTTTCCACTCAGGTCGGGTGTCCAGAGGAGTCACACTTGTAGGACAGAAAGCAGGATGGTGATTGCTGGGGGTTGGGGGGTGAGAGTTGTTTAGTGGGGACAGGTTTCAGTTTTGCAAGATGAAAAGTTTGGGAGGTTGGTTGTAAAACAATGTAAATGCACCTAGTACTGACACGTACACTTAAAAATGGTTAAGATGGTACATTTTAGGTTCTGTGTATTGCACCACAATTAATTTTTTTTAAATAAGTTTAAAAGAATTTTCAGACAGTCTGAACTGCCCGAGCTGAAATGGGCTGTTTCAGGAGGCAGAGGAGGTGAGCATGTGTGTGTGTGTGCAAGTGTGTGTGTGTGTGCAAGTGTGTGTGCATGCACATGATCTCCTCTGCTTGCTCTTGTGTTCATCACCCCCTCTTCCCACTGTGAATTCCTTGCTGATAGGGGAGACATCTCCTCTTCATCTTTGCACTCCCCAGAGGCACGGTGAATTTTCAAAAGACTCTTTGGGGAACACTGACTCCCCCTGGCAGATCTCCAGCGTCCAGCAGCCCCCACGGCCCCTCAGGTGTCCCTGGACCGAGTCCATGCACCTTTGCTGGGCAGCCCGACTCCACGTGGAGAGAACACCAGGCGGGCAGGGCAGGCTCTTATAGCCAGGGCATGGGACGCCCGCAGTAGCGGGTTGGCCACCGTGGACCACGCCGCGGGGCCTGTGTGGCCGGATATACCCAGGGTCAGCTCGCTTCTGTTCACCACCTCGGGTAACAGTTCCCAAGAAACCTAGTTTCTCAGGGAAGAAAGTGCTGTCCTGAACCTCTCAGGCCTCGAACACAAGATCTCCCCTGGGCTCTCCTCCTCTCATGCCTTCAGGTTCTCTTTTCACTGGGCTGGGTCAGAGGCTACTCTGGGCTGGACACTGGGTCAGATGTTTGTCATGGTGTTTGCAGGTATTATACTAAGGATGAGACAGACAATCTGCCTTCTCTCTGTGGCCCTCAAGGCTACGTACCTGTTACACAGATGAGTAAACTGAGGCTCACAGAGCCTCACAGTCCACCCAAAGGCACATCATGATTAAATGGCAAAACTGGGCCTTGAACCCTTTTCTGCATTGTGCTATTTTCACTCTTATACCAACTGCTATATAGACAAACCCAGGATTATGACTACCCATCAAAGTGACATTCAATCCGATTCAGGAACTATTTTATGTTTATTGTGTGCCCTGCTTAGAGATTTGTAAACTTTAGGAGAAGTGATATTCTTGTTGGGGAGGATTAACTGATGTTAATGATAATGGCGCTGGGTTTTTCTCTAGTTGTGTCCTCATGTTAGTTTTTCCTGCCCAGCTGTGGGCTGCTCTGGACAGGGATATCATATCCTGTATGGGCAATGGAACCCCGCGCCCACCAGGGCACGTGAGAGTTAATGAATGAAGACTTATTCATGGCCTTTGATGACTCCACGTATTTGCATATGCTCTTCCTCATCCAGGGTACCCTTCCCTTCCTTTACATCTGGTAAACTCCTGATCTTTCAAAACTCCAGCTAAAATGTTATTCTTGCCACTTTTCTCGGAATAGTTTTTCCCATTCAGAGTTGGTTTCCCCTCCTGTCGCAGAGTGAAGGCTTTCCCAGCACTTCCCAGCACCTTATAACTTGGCTATAGAATTCATCACGTGGCATCACATTGCATCTTTATGAGACTCGCCCCATGCGCTATGGGCTCCTGGAAGACTGGGTCCTTGACAGCCATGGTCTGTATTAAGGATGCTGCTTATGCCAATGGGGAGCTGTTGCACAAAGCAGGCTGACGTCTGGATGGGCCGTGGCCTTGCTCAGCTTCACGGGTCAAAGGCTGGAGTCCACAGTGCCAAGTGCCTTATACTGGGGAACACGGTGAAGAAGCTTATTCAGACAAGCCCCTCTGCTGAAGACAGTTTAATATTCTGGGTATAGTTAATGTGGTAAGAATGTCTTTGAAGCATAAAGTGGCTCATGAGACAGTGAGGAATTACCAGCCCAGATCTAAGGAAGGCAGAATCCAGAGAGGCAGGTGACCCATTGGGCTGTGCTTGCCTCAGGTGAACGTGAGCTCTGGGTCTGACAGTGTCCAACAGTAAAGGGGACAGAGTTTAGGGCCCAATGACAATAGAGACTAAGAGTAGATCCTTCGCTCGTACATTCAGGACCCTCACGGGACTACAAGACAAGTGTCACAGCACACAACAGTGCAGGAGGGTACAAAAGCCACAGTCTAGCTGTCCCTTAGGTCTGCAGCCCCAGTTCCCATCACCTGGCTGGTCCAAAATACCTGAATCCGTCCAGTGCAGTTCAGTTGCTCAGTCGTGTCTGACTCTTTGAGATCCCATGGACTGCAGCACGCCAGGCCTCCCTGTCCCTCACCAACTCGCAGAGCTTACTCAAACTCATGCCCATTGAGTCGGTGATGCCATCCAACCATCTCATCCTCTGTCATCCCCTTCTCCTCCTGCCTTCAATCTTTCCCAGCATCAGGGTCTTTTCAAATGAGTCAGCTCTTCGCATCAGGTGACCAAAGTACTGGAGTTTCAGCTTAAGCATCAGTCCTTCCAATGAATATTCAGGACTGATCTCCTTTAGGATGGACTGGTTGGATCTCCTTGCAGTCCAAGGGACTCTGAAGAGTCTTCTCCAACACCACAGTTCAAAAGCATCAATTCTTTGGCACTCAGCTTTCTTTATAGTCCAAATCTCACATCCATCCATGACTACTGGAAAAACCATAGTTTTGACTAGACAGACCTTTGTTGGAAAGTAACGTCTCTGCTTTTTAATATGCTATCTAGGTTGGTCATAACTTTTCTTCCAAGGAGCAAGCACCTTTTAATTTCATGGCTGCAGTCACCATCTGCAGTAATTTTGGAGCCCAAAAAGATAAAGTCTGTCACTGTTTCCACTGTTTCCCCATCTACTTGCCATGAAGTGATGAGACCAGATGCCATGATCTTAGTTTTCTTAATGTTGAGTTTTAAGCCAACTTTTTCACTCTCCTCTTTCACTTTCATCAAGAGGCTCTTTAGTTCTTTGTTTTCTGCCACAAGCGTTGTGTCATCTGCACATCTGAGGTTATTGATATTTCTCCCTGCAATCTTTTTTTAAAATTTATTTGTTTTAATTGGAGGCTAATTAGTTTACAATATTGTGGTGGTTTTTGCCATACATTCACATGAATCAGCCATGAGTGTATGTGTGTTCCCCATCCTGAGCCCCCCTCCCACCTCCCTCCCCATCCCATCCCTCAGGGTCATCCCAGTGCACCAGCCCTGGGCACCCTGTCTCATGCTTCGAACCTGGACTGGTGATCTATTTCACATGTGATAATATACATGTTTCAATGCTTTTCTCTCAAATCATCCCACCCTCACCTTCTCCAGCTTGCTGGATTTATTTCAAGTGGGCCCAGGTTGAGAGTGCCCCCTAGTGCCTGAACAGAGCAAGTGTATGTCCTCCCCAGAGGAAGGCTTCTTCCTCTCAGGCCTCAGAGAACACCCACAAAGGATTTTCAAGGATAATGAGCATCAGACAAGAAAAAATAATCAACCACCCAGAGAGTTGTTCCTGGTGGCTCAGACGGTAAAGAATCTGCCTGCAATGTGGGAGACCCAGGCTCGATCCCTGGGTCGGGAAGATCCCCTGGAGAAGGGAATGGCAACCCACTCCAGTGTCCTTTGCTGGAGAATTCCATGGACAAAGGAGTCTGGTGGGCTACAGTCCATGGGGTTGCAAAGAGTCAGCCATGACTGAGCAACTAACACTTTCAGAGAGCCAAGTGAAAATCAGAAGAAACAAAAACAACAAAAATAGACTCTTGAGGGCCTCAGTTATTTATTTGGATTACCAAAGATTATTGGCCAACAAAGGTCTGTATAGTGAAGCTATGATTTTTCCAGTAGTTGTGTACGGATGTGAGCGTTGGACCGTAATGAAGTCTGAGTGCCAAAGCATTGATGTTTTCAAACTGTGGTGTTGGAGAAGACTCTAGAGAGTCCCTTGGACTGCATGGAGATCAAACCGGTAAATTCTACAGGAAATCAACCCTGAATATTCATTGGAAGGGCTGATGCTGAAGCTGAAGCTCCAGTACTTTGGCTACCTGATGCAAAGAACTGACTCATTTGAAAAAACCCTGATGCTGTGAACGATTGAAGGCGGGAGGAGAAGGGGACGACAGAGGATGAGATGGTTGGATGGCATCACCAACTCAATGGACATGATTTTGAGCAAACTCGGGGAGATGGTGATGGACAGGGAAGCCTGGCAAGCTGCGGTCCATAGGGTCAAAAAGAGTCGGACACAACTGAGCGACTGAACAAAAATAACAATGTTAAACAATCCACCTGCACTGCAGGGGATGCAGGAGACACAGGTGCCATCCCTGGGATGGGAAGATCCCCTGAGGAGGGCATGACAACCCACTCCAGTATTCTTGCCTGGAGAATCCCATGGATAGAGGAACCTGGTGGGCTGCAGTCCATGGGGTTGCAATAGAGTCAGATATGATTGAAGCGACTGAGCACACATGCATGATTTGTGAAGAAGGACCTATAGAAAGTGACCTAGCATATTTGAAAAACAACCAAATAGAGCTTGTAGAAATAAAAGATACAATAAACAAAATTAAAGATTCTGATGGTTTGGGTGAACAGGAAATTAGAGATTTAGAGAAGATCAGTGCCCTGGAAGACAGAGCTGAAGAAATGACCAGCACAGAGAGACCGGGATCTGATGAAAGACAGCTTGAGGAAAAGCCACAGCAAAACTAATACTATATTTGAAATAATTAAATCTTTCCCTTTCACTACAGGAACAAGGCAGAGATGCCTATTATCATGACTTCTTTTCAAGGTAGTACTGGATGTCCTAGCCAGTGCAGGAAGGCTAGGGGGAAAATATGTAAGGATCAGAAAGGAAAAAAACTGAATGGCCATTATTCCCACATAACGTGAATGGGAAGAAATTAAGTCCAAAAGAATCTACAAATAAATTATTAGGGCTAATTAAGAGAGCTTAGTAAAACTGCTGAACACGAAGTGTATGTGTTTCAGTCGTATCTCTGCACAAACAAGCAGGTAGAAGATAAAATTTTATTTGAAAAAAGATATTATCAAGTATCTAGAAACTGGTTTAAAAAGAGGTGTCTGTGACTTCTCCAGGGAAAATGATTAAGATTTCTTAAAAGACATTAAAGAAATCCTAAATAAATGGAGAGATGTTCCTTGTTTATGAACTGGAAGGCTTGTTATTATAGAGATTATGACACAGGGAAGGGGGAAGGAGAGGGCAGGGTGAATTGACAGAGTGACATTGATATATATATATACACTGTATGCTTCTGTGCTTAGTCGCTCAGTCGTATCCACCTCTTTGCGACACCATGGACTGTAGCCCACTAGGCTCCTCTGTGCATGGGATTCTCCAGGAAAGAGAATATTGCAGTGGGCTGTCATGCCTTCCTCCAGGGGATCTTCCCAACCCATGGATCGCACCCAGGTTTCCTGCGTTGCAGGCAGATTCTTTGCCATCTGAGCCACCAGGGAAGCCCATATCTATACACTACCATGTATAAAACAGATGGCTCGTGGGAAGCTGCTATATAGCACAGGGAGCTCAGCTCGGTGCTCTGCGATGACATAGACAGGGGGTGGGAGGGAGGGAGGCTCAAGAGGCAGAGGATATATGTATACTTATAGCGGATTCGCTTCGTTGTACAGCAGAATCCAACACCACACTATAAAGCAATTATACTCCAATTTTTTAAAAAAGATATCAAGTCTGCCTGAAATGATTTGCATATTGATTCAACCCCAACAAAACCCCCAAGGGGGACAAGCTGACCACAACACACATTTTTGGAAGTGCAAAGAACCAGGACCAGTCCAGCTTCATCTGAAGCTGTGGTCATTGAGACGGGGCAGTGCTGGCGACAGGACAGGCATAGATCATTGGTAGAATTTGCAGACAGACGTGTGCAACGCCCGTGCACTCCTGACTCCGGACAGACAAGGTGTAGCAGAGCAGCAGGGCAGGCTGCCAGGCAAGGGCTTGGATGGAGGTCAGGACCTCCACTCCCAGAGTGAGAGGTAGGGGGCTTGCTGGACGGTAGCTCCCAGGGAAGAAGGTCTCTTAGTGTGAGCTGTGTAGGTCACTCCCCTCAGCCTCAGCTTCCCACCTACAGAACAGGCAGTTGGAGTTAGACACCGGGGGAGACCTTCCACTTTCCAGTGCTCGTTTATTAGCTGTGGGTTGAACGCAGTGGCTCTCTGTCAGCAGGAAGCCAGTGCAAAGGCAGGCTGCAGCACCGACAACCTTCTGATGCCTCTTCGGTTTGTCCTTCTCAAGGTGTCCCCAAAGCAGAGCGCTGAAGACCACCCAGAGGGCAGCCATGTCTCTGAGTAAGTATGGGGCAGGGAGGTGCATCTCTGCAAGAAATCATAGCTCCCCTCCCCTGTCATCCCCCAAGCACCTGCATCTCTGCGCCTGCCCTCACTCATTCACTCGGAAACTGTGTGCAGTGCTCATCTGTGAATGAGGCGCCGTCCTGGCCTTCAGGACTTTCCAGCCTAGAGGGGTGACAGGTGGGTCCCCAGTAATCCTATTACATGTTAGCAGGAAAACACATTTAAACCCCCTGGAAAGTGTCAGCTGAAGACTCCAGGCCTCCACTGTCGGCATGGCCCTGGGCTGTGTGAGGATTCCCAGGGCCTCCAGGGCACCCTGTACCCGGAGGCTGGGCTGGGCTGACCTGGGCCCCGGCCCATCTGCCCTTGCTTTCTCATCTCTAAGGAGTCACCATGATGGCCCTTGTCCCTGGGACGCAGGGGATGGTGGTGCTCAAGACTGTGGATGTGAGAAGCTGTGAAAACGCTGGCTCAACAGCTATTTTTATTACCAGTTCCAAATGGTTGCGGGGCCAGAACCTTGCTGGTTTCCCTTATTTAACAAACATTTGCAAAACCTTTTCCAGAAGAGTGGGGTCTCTTCAGATGGGCTCAAGGGAGGTCCAAGGGGGACAGAAGCAGCCGGAGGGCTCGTGGAGGAGCTGAGGCTTCAATGGCTTGGAGGATGAGTGGTTTCACTGAGGAAGGCAGGAGCGCGCCAGGTGCCGGAGCCACGAGCAAGGTGTGGAGGTGTGAACAGGACCCTGAACATGGGCTGGTGGCATTTGGAACAGGGTCTGGGGGAGAAGGAGGGCTGAAACCAAGAGCTGTGGGTGGCCTGGCCTGGAGATGGGCTGGATCACGGCGTTGAGAGCACCAGTTCCTGGCCACCAGACCAGTGGTCAGTGACAAGGACCCTGGCCCTTCAGCTTTGCAGGAAAAAATATCCACAAAGACGGAAAGTAGTGAAGCAAGTCAAGTATTTATTAACAGGGAAAAGAGTACAGTCCGTGGATAGATACAGGCAGCCTCAGCGGGATAGTCCCTGAGTTGCTGAGCGGTGCTCTCATAGTAGCTTGAATTACTTTTATGGGATGGTGGTGGTGGTGGTGGTTTAGTCGCTCAGTTGTGTCCGGCTCTTTGCGACCCCGTGGGCTGTAGCCCATTAGGCTCCTCTGTCCATGGGATTCTCCAGGCAAGAATACTGGAGTGGGTTGCCATTTCCTTCTCCACATAATAGTAATAATAGTGTAGTGTTAGTCGCTTGGTTGCATCTGACTCTTTGCAACCCCTGGACTGCAGCCTGCCAGACTCCTCTGTCCATAGGACTCTCCAGGCAAGAATACTGGAGTGGATCGCCAATGTTTTCTCCACTTTTATGGGATATTTTCTTCCAATTTTCCTTTGGCCAATCATGCTGATTTGCCTGGTTCACAGTCCATATTTTGTATATCTCAGGATCCTCCCATATGTGCACAGGTTTCTCTTAGCCAGGATGGATCCTACCAGAAAGGTGTCTGGGTAGAGCATCCCTTGACATTGCTCCTCTTTTGACCTCCAAGGAGCCTTTTCTATGCACGTTTGGTTGGGGAGGTCTCCTGACTTTGGGAATGAGAAATATGTGGTTTGTGCAAGGTCCAGCCTCCCCCCTTAATTGCCCTGCTATTCTCGTCTTGGAGTTTCAGAACATAGAGAATGTATCTCAATTGCTTTACCATGGGGAGGGGGCCCATCTGTTTCCTGCCTCAGGGCCACTGCTGTTAAGTAGGAGGCTGGGTGCACACGGGGCCTCCATCGTGGCCCTGGAGGTGGAGTGGTGAGAGCCTGTACACTGACTCAGCCTCCCGCCAAGGCCAAAGCCTCCCTCGGCAGAGTGGAGCATCCCTACCCATCCTCCCTGGCAGCCCCCTGCCCCTCACGCGTTCTGCAGACAGCACTGGCAGCGCCTTGCACACCAGCTCCAGGGGGGCTCGGCCCCGTGGGCTCACATACAGGACCGGGTGCCGGTCCCACTGCAGTGACCAGGTACCAGCGGCCAGCTCTGCTCAGCTGACCCGGAAACCTGTGCCTATGGCCATGCTGAGGACACGGGCCCATCCTGGTGCCCACACTGCTCAGTCCCAGCTGCGTATTTTTACTGATTGTAAAGATAACTGGCAGTGAATTTCAGTGAATTTCATCAACCCAAGGACGTTAGGAGGATTAAATTCCGCCTTGAAAGAATTAGCTATTTATTCTTATTTTGAAACAAATAGGTCCCTTCCCCTCACATGCACATTCCAGGATGTCCTTCACCAGGAGTACTTCATTCATTCATTCAGTCCCTCAATAGACTTCGGTGGGAGCGTGCTGAGTACCGCCCTAGGCCCTGGGCTCAGGGCTGGGTGACTCCCAGGCAGGTCCTGGCACAGTGACTGGAAGGGGAGAGTTTTGCAGGTGTGGTCAGGGCTGTGCCCTCGGGGAGCAGGCTCTGAAGCCACACAGGCCCTCCCCAGGGTCTGGACTGCCGGCCCCTTCCCTCCTCAGGGGAGTCTGGGGTCACAGAGAAGTCCAGAAAGCCGGAGAGGGCGTGGGCTGCGGGTCGAGGCTGGTGGCAACCAGAGTCCAAGCTGTGGGACGAGGAGCCAGGACTTGGTCACTTAATACACTGCCCAGTGAGTAGGGGGCCTGGTCATGATCCAGAGGACCCCGACGCCAAATCCTGTCCTATAGGGGCAGCTCCTGCGAGAGCCCCTGAGGGTGCAGACACAAGGAGTAAGTCAGCTGATAGAGAATCTCGACACAGCTCACCTTTCTGAGGGCTCTGCAGGGTGCAAGATTCAGGGTCACATGCCGTCCACGCATGGTCTCATTTATGCCTCAGAATGAACTTAGGAATGCAGTTCCATTTTAGAGAAAACTGTCACTAAGCTAGTAAGTGGGATGCAAGATGCAAGCAGAGCTGGGATGCAAACCAGGTCTTTCGACCCCCAGGCCCTCACCCTGAAGCACTGCAGTCACTGGCTTCCTCACAGGGTAAGGTCTTGGGTTACACAGCGGGAGATGAAACCAAAGAATGAGTCAGGAGCTGCTCATGGAAGAGGTTGAGGATGTGTCCCCAGGGCAGAGGTTTTCAGTCTGAGTTTGAGGATGGATCAGAATTCCATCCACGGCAACTGCAGCTGTCCAGTAGAGATGTGGAGTTTGAAGGTAACATCTTGCTTTCCGTGTCTGTGTTTCTCACCCACAGGGCCCCAGGCAGCTGCCACAAGAAGCCCGAGAGGCAGTCGGCCATCACATATGACTACTCCGAGGAGGAGCTGATGGCCAGCATTGAGCGGGAGTACTGCTGCTGAGGCCGGTGCAGCAGCAGCCTCACTGTCACCCAGCAACCAACCAACGTGCCATTCCTCCCAGACCCAGCCCCATCTGACCGGAACTGGGCTGGGGGCACACGTTCCAAGATTTTTCACAACTGGCCTCTTCAAATCCACATTCAGACAGTTCTGAACATGGCTGGCTGCTGGCCATCGTGCTTGCTGGCAAGAGATGATCAGCCGTGCAGACCCAGGCAGAAGGAAGGTGCGAGTGCCGGGGAGAGCCATCTACAAGGGTCTCTTGAATCCTGAAACACTTTCCCTTTCTGATGCCCACTCGCCATGTGCTCCAAGGGAGGCTCATTAGCTGAGTGTGGCTCAGACACGAGGCTACAGGGCCTCACACGTGTCCCACAGCGCCCCGGGGAGGTCTCCCACTGGAGGGCACATCTAGGAGGTATGCCTTGCGGAGCTGGAGGGAGTCACCCTCAGGTTTGCGAATGAGTCTCATGGAGATGTTGCAGGTTCTGATTCCATGGGTCTGGGACACGGCCTATGAGTCTGCAGGTCTCAGCAGTTCCCAGGTGAGACCCAGGCTGCTGGGTCCCATCTGCGCCCAGAGCGGCAGGGACTGAGCCCAAGCCTTCTGCCTGGCTGGATCTTCCTTCCCTGGTGCCGGAGGCCGCTCAGAGCCACAGCCCAGCCCCCTCCCCAGAGAGAGGCGTGTGTGCCTACAGCGTGTGTGTTGTGGGGGGACCAGAGCCAGAGTCCCCAGTTCTGATCCTTGCCCTCGAACTAACCTGCAGTCACTTCCCCACTCTGGGCCTCGGGGTCCCTCTCTAGAAAGTGAGTCCCAGAGGTGTGTCCCCCACCCCCCTGCTCTGACCATCTGGGATTACACATCCCAGGTGTCCTTGGTCTCCTTGTTCCCCTGGGGGCACGGGACTGCCTCCCCTGTTGGGGATGAGCCCCAGTCCCACGTGCTCAGGGCCACCTGCTCTTCCACCTGGTAGAAGGAAGAAAATCACAGCAGTGAGGCCAGAAGAGCCTTAGAACATCTCCAGTGGACAAATGAGGAAGCCAATGCCTTGTGAACCAGGGGGCCCTTGGGGGAGACCTGCAGCCTGACTGGAAGGGAGGCCCCTGCTGTGGGCCCAGCGTGGCTGCTGTCTGAAAGTTCAGGGTAGCAGGCGATCAAGAGCCCAGGAGGCGGGAGACCTGGGAGGCAGGCCCTCCAGAGCAGCTGGCCAGGACGTGGGTAAAAAAAGAAGGGCACGTAGAGGATACCTGTTCGCCTCCCGAAGCCAGAACGGGTCTCAGCTTGTCCAGTGTTCCCCACCCACGTACAGGTGATTCCTCCACAGCGTCACCTGCAAGAGCATCTCAGGGCTCGAGGAACGGCCACCTGGCACCGTGCCCAGGCCACAGGCCTGCTGCCCAAATGGGCAAACAGGCATTTCCACAAACCTCTGTGACTTGGCAAGGGTGCCTTTGATCAGATGTTTCATGGCAGGGAGATTTTAAACTTCGAGGCTTTGATGGAACCATGGATCCTTCCAGGAAATGCCCCAGAGGTTGGCTCAGAACCTCCCCCAAACCAGAGCTATTTCTCATCCAAGCCCAAACCATTTGTTTTGATATGAAGATTAAACCTGTTATTATCATAATAATACAGATACTTCTTTTTGAAGTTAAAATTTTGTTTCTCCCTACTAGACAGATCAGGCCTTGACTTTAACAATGTAAATGTTTAGTTTTATATCATTCATTTGGTGAATTAATTCAGCCAGAAAGTTGACACCCGGTACTTTCCCATGGAAACCTCATAAAACCCTTCACGAGACAAAAGCATTAAGGAAAAGAATTCCTCATGACATTTGATGTCACCGATGGGGTGAATACACTTCATCAAAGCTGAGCAGTCACAGCGGTCATTCTCAGGTCTTCATATTTTTTTTATTCCCCCAATTCAGGAAAAAAATGTGTCTTCTGGATGGTGTTTGACAATAAAGCGGCGTGTCCCAGCTTTGAGGTGTTGCCACCCTGTGTCCAGGGGAGGCAGGCCGATCACGCTTGGTGGTGGGGAATCAGGTGCCAGCCTGGTAGCAAGTGCTTCTTGCACTAGGCATGTGGACAGGGCCGCCTGGGTGCCCCGCGCTGCTCCAGGCTTTCTCTTGGTCGCTCGGTGTTGCCTCTGAGCTGCAGCTTTCTGCCGTGGAGCTGAGTGTGGGATCTTCTCATGGACACAGGGAATGTGGCTGAAACAGAGGCAGGAAGAAAAACGTCTCTGTGTTGAAAGTGACAATGACACTTTGATGTCCGGAAAAGTCTCAGTGCCACAGACATGCCTCCTGCTTTGTGTGGTGGCGGGTTCCTCTAAGAGGCTCCCAAGCGCAGGAATTTAGAAAATGCACCCCATCCCCGGCTCTGAGAAATGTCGTGTCCTTCCTCCTGGGGAGGGAGCCATGGCCCTCATTCTGCCAGCCACAGGCCTTCTCAAAGGGGCCCTGCCCAGCTCAGGCTCCCCATCCTCACCTAAAATAAATTTTTCCCAGGACACTCCCCTTGATGTGCCGAAGTCTCAGGTCTGATTCTCACTGGGCTGCCATTCTGGGTGGGCTGAGATTGCAGGGGAGGGTGGATGTTCCCAAGAGCATCTGTTCAACCCACATTCATTCTCATTTTCTGAGCCCCTGCTGCTTTGAGTCCGGCCCTCTATGAGATGCCGGGGTTCCGGTAGCAGTATCTGGTCCCCACCAGTGAGGACGCACTGATTCTAGTGAGGAGAGACACACTCATCAGTGCTCCAGAAAAGCTTGTTTTTCTTCAGTAGCTCAGCCATCTCTAACTCTTTGCGACCCCACGGACTGCAGCCCTCCAGGCTCCTCTGTCCATGGGATTTCCCATGCAGGAATACTGGAGTGGGATACCATTCCCTTCTCCAGGGGATCTTCCCAACCCAGGGATTGAACCTGGTTTTCCCGCGTCTTCTGCATTGGCAGGCAGGTTCTTTACCTCTGTGCCACCTGGGAAGACCCCCCTTGGTAGGGATGTCCCTCAGCAAAACCGTCTGGGCACCTCCTGTCCCAGCTCTCGTGATCCACACACACATAGCCATCTCCCCGGGTTCCAATACCGAGCAGGGGCCGCGAGGGGTCAGGTACCCAGCACACCAAGCCCGAGGCCCAGCCACTGCCCTGGCCCAGCGCCCGCGCCCTGTGGGCTTCTCCACGCAGCCTTAGCCTTGAGCCCCGATCCAACCACGTTGGGTCGCGCTTTGAGAAGTGATGCAAGTAATGACTACTCAGCCCAGAGGATGGACACGTGCCCCTGTGCACACAATTTGCCTTCGGTGTCAAGGTGTTCTCCTCCCCGCTAGACACACCCTCTGTAGATCTCCTGGGTTTTTCTGGGCTGTTTCTCTACCTTGGCACTCTGCCCCACACCCCATCACCTTGGCATCCCTGGACCCTCAGCTCCATCTGCTCAGCTTGGGGACTCTGCTGGGTCTCTCATGAGTTCCCGTCCCTGCATCACAGTCTGGCAATTTCCTCAAAGCCGCAAATCTGGGCAGTTACAGGGTGCACCCCATTTACATCCTGTCTCTCAGGGTCACTGTCTTTCATGAATGACCTAAGGTCTAGTTCCTAGAAAACTCTCGTTTGATAACTTTATTTTGGTTATGTTGGGTGTGAGAGTATATTTGGCTTTTCCTGTAACTCCATCTTGGGTAGAAGTGTAAAATTCCTATTACTATTACGTTCATCTTTAAACTGTCACAGCTTGGCCAGTGGGAGCCCTGTGCCATTTAGCAGTCCCTGACACCCTTGACGGCAGATGGCAACAGAATACTATAAGCCCATTCTGTTATATCTATGCTCCAAGCAGTTACTCTTCAAGGATCCCTGGTTGCTTTTGGTAAACAACTAGGGCTTTTTCTTCTATGTGCAAAATACAAGTGCCAGACCCTGAGACAGGCCCCTGCTCTCTACCTAGTCTTCACTTTATAAATAAGGAAACTAAAGGTCCAGTATCTTTCTCAGCCAAACACAGCTAGATGGAGTCAGATCTGCACCCAGGCCTGTCTCAGGTGCTCCAAGGTTTTGCACCTGAACAGCTAGAAGGATAGACTCCCTATTTTTAAAGACAGTGGGGTCAACTGTTAGAAAAGCAAGTGTCTGGGTAGGGGGAGTTGAGGAGTTTGATCATTTATAGGTTGGGATGCTGGTTAGACAGGTATCAAGCAGACAGATGGATATAGGAATTTGAAGCCAGGTGCACAAGTGTAAAGGAGAGACAAAAATGCGGGGGTCTTTATGGTAGAGAGATCATTTTGATCTAAATCACAAGGTTGGAAAAGCTCACCAAGGTTGTGAAGAGAGTACAAGAGGGGTCAGGGAGAGGAACGAAGACAGAGAAGGAGCGGTGAGATTAAGAGGACAGTAGGGTGGTGTGGTTTGCAGGGGAGCCATCGACCCTGTCCAGGGCTGCTGACAGATGAGCCTGAGGAGGACCAGGAACCGAGGCCACCGGGCCACCTCTCGTGGGGTGTGGACACACAGCCCCAGCACAGTGGCTTAGCAAGAACGTACTCACATTACTTTGCCAACAAAGGTCCGTCTGGTCAAAGATACGGTTTTTCCAGTAGTGATGTATGGATGTGAGAGTTGGACCATAAAGCTGAGCGCCAAAGAATTGGTGCTTTTGAACTGTGGTGTTGGAGAAGACTCTTGAGAGAGTCCCTTGAACTCCAAGGAGATCCAACCAGTACATCCTAAAGGAAATCAGTCCTGAATATTCATTGGAAGAAGGACTGATGCTGAAGCTGAAACTCCAACCCTTTGGCCACCTGATGAGAAGAACTGACTCATTTGAAAAGACCCTGATGCTGGGAAAGATTGAAGGCGGGAAGAGAAGGGGACAACAGAGGATGAGATGGTTGGATGGCATCACCGACTCAACGGACATGAGATTGAGTAAACTCCGGGAGTTGGTGATGGACAGGGAGGGCTGGCGTGCTGCAGTCCATGGGGTCGCAGAGTCGGACACGACTGAGCGACTGAACTGCACTGACTCCAGTAGCAGGCGTGAAGGCTGTGGCTCCTGGATGTTCTTTGGAAGCCTGGGCTGGGGGTCGGGGGAGGGCGGGAAGTGACTGCCTCCCATCCCCACTCTTGGCACACAGAGAGCCTGAGGACAAGGGTCGCGGGTTACCCGGCACCCATGGTCCTGTTCTGCCAAGACCAGTCCCGACGTCAGAGCAGCCAACACGGAAACTGCCTCTTCACATGATTTCTTTCAGAAAGAATCCTCCGAAGAACCCAAAGGCCGAACAGAATCCCAGAAAACAAAGATGGAGGGTGGTAGTCAGGCACTGGGTACATCACAGTGCAGTGAAACAGTATATCACAGTTCAGGACACAGGTCCAGTTTGCAAATCGAAAGTTTTATATGATTCAAAGAAAAGTGTTACATCACACATATTCATTTAAATAATATGTCAAAGTCTGTTACATAAAACATAATTCTGAAACATTTAAAATTTTATCATTGAAACTACTTTAAAAGGCTCAAAGTCAAAAAAAGAACAAGCAAAACTGCTTGGGCAGTAAAGTGCACTAGGGGCCGTGCCTCCCGCGTGCTCCTCCGACGCCATGGCACACGGAGGGACCTCATGATGAACACGCCCTGCGAGGCTCTGGTTCTCACGTTGCGTGTTTTAGGTGAAGCTGTTTCCCAACTTACAATCTTTCCATCAACAACAGAGGGCCCAAAATGTTTACAGAAGGTATTTCAAAGTCTCATCAGGAAATGGAAGTGTAAATCAAAACCTTTTTTCCTTTTTAGCACATGTATTCTTCAAAAACGACACTGTTCAGAGAATGAACTTCATTCAGTGTGACAAGCAACCAAACACTCAGAGATGTATTATGCACCAGAACCTTAGTCGGACCCATATTATTTTGTGTTAGCTATGAAAAATATCCGAATTTAATGCCATTTACAGCATACACATAGCAATGTTTATGCTGATCTAGGGCATGAGTGGGAGAAAGGATGGGGTGGTGGGGAAACAAGAGCTATGTACATTGAATTCTGGTTCTCTTGTAACTACAGTATGTCTCATAACCAGTAGGAATACTTAGCTATAGAAGTGATCAAAGACACGGAAGCCTCTGAAACACAGCCAGCACTTACAGACCTGTATGTCAATCAGCGGTTGATACTAAAGGGTAACTTAATGGGTATCAAGTGACATACAATGAATGACCAGGTGAGGGCTATCAGGACTAAAAAAGACCTGAACACAAAGCCTAATTGTACTTACTCAATATTTCACCTTACCATCATTTTAATAAAGGCAAATGCAAATAAATAAGCAGCAAAGACAGAATCTGATTACATACAGCATGATAAAAACCATTCCCAGGCTCAAAGGGCAGAGTGACATTGCCATGGTCCTTAGACATCTTCTCTTGCCTGAGTTCCCAAGGCTGCCCAGTGGAGGCAGTCTCTACAATGCTGGGACCTGTGCTCCCGGCTTCAGTGAGGCCCGTGGTCTCTTCTCTAAGCAAAATACCCCATTCCAAGTACTGTTCTGTTTGATCAAAACAACTCCCTTCCAACAATGTGAATGAAAGGACAGCTTGGTAGGATTATTGCTGTTTCATGTTACTGACATTCCTCATCACCAATACTTAATAAACAAAGAAATTGGAACACGGCAGCTGGATCGCACACACAGCTACTTCACCTCACATAAGCTTTCCTTCGATGGAAAGTTCCTCCAACCACTAAGGACATCTTTTTCTCTAAGAAGTGATTCTACCCACAAAACACTTGGGTAAGGCCACAGCAAAGGAAGTCAAGCGGACAGAGCAGCTGGGTCTGAGTGCTTAAGTCATCTTTTCTTGGTGTCTGAGGTACAGACAGGAGACTGTGAATTGATCACAGACACTTAGATGCTGCAGCAGCTCTCTGCTCACTGGATATCTACCGATTATTTTAAGCTCATCTCTGGGGCACAATCTTCACAAGTCACACCACAGACACAGGTGACTAAGTTCTACTTAAAGAAAATTCTAATTCCTTGGGCTACATAAAGCCTTAAAAGAAACTCTTGTCTGGAATTTCCCTTGAGAGTATTAGGAAGAAGCTGCCTGAAAGGTTTTCCCCCGCACCCATTTCTTTAAGAGGCCCCTATTCAACTAGTTCTGATTTTAAAACCTCATAGATCTAAAAGGCCTGATTGCAGAGCTATAAATTTTTTTTTTTTGCCTGAATAATGTGCCAACTTTACCAAAAGCAGGGTTATTCTAAAAATGTTAAACACTGAAAAGAAGACTGTAAAATCATCTATATAGAAATCGGTGATCTGAGAACCAACAATATAAGTATCTTTTTTATAAAAAACAGTATAAAAATTAGTACCCTGTCTCAATCCTACAAAACAGGAATAGGAAGGTTGTAAAAATCCAAATTTTGCAAAATTTATTGCCAAACTGTGTGTCTGAATGCTGGTGATTTAGATTACCAAATTTTCTTCCATTTCCTTAAAAGAACTTCTGAAACTACAAAAGATACTTAACAGGGTCCCAACCTAAAAAAAGACAAGTTAACATAACATTCATCAGAACCAGCTCCCCTGGCCCTTAGACAACTTTTTGTTGTTGTTTTTGGAGAGAAAACCATCACTTCCATGATTCCTGAAAAAAAAAAAAAAAAGGCTTTGGAAAATTCCCGTCCATCACCCACCCTTCTGCGGCCCTTTCAGGCGGAGGCCAGCGCACGCTCCGGCGGGCCCCCAGGGTCCTCCGCAGAGGCCACTCTGTTCAGCCTGCCGACAGCCGCCTGCCAGCCGGGGACCCTCTTGGTGGCCACGTGGCGCCGGGCGTGTTTCGTCAGGTGGTCGCTGCGCATGAAACGCCGGTCGCACACTGGGCACACGAACTTCTTCTCCCCAGTGTGAGTTCTGCGGTGGCGAGAGAGTTCATCCGAACGAGCAAATTTCTTGTCGCAGCCGTCCCAGCTGCAGCTGAAAGGCTTTTCTCCTGAGGGGCGAGAAAACACATGAGAAACGTAAATGCCCAGCACCTTAATGGACACGTTAAGTCATGTCGTTTTAAAATTCTGTTCATGAAAACCTAAGAGACAAGTAATCCCTATTATTCCGGTAACAGGTTATTTGGAAGAAAAGAAATTGTCCAAGACGTGTTTCTTCCTGCCACACCTAAGACGCAACATGTCACGGCCCCAGGATGTTGAATTAATCTAATCTTTATTGTTATCTTTGAACATTTATTTTGCATTGGGGTGCAGCCGATTAACAATGCTGTGATGGTTTCAGGTGAACAGCAAAGGGACTCAGCCACACTTATACATTTATTCATTCTCCCCCAAACCGCCCTCCCATCCAGGCTGCCACGTAACTGAGCAGAGTTCCCTGTGCTGTCCAGCAGGACCCTGGTGCTCATGCATTCTGAACAGAGCAGTGTGTACATGTCCATCCCAAACTCCCTAACCATTCCGCCCCGCTGGCAACCACAAGTTCCTTTTCTACGTCTCTTTCTGTTTCGTAAGTAAGTTCATTTGTATCATTTCTTTTCAGAATCCACATATAAGGGATGCCACACCATGTTTTCAAATTAAAATCTTTGACTGTGAACTTGGGGTAGGAAGAAGATTCTTGAAAACAATTCCTAAAAAAAATAAAAAAATAAAAGAAGAATTCCTTTGCTCACTGAAGCTGCACATCTTTTAAAAAAACCCTCCCAGGACCTTCACGACTTCTCAGAATCATTAAATCCATCTTCATGTCTGTTATTACACTGATGATGAGGTTAATTACAAGACTGGTTAGAATTCTAATAGCTAACTTCTTGTTGTCACAAGCCTCATGCTTCTGTCATTCACTTCATTTCAGAGCACCCGGCAGGTGTCCCACCTATACTGTGTCTCCCTGGAGGTACGGAGGTGAGCCAGGGAGCACCTGTCTGCAAAGTCCTTCTGGGCCTTTCCAGCCAGCAGGAGTGCGCCCTTTCTTGCCTCCCGAAGCCCTCACCTTGACCAGGCTGTGACCATCATACACTGCTTGTGCATCCTTGTGAACGGATATGTTAAATGATGTTGCGTGCTGTCATGACCTTCCTCCTTAGAAGGTTTACGACTTGTCTAGTTCGTCCATCTATGTAGTTTAGCCCCCCCGCACAGCAGTTTGTATGATAGGTGGTGAATAAATGGTTCTGAGTGAATGAGTGCTGAAGAGACATCAACTAAATATTTGGTATTTTCAAAGCAGATTTAACAGGAAAATTCGGCATCCCAATGGTTTTTATGAACCACTCTAAAAAAAGGGCTCACACTTGGATTTCAAAGACCCCGTGTTGAAAACATAAATAAGGTTACCCGTTTCCAGGAAACCACCACCGGTGGCAGCGTATCAGGTGGCCAGATGTTGGAGACAACCCTTTGGTGTGGGATTTATAAAGTGTCCCATGTTTTCAACTTAGCAAAAATGTAGCCTTTGCCCACTCTACCTTATGCTAAGGAAAACATTTTCAGGTTGGTACAGTGAAAAATCATCTTATCTAATGTAAACTTAGCCAAGGTTTCTATTTCTTACAAAAACTCCAATTCAGTGTGTACAAAGTAGCACCGGAACTTGATTCTTCAGAACCTTTATGGTTACTGACACTTAAGAACTTTGGGAAACCTGAAGACAGCTTGCTTGATCACCTTATTTCATGCCATCCTGTCAGTATTTCTACCAAGGGAAGCTGACCGAATGAACAGTAAGACATCATCCCACTGCATCCCCAGATGTGGAATCTGTGTTTGGACGTGATCTGAAGCTCACCTCAGTAGTGTCAGTGAGAAGTAGAGCTTGCCAAGTCAAGGAGCCCCTTAGAGATACCTGTTCACACTGACCCTGCAGCACCAATAATCAATCATGACTTACTAGAGTCAGGCTCCTGTGACAGACACCGAGTGTATATTCAGTGAGATCAGACAAGTACACAAGTAACTAAAACACAAAGGGAGAACATGGTAAAAAACACAGCAAACCACTAGGGGCAAAGAAAGGCGGAGAGATGAGGAAATACTTTAAGAACTGGCTCTTACAGGGTTTTCAGTAAGTAGAGATGGGCAGAGGGTGAACAGGGGCATTGTGGGGCTGCCACAATGAAGCCAGAGAGGCAAATTCTTCATGGGCCAGGTGTGGGGCTCATCCCTGAAGCACACAGCCCCTCCACAGCAGGAAGGGTGGTAGAGCTCCTATAAGGCCTGCGTTCCAGATGCAACTTCATTCTACAAGTGGGAGCTACCACGGTTAGACTTTTAATGTGTGAATTACAAACCGCTCTACCTCAAATGCATCTCAGAGTAAACTGCCATAACCACTCTCTTCAGTTCAGCTTTTCCTCAGCTGTATTCCACAATTCACTGCCGACCCCCGGGCCACCAGCAGACACCTGGGTTCCATGATCAAGAGCGCTTATGAAACACATCTTGACTACAGAACCTGTGACCTCTTACTGTGCTTTCATGTATGAATGTGTGTGAATCTTTGTAAGCTGAGTTTAGTGAGCAGACTATTTAGCCACAGGACCCTTGAAAACAGAACTGACACTAACTCAAAGAGTAAGAGAACCACTGAGCCACTCAGGTCAAATCAATCAAAAAACAGAAGTTCCATCTACCAGCAACCTCACACCCCAGGTAAACAACGTGGTAGCCATCAGCGCCATGCTGCTGCTGCTGCTAAGTCACTTCAGTCGTGTCTGACTCTGTGCGACCCCACAGACAGCAGCCCACCAGGCTCCTCTGTCCCTGGGATTCTCCAGGCAAGAACACTGGAGTGGGTTGCCATTTCCTTCTCCGATGCATGAAAGTGAAAAGTGAAAGTGAAATTGCTCGGTCGTGTCGGAACTCTTCGTGACCCCATGGACTGTAGCCCACCAGGCTCCTCCACCCATGGGATTTTCCAGGCAAGAGTACTGGAGTGGGTTGCCATTTCCTTCTCCACACCAGCGCCACATAGCTATATAAACGCAAACTCCATGAAAACGTAAAACTAGGTTCCTCAGACACATTGTTCACATTTCAAGTGTGTGTCACTGGTAGCTACCCTCCTGATGACCAGAAAACTTTCCATCACTGCCAAAAATCCTTCTGGACAGAATGAACAGGACTGTAGAGGCAAGAATATACAATGGAAAAAAGACAACCTCTTTAACAAGTAGTGCTGGGAAAACTGGTCAACCACTTATAAAAGAATGAAACTAGAACACTTTCTAACACCATACACAAAAATAAACTCAAAATGGATTAAGGATCTAAATGTAAGACCAGAAACTATAAAACTCCTAGAGGAGAACATAGGCAAAACACTCTCCAACATGAATCACAGCAGGATCCTCTATGACCCACCTCCCAGAATATTGGAAATAAAAGCAAAAATAAACAAATGGGACCTAATTAAACTTAAAAGCTTTTGCACAACAAAGGAAACTATAAGCAAGGTGAAAAGACAGCCCTCAGATTGGGAGAAAACAATAGCAAACGAAGAAACAGACAAAGGATTAATCTCAAAAATACACAAGCAACTCCTGCAGCTCAATTCCAGAAAAATAAATGACCCAATCAAAAAATGGGCCAAAGATCTAAACAGACATTTCTCCAAAGAAGACATACGGATAGCTAACAAACACACGAAAAGATGCTCAACATCACTCATTTATCAGAGAAATGCAAATCAAAACCTCAATGAGGTACCATTACACACCAGTCAGAATGGCTGCTATCCAAAAGTCTGCAAGCAATAAATGCTGGAGAGGGTATGAAGAAAAGGGAACCCTCTTACACTGTTGGTGGGAATGCAAACTAGTACAGCCACTATGGAGAACAGAGTGGAGATTCCTTAAAAAACTGGAAATAGAACTGCCATATGACCCAGCAATCCCACTGCTGGGCATACATACCGAGGAAACCAGAATTGAAAGAGACACATGTACCCCAATGTTCATCGCAGCACTGTTTATAATTGCCAGGACATGGAAGCAACCTAGATGCCCATGAGCAGACGAATGGATGAGAAAACTGTGGTACATGCACAATGGAATATTACTCAGCCATTAAAAAGAATTCATTTGAATCAGTTCTAATGAGATGGATGAAACTGGAGCCCATTATACAGAGTGAAGTAAGCCAGAAAGATAAAGACCAATACAGTATACTAACGCATATATATGGAATTTAAAAAGATGGTAACGATAACCCAATATGCAAAACAGAAAAAGAGACACAGATGTACAGAACAGACTTTGGGACTCTGTGGGAAAAGGCGAGGGTGGGACGTTCTGAGAGAACAGCACTGAAACAGGTATACTATCAAGGGTGAAACAGACCACCAGCCCAGGTTGGATGTATGAGACAAGTGCTCAGGGCTGGTGCACTGGGAAGACCCAGAGGGATGGGATGGGGAGGGAGGCGGGAGGGGGGAGGGGGGATCGGGATGGGGAACACATGTAAATCCATGGCTGATTCATGTCAATGTATGGCAAAAACCACTACAATATTGCAATTAGCCTCCAACTAATAAAAATAAATGGAAAAAAAAATAAAATTACCAAAAAATGAAAAAAAAAAAAAAAAAAAGGACTGTAGAGAGATCACTAGGTCACTACAGTTAGTTTTCTTCTGTGACTTCTGAGCTAAAACTATGTATTTTCAAAAATAAAAAACCGACATTTCTTTAAAGTTCAAATATTCTAGAATTTTCCACACTTTGGCGAGCTCTTTCCCCACAGTAAGCCTAAGTCGCACTGATAAGAGTGTTTAGTGAACATGAACAGACATTTTCTAAAATGCAAAGAAAAGCGTCCATTGCAATATGAAGAGAAAGAGAGTACGTGAGCCTCACCCTAAAAGCCTATCAATCACAGGTTCAGAGAACGACACTACAGATGGAAGGTTCTAGAAAAAACACTGACAGATGTACTAACATTCACCCTAAGACGATGAAGGCTTTTCAAAACCAAAGAAAAATGGTTACTTCCTCCAATGGGTTCCAGCTTTGCTCCCACTAAGAGAAGGCTGGATGTGTGTTTCCTAACCACAGGATCTGACCTCCCCACGCCCTACCTACCCTGCAGTACTCACCTGTGTGAGTGCGGAGATGAGCCTTGAGGTGGGAACTTTTGAAGTAGGTTTTCCGGCAGCCTGGGAAGTGGCAAACATAGTTCCTCCTTCGGGAAAAGTCTACCTGAGGGGCACAGCTCTGACTGGATGCAATGAACACTGGAGCAGGCGCAAGGGGCAGGAACCTGGAGTTCCCAACAGGCATGCTGCTGGCTGAGCACGACGTGGCAGGTTGGGGGAGGGCCCCCTGGGGCAGAAGCAGCATCACGGTTCCCTGAGGCACAGACGGTCCCACGAACACAGGTGGGGGCGCGGGAGCCACGTGGGGCAAGACGGGCTTGACAAGCCCCCCAGACACCTGGGGAGGTGGCTTTAGAACAGCTGGTAACAGGCCACTGGGTCCAGTCACAGGGATCATTTGGCAGAGGACAGGGGGACTAGGAATGGGGATGGAAATCAGAGGGGTGGCTTTCCTTGCCAAGTCGTTTTCATAACTCTTTGGTGAGCAGGTCTGAACTGCAATGGGCCACCCTGCCTGCTGGCCTTTATCGGTGGGGATCAGGCCACTGGACTTGTGCGAGCAAGGTTGACAGGACACTGAGTTCATGCTAAGTAAACTGTCTGTGAGGTGCATGTCCCGCAAAGTTTCAACGTGCCCCAGGAACTGTGCTTCTCCTTCTGTGCAAGCTGGAAGCTGGTGTTCTTGAGTCTGGGCGGTGGGACAGGAGTGGTGGGCAGGAGCAGGACTCCCGCCAGCGTGGCCAGTGATACCCGTCACCGTGGCCCTGCAGGGCGGGCTGGCAGCTGACTCCAGCAACTCCGGTTTCGGACCAGGCAGGCCCCCATCCGCCATCCTGCTCAGCACTCTGGCAGCCCCAGCAGAGGCTGGGGGGACCACCATGACCACGGGGGCTTTGGAAGCAGTTACTTGGGAAGGAACAACTGTCCCTGTCAATGGTTCCAGGAGGTCAGGGCTCTGAGGAGGAGTCATGCACTTAAAAAAAAAAACAAACAAAATTACCACGTGAAAAGGTTGTTCTGGTTAAATTTTAAGAAACTTACTTTGATCATGTTGGCTCCCCAAGGCCTTTACAAAGACGTATCTAGAAAAGACTGGTCGAGGTCTGCTCACAGTAGCACCCAGTGGATACAAAGGCTGCATCAGTGCTCTACTTCCTAGCTTTCTCCCCTTTTCCTGCCCTCTCTCTCAAAGGCATCCATTTGCTCAGTTGTAGGATAACCAATGCCATGCTTGGCCTCGCACATCAACAGAAATGGACAATTTAAATATTAGGACTACAAATGAGAGATAAAAATCTATGTTCAAGATGAGTGCTTTATATGATAATTCTAGATTCTCAAGAAACTTTTAAAAATTCTAGTGGAAATCATCACACTTATCCATCAATCACACATGTATCCTGTGCCTACTGAATGCAAAGTAAAACCTAACTGAATGATCCCTAAAAGGTCATGTTCCAATCAGGGGTTCTGTCTAAACGAAGCCTCTCTTTGTGTAACAGACCCCTTGCTGCAACAATTTCCACTTATTTTCAGCCTCCGAGTGGAAAATTCCAATGCCAAATAACTCTGAGAGCATGTGGCAAGGCACCTCAACCCAGGTGGGTGGGTGTGTGTGTGTGTCGAAAGGCTTGACGGAGAAGTGGTATCTAGGTAGAGGTGGAGGAGAAAGGAGAAGGAACCAGCATAAGCTAAGACCTGTATGTCTGTCATGTGGATACACATGGAAAGGACAAGAAAGTGGACACAGGGGTGACCAGGCATTGGGGGGCTGAGCCAGAGGAACTGTGTGGGGAGTTGGGGGCCCAAGGCAGACCAGCACTTCACCCTAGAGTCAGACCTGTCTGGGTAGCGAGGCCCACTACCTGGACAACCCTCTCTACTACCCACAAGTTCCTTCTCATCCCTCCATGTCAGTTTTCCACGCTCCTTTCAATACAAGCTTCCAGCCCAGGACAATCAGATTATAACCTTCAGTTTTGTTGGCAACTGACAGCTCCCAACATCTCCAAGTTGACAAGCAAGTTTTCTCCGGGAACTTCATAGCTGTAGCAAGTTAAGAAAACCAAAACCAGTGCCTGACTGCACCCAACTCACCCAAGAAAGAAGCTGGCTGCCACAGAGAGGCCAGGCTTTCAATCCAGCTAACAAAGGCCACCTGGCATCAGAGCACAGGCCTTCCCCAGCTGCAGCAGTCGATCCTGATCCTGGACTGGGGTTATCTGCGGGAACCGAAGCCCTGCCCTGTAGTTTCCCAGGAAAATCAGTACACTTCGCTTTCTCCCATGAAACTGCAGGTTTCAGTCGCTGGACATTTTCACCCCATGGCTACAAACTACCATCAACAGAAAGCTATTTTCAAGAGAAAAAGGAAGTTTTCACCCTCTGGACCCACATAGCGGGAAGACATGAACTTGCTAGCCAGCATCAGGCAAATCTACCTAGGATCTCTTCAGCACATTTAATAAACGTACTTCAGTCATTGCAATAATTGCTCCTCTCCTTCCGTCTTACCAGAGTTGATAGAGAATGGAAGTCCTTTGGTAGCTCGGATGGGGCCGTGTCCACATGCACTGACGTGGTGACATCCCCAGAGTCAGAGACAGGTGTGAGGGGTCTGATCTTCAACAGGTCGGCTTTCTGGGATCTCTGACCCCAGGAGCTCATGCAAACAAGAGCCTCCACAGCTTCCATATCATTCTGCTCCAAGATACTGCATGTGGACCTCTCGCTGTCGTGTCGCTTCCTCTCCAGGATTGACTCACATATGTCCATGATGTCAACCTAAAGGCAGAACAACAGGATGGCTCCTCAGTCCCCGGAAACACAGGGAGGGGCACCCCGACAGACAGGATGGGGACGCGCAAGGCAGCCCGCCAAGCACCACGGGCAGCATGTGGATGCACACTGGCTTTCAGGAAGGATGCCCACAGAAACACCCGAGGACCACCGAGCCCCAAGATAGCATTCTGCCGAAGGGAGGAGGAGGAATGAACTCAGCTGGCCAGTGGCTTCCACAGGAAACTCTGAGGCTTAACAAAGATTAAGTTCCTGTCTTCCGTCAGTAAAATGAATACTACGACTTATTTCTAGAGGTGTGAGCCTGTCTAGTACCTAATTGTCCCCGGCCGAGAAGAAAGGACACCCACGGCTCAGGTCGGCTGAGATGAGAGCCACAGCTGGCGAAGCCATCCGAGTATCCCCGCAGATGCATCTGTGACAACCCTGGAGGATCCACACCAGGCAGGGCATCCATTGCTCAGCAGAGCTCGGGGCAGGACAGCCTGTGCTGTTCGGCTTGGGTCCCCACACCCGGGGGCACCGAGTCACTTCTGAGGCCACCAGGCCAGCGAGGGGACGAAAGAAAGTGTAAGATCCGCCACCAGCCCGGGGCCTGAGGGCTTTCCAGCGCAGCACCCTGTCTTTTTAAGCAAAAGAGGGACAGGAAGAGACTGGAACGGATCTGTTCCCAAAGAAACTTTACATCTAGGAAGATACACACTTCTAGTCATTTCAGTTGCTCAGTCATGTCCGACTCTTCGAGACCCCATGAAATGCAGGACGCCAGGCCTCCCTGTCCATCACCAACTCCCCGAGCTTGCTCAAACTCATGTCCATCACACTGGTGATGTCTTCCAACCATCTCATCCTCTGTCGTCCCCTTCTCCTCCTGCCTTCAATCTTTGCCAGGACCAGAGTCTTTTCCAATGAGTCAGTTCTTCGCATCAGGTGGCCAAAATATTGGAGTTTCTAGTCAGTTTGCCTCAATATCCCACCTGTCCTGCCCAGGTTGCCCCCCACCCGACCGCCAGGACCCAGGTAACGCTGCTGCCTTTTACAAAGGCCGCTCTGGCCCCGCTTCTGCCCGAAGCTTCGGCCCGCCGCTCCGGGCCTCCTCGGAAAGAGCTGCAAACTCACAGACGTGGGGCCTGTCGCCTGCTTGGCGAGGAGGAACAGGGCGGTGCGGGGCCCCCGGACCTCTCTCTCGGCTCCTCAGCGGACCGCGCGGTTCGACGACTAGGCCCCAGGTGCAGCCAGCGAAATCCGCGCGACCCTCAAGCCTGGACGGGAGCACCCCCGGGGTAGAGGCGCAGCGCCCCGCCCCCCGCGTGCTGCCTTCCCACCAGCCCTCGCCCCGCCTCCACCTTCCCGCCAGCTGTTGCCCCGCCCCCTCGGCCTTCTCACCGCCCAAGGGTCGCCTTCCCACAGTCCCCGCCCCTCCTCCGGCACCCCGCCCCCGCAGCCCTCTCCCCGCCAGCTGTTGCCCCGCCCCATCGGCCTTTTCACCGCCGGCGGGCCGCGTTCCCAGTCCCCGCACCTCGGATAGCACCCAGCCCCGCTAAAGCCTTGCTCCGCCCCCTCGGTATTGCCCCGCCCCTTTCCCCGCCCCACCCTCCGGCCAGCTTTTGCACCGCCCCCTCGGCCTTTTCACCGCCTGCAGGCCGCGTTCCCACAGTCCCAGCCCCTCCACCGGCGCCCCGCCCCCGCAGCCCTCGCCCCGCCCCTCGGCATTTCCCCGCCCCTCCGCCGGCGCCCCGCCCCCCGCAGCCCTGGCCTCGCGTTCCCGCCGGTCGCGCCCTGCCCAACGGCCCCCTCCTCACCGGATCTGGTGACGTCATGGCTGGAAATAGCCCCGCACCTGGGGGCTGGCAGGGCGGGGCCGCTGCGGCAGCGCCGGACAAAGCTGTGCGTGGAGCAGCGCGAAGCACACGCCCCCTTCCCGCCCCTCCTGCCGCGGCCTCACACGGCCGCCTCCCCTCCCGGCAGCCGAACCCGCCGGGGTTCCTAGCTGTGCGCGCGCGGCGGCGGCGAGGCCCCGGGCCCTCCTCCACTCGGCGGGCCCCCACAAGGCCTCGCGTCCCCGCCTCGCCCCTCGCACCGATGGGCGGCCACTCACCACGCGCGGCGCGTCGCCCGGGCCCGCGGAGTCCGGCGTGTGCATCGTGCCGGCGGCCCGGAGGCAACAAAGCGCCCGCGAGGCAGGAGCTCGGGGGCTCGGCAGCTGCCGCACGTGCGCGGCGGGCGGCGGCGGCGACCACCCGGAGCACCGGCGGCCGGCGCGCGCCTCCGCCCGCCCGTGCGTCTCTGCCCTGGCGCGGCCCTCGCGGCGCGGGCGGGGCGGGGCCGGGGCCGGGGCCGGGGCTGGAGCGGCGCGGGGGCGGAGCGCGGAGGCGAACCAAAACACGCCCCGCCCTGGAGGGGGCGGGGCCGCAAGAGCGGCAGCCAATCCTCGCCCGGCCCGTTCGCCGCCGGCCAATCGGCGCCACGCCGGGCCGCGTGATCAGAGCCTGGCCTCGGCGTGATCGGGCAGGGCGGGACGCGGCACGTGTTTTGGTCGCGGCGACGGGGCGGGGCCTGAGGCCCTGGAAAGTAGGGGAAAGGTCCCGGCGGCGGCGGCGGTGCTGGGATGCGATGTGTCTGCCACGGCTGCGGCGGCCCGCCGGGCGAACAGGCGCTGGGGACTGACCGCGCAGCTGGGGCCGGGGCAGTCCCTGAGCCTAAGGAGCTGGCTAGGGAGAAGGTCTGGGCTTAAAGGCGTGGGAGGTGGGGCACTGCCCGCAGCCTGCTAGAGCGCAGGTCCCCACCGAGTGAATCCGCACTGTGGAGGCGGCTCACCTAGAGGCCTCTACCCAGATTTTGCTTTCTTGAGCCCCAGGTTACGTTTCCTGCATCTGCTCTTTGCAGCAGATGTCCAGAGCCCAAGCTTCTAGACTTGTGTCTGCTGGACGCGCCACCCTCCCCCCATCCCCTGTCTCCAGGCAGCTCCGTGCTGCAGCTTCCGCTTAGTTCAGGGGGAGTGGGGAATTGAGGGCAAGACGGATGCCCACCCAAAAGTCACCTGGTGAAACCCATTCTCCCCAGACCAGGTGTGAGCGTCACTCCCCTCTGGGACGTCTTCAGGCCTGAATGAGAGATGCCAATCCCCCACCCCCACCCCCGCTCCCTTCGCCTACCCCACCTCCCACCAGCATTTCGGTTTCCTGTATCTCGTTGGGTGTGGTTTATCCATTCGGCAGCTCAAAGTTCCTTAAGAACAGGCTCAGTTTATTTGTACTCCCACCCACCCACCCCCCCCGCAGCCTGCAGCGAGGCATGAGACCACCTTTCATCCACTCACGTGACCCATGCTTGCTGAGCTCGGATATGGGTTGGCACAGTTCACGGTCCAGAGGCCACGGTCGGGAAACCTCGGCCCTAAAAGCTGAGAGCAGGTGAAAGGAAAGAAAACCTTCCCAGTGGGGACTGGCTCCTAGGAAAAGAATCCCGGAGCCTAAGGAACAGGCCACCAGAGCACCAGGCCCTCCGGCTTGTACGGATAAGTAAGCAGATGGGGCCCAGGGCTCTGGCCAGCTTGTTCCGCGACAGGCCTGCTCTGTTGGGCAGAGGGATGATAAGCTGGCCTCCGGCTTCTGTCCATTTCATCTTCAGGTCATTCCCAGTACCTTTCATGGCCTGTAACCTTTCTGTTTCTTTAGTTATTTGTTAACTGTCTCTCGACCAGAAGGAACCCTCCTCCCAAGTAGTTAGGGACCCTTGTCTGATTCACCATGAACCTCCGGTGCCAGGTTCAGTGCAAGCACAGTAACCATTGGTTGAATGAGTGAATGAAGGCCAACACCATCCCCACCACACCCACTCGAACCTTGGACATCCTGCAGACACCTCTAATTAAATGTCCTTGAAACAGAATTTCCGTTCTACCACAGTCTGGATTTCTCATCTCCGGAAGGAAACCCACCAGGTACCTCATCCCTTCATCCAGAAATCTGAGAGTCACCTTTGACCCTTCCCTTACCTACACTTGCTTTCTTCTGCCAGTTACTTTGTGTTGTTGTTCTTTCTAAATACCCCTCAAACTCTTAACTTCTCTCCATTGCCTACTCCTGCTGTGGTTCAAGCCACCATCTTTTCTCCTTTTCTCACCTGAATTATTCCACTGCTTCCCACTGGGTCTCTCTGCCCTTAGCTTCATCGCCTGCAGCCTGCCTCTCGTCTCACTGCCAGAATGATCTTCCAGAAGTAGAGATGTTATGAAACCCTCAGTTTGGAATTCAAAGAGCTATGGGACTGAGGCTTACTCCTTAGGTGGGACTCCATGAGTCTGCGTAACCAGGCCCTTGCCAGAGCTTCCTGCACCATTCAAACCAGTTCCCCAAATCCTTTTCCCTCCTGACCCGTAGCCCCAGTACAGAGTCCCGTGTCCCCTACACCACATGAAGTCACTCTCTTCTACTTTGTAAGTGGCATTCCCTCTGCATGGAACACCCCTTCCCTTCTCCACTTTTACTTTCTAAGACTTCAGTGTGACTCCTCAGTGAAGCCCTTCTTGACCCCTGAATGGCAAGTCAGCTCAGCCAGGTGCTAAGTGCAGGATTTTGAAGTCAAACCTGGATGCAAACACCAGCTCTGCCAGTGTGGCCAGGCCACATGGCTGGGTGTGTCGCTGTAGAAGAGGAGGTGGCAGCCGCCCTCTGGAAATCTACAGTAGCAGCTCCTCTCACCAGCAGCTCAGTGCCTGCTCCCTGGACAGCAGGCTGGCACAGGGCTCTGCAGGCATAAGGCATTGTCCTTCCTATGTGTGTCCATGTGACGGACAGACAGGTCTTATGCTCGTCCCTCTTCCTTTCTCCACCCCCTTTACCCAGTTGCTGCTTTTCCATGAAGCATTTGTATTCATCCCCGCACACACGTGCATAAGCACGCGCGTGCACACACACAAACACACTCACCCCAAGCTGAGGTTGCTGCCAGACCCCACATTCTGGTCCTTCTTATAGTCAGTGAGATATTGACATGCTTATAAACTGAAGACAGGCACAAGTCATTCACTCTGAGCCATCACCAAATCCCTCATTGGCACCAGGCCCCACACTGTCTAGGGGAGGGCGCAGTCCAGCAGGCAGACTGGGCCTCCTGTATACAGCGGAGCGTGTTGCCACCAGCTAGACTCCCACCACTTCTCGTGGGTCCTCCCAGAATCTGTGTATATACAGAAATACTTTTACACAGAGGATAATGATCTATGCACCTGCTGAATCTTGCTGGCTGATTTCACAATGCGTCTTGGAGGCTGTTGCATGTCTGTGAACAAAGATCACTCTTGTGTTTTATCATGGTTAAGTAACTATTCCGTTATACGGCTGTTGTACTTAACCACTCCTGCTTAAATCACCAGGGAATTTAGGCTATTTCCAGTTTTCCAGGACATCATCCACATGCAAGAATAATTTCCTAGAATTGGAATTGCTGAACATGCCCTTGGATTTCTTTTTTAAAATAATTATTTGGCTGCACTGGGTCTTAGTTGCAGCATATGGGATCTTTAGTTGAGGCGTGCTAATTCTTAGCTGCGGCTTGTGGGATCTAGTTCCCTGACCAAATATTGGACCTGGGCCCCCTGCATTGGGAGCGTGGACCCAGCCAGTGGACCACCAGGAAAGTCCCTTGCATTTCTTTTCCCATTTTTTTCCCCTTTTGATAAATTTTGTCAAAGTATAGCTTAGATATCAGAAAATGCAAAAACTTAGATGTATGAGGCAAACACACATGTGTCATGGCATGAAGCTCAAGAAACAGAGTGTTAGCAGAGTTGTGGATGCCCCCTCCCTGACTCCACCCAGGATAATGCCTGTCTTGACTTCTAACACCATCGGATGCCTTTGCCTGTATTGAAACTTGTATCAAGTGAATCATAACAGTTTGTTCTCTTTGAGGTATGGCATGGAGTTGTGTGTAGTTGAGATCATTTATTATTCTTGCTGTAAAATACAGCACGATCTATCCACCTGTTCTTCTTCTTCTTTTTTTTTTTTTTTTTGTTATGTAGGAATTTTATTACTGACTTGACTTGAAGGCAGTTGTTTTATAGAAGACTTTTTCTTTGTAAGATCCCACTTCCCACATCTTCCTTTCTTGGCTGCATACTTTCTCATGTTCTTAATGATGTATTCTTTTTTTTTTTTTATTAGTTGGAGACTAATTACTTTACAATATTGTAGTGGTTTTTGCCATACATTGACATGAATCAGCCATGGATTTACATGTGTTCCCCATCCCAATCCCCCCTCCCACCTCCCTCTCCATCCCATCCCTCTGGGTCTTCCCAGTGAACCAGCCCTGAGCACTTGTCTCATGCATCCAACCTGGGCTGGTGGTCTGTTTCACCCTTGATAGTATACCTGTTTCAATGCTAGTCTCTCAGAACATCCCACCCTCGACTTCTCCCACAGAGTCCCAAAGTCTGTTCTGTACATCTGTGTCTCTTTTTCTGTTTTGCATATTGGGTTATCGTTACCATCTTTTTTAAATTCCATATGTATGTGTTAGTATACTGTATTGGTCTTTATCTTTCTGGCTTACTTCACTCTGTATAATGGGCTCCAGTTTCATCCATCTCATTAGAACTGATTCAAATGAATTCTTTTTAATGGCTGAGTAATATTCCATTGTGTACATGTACCATAGCTTCCTTATCCATTCGTCTGCTGATGGGCATCTAGGTTGCTTCCATGTCCTGGCTATTATAAACAGTGCTACGATGAACATTGGGGTGCACATGTCTCTTTCAGATCTAGTGTCCTCGGTGTGTATGCCCAGCCACCTGTTCTTCTGTCCATTGGCATCAGCACTGTTTCCAGTCTGGGGCTGTTATGACTAAAGCGGCTTTGAGAATTCTGATACCTCAGTTCAGTTCAGTTGCTCAGTCATGTCTGACTCTTTGCAACCCCATGAACCGCAGCACACCAGGCCTCCCTGTCCATCACCAACTCCCAGAGTTTACCGAAATTCATGTCCATTGACTCAGTGATGCCATCTAACCATCTCATCCTCTGTCGTCCCCTTCTCCTCCTGCCTTCAATCTTTCGCAACATCAGGGTCTTTCCAAATGAGTCAGCTCTTGCATCAAGTGGCCAAAATATTGGAGTTTCAGCTTCAACATCAGTCCTTCCAATGAACACCCAGGACTGATCTCCTTTAGAATGAACTAGTTGAATCTCCTTGCAGTCCAAGGGACTCTCAAGAGTCTTCTCCAACACCACAGTTCAAAAGCATCAATTCTGCGCTCAGCTTTCTTTATAGTCCAACTCTCACATCCATACATAACTACTGGAAAAACCATAGCCTTGACTAGACGGACCTTTGTCGACAAAGTAATGTCTCTGCTTTTTAATATGCTGTCTAGGTTGGTCATAACTTTCCTTCCAAGGAGTAAGCGTCTTTTAATTTCATGGCTGCAGTCACCATCTGCAGTGATTTTGGAGCCCCCAAAAATAAAGTCAGCCACTGTTTCCACTGTCTCCCCATCTATTTCCCATGAGGTGATGGGACCAGATGCCATGATCTTAGTTTTCTGAATGTTGAGATTTAAGCCAACTTTTTCACTCTCCTCTTTCACTTTCATCAAGAAGCTTGTTAGTTCTTCTTCACTTTCTGCCATAAGGGTGGTGTCATCTGCATATCTGACGTTATTGATATTTCTCCCGGCAATCTTGATTCCAGCTTGTGCTTCTTCCAGCCCAGCGTTTCTCATATGTACTCTGCATATAAGTTGAATAAGCAGGGTGACAATATACAGCCTTGGCGTACTCCTTTTCCTATTTGGAACCAGTCTGTTGTTCCATGTCCAGTTCTAACTGTTGCTTCCTGACCTGCATACAGATTTCTCAAGAGGGAAGTTAGGTGGTCTGGTATTCCCATTTCTTGAAGAATTTTCCACAGTTTATTGTGATCTACACAGTCAACGGCTTTGGCAGAGTCAATGAAGCAGAAATAGATGTTTTTCTGGAACTCTGTTGCTTTTTCGATGATCCAGCAAATGTTGGCAATTTGATCTCTGGTTCCTCTGCCTTTTCTAAAACCAGCTTGAACATCTGGAAGGTCATGGTTCATGTATTGCTGAAGCCTGGCTTGGAGAATTTTGAGCATTACTTTACTAGCATGGGTAGGTGCACTTTTAATTGAGGGAAATTGTCAAATTGCCCTAGCAAACATGCTTTTGTGTCCATTGACCCTGTCAAAAATAAGCTGGAAAGACGTTCCCCTATGCTTCACTAATAATGGGCCTTCTCAAATATTCTGACTTCTACCAAGCTAAGTTGAAAAAATGACAACTCGTAACAGTTGATTGCATTTCTTTGGTGGAGTTTTCTTGACGGTTTTTCATGTATTTAAAAGCCATCATGGACTTCCCTGGTGGCACAGTGGATAAGAAAACGCCGGCCAGTGCAAGGGCTCCATCCCTAGTCCAGGAAGATCCCACATGCCACAAAGCAGCAGCCCATGGATCACAACTGCTGAGCCCCATGCTCAAGGGCCCAGTAGCTACAACTGATGAGCCCCTGAGCCACAAGTGCTGAAGCCTGAGCACCTTTGAGTGTGTGCTCCACAACAAGAAAAGCCACCATAATGAGAAGCCTGTGCACCGCAACGAAGAGTAGCCCTCACTATCCACATCTCGAGACAAGCTCGCACACAGCAAAGAAGACCCAGAACAACCAAAAGTTAATGAATTTTTAAAAAGAGTCTAAAACAAGATATTATATTAAAAAAGCCATCTTGATTTCAAAAAGCTCTTTGATTCTAATCAGCCGTGAATTGTGATCAAGTTAGTTTTCATTGTTTGGTTATGAATGAGAAAAATAAGTGCAAGAAATGCATTTTTTTCATATAGTCAAGTACAGAAGGACTATGGTTTATTCAGACTATCATTAATTTGTTATTAAACCTGTTTTTTTTCTTGTGAGATGTCATGTCTTTTAGGAAGAGCTGCTGATAGTAGATGGTACATCATACTCTAACTTGTGAGAACAAAACACTGGCAACCCTAAGACAGCGCCCTCAAAATTGTTCTGAAATTTTATGGTCAGTGAAATGCCCACATCTGGGAATTTCTGGACTAGATGCTTCCGAAGCACCATTCCACCTTGGGTAACCATGGTTCTACAAGGGCTGGTCCTCTTTTCATGTTGAAATGGAAGGAGCTGATTTGAAGGCCTAGTCAGAAACAGATGGTTGGCACTTCACCCTGCTCTGGGCCTGGCAGCCACGAAGAGTCAAGGACCCACAGCAGAGGCGGTGGGGGCGTGGACTCTTTCTTTCTCCTGACCCTCAGCATCCCCTCCTTGGGTTGCAGACTGGCTGGTCCAGGCTCTGCCAGCCCTTGAGTATTTCAGTCTTTGGCCTGAGCCCAGCTGCAGAGCCAAGAGGAACAAAGCAAGTCTGGAGACTGCTCTCCCTGCCCGCAGTGCGGCAGGGTGGGTGGGAGGACAGGGAAGAGCAGACTTGGGAGGGGAGAGCTGGCCGCCTGTGAGGCCTGAGTCCAGCCCATCCTTCCTGCTTTTCTTCCTGGCTGAGCCCACTGGCTGGAAGCCACACAAGGACCAGAACATGCTATAAACTGACCAGTAGCTTTACCCGCAAGCTGGTTGACCAAATGACCTCATTGATGATTGACTAGTGGATGATTCATGAATCACTGACCCACCAATCTCCCACCTGTTGAGTGACTGACCCACCAACCTGACAGCAGGCATCTAACACCTTTGGTTTCTTCATCTATAAAATGGGGCAGAAACTGAGGACTAGGGACGTGAAGCAGCCGTGGCTGGCAGAGGTGGAGCCAGGCTCATGTCTCAGACTCATGGCCCCTGCTTCTTTCTCCCAACCATCTCCTCCTGCAAATGGGCCCTAAGAGCACGTGTGAGTTCAATGAATGGACTTGGGAGGGGGCCTCTGCAGCTCCCAGCAGACAAAGGGGACAGTCAGCTCCTTCTGTACGTGCTTGTGCGCACACGCACACACACACGCACACACACACACACACACTCCTTCATGCTGTGCTCTGTCGTCTCTGTGTGTCCTCAGGAGGCCAGGATACACCTCTGTGTATTGCATCTTCAAACCTAAGAGGGAGAACTGGGCTCTGTGTATGTCAGGCCCCTGGTCCTGGGGTAGAGTGGCCACGTAGTCTACAACCTGCACCATTTGCCAAAGGAGAGCTCCAGGGTGGGACTGTGGGCACACTGGGCCCTTGGAGGCTTCCCTTAGGAGACGGTGGTGGGGTCTTGAGAGAGCGGGCTGGGCAGCCTGCGGAGCCGTGGGGAAGGAGGGCCCTGCTGTCTGCCTGGTGCAGGGGGACCGTCGGGGGGACCAGACCCACCCCTGCTCTTTGGTCCCACCATTTGGCAGGAAAGACTGACCCATGAATGAGGACCATGTGGGGAGCGGGGGAGCGGGCAGGCAGAGGGGACCCTGCAGGCTCTGCCTGCGAGCTAGCGGGAGGGCTGTTTCCGTAAGAGGTTATCGGAGCTGGTGTTAAGGGACACGGGGGAAGTAGCTGTCCAGGGAATGGAGGTGCCATCTCACTGCTGATGACACACCTCACCTGTGCATATGCAGAGGGTGCTAAAGGTGGAAATAGGCTTGGCAGAAGGCCTGAGACCTGGGGAGAGTGGCCAGTCCAGCGGCTCTCACACGTGAGCAGCACCGGTATGCCCTGGGGGCTGTGTCAAAACAGAGTGCCGGGTCCACCCCATGTGTCTGATACAGCAGGTCTCCAATGGTGTCGGAGAACCAGCATTTCTGATAAGTTCCCGGATGTTGTTGCTGTCACTGGTCCAGGGACCCAGCTGCGAGAAGCAGTCCTCTTGTCCACCCTCCTCATTTTGTAGGAAGAGAAACAGACCCAGAGAATGGAAACCACTCATCCAGATCACTCTCAAATGACCAGAACCCACACATCCCGGCTCCATGCCCTCCACCACCTTACAAGGCCCCCTGCATGGATGCCACAAGGCCACTGTCCTGAGAACAGCCAGCCCCAGAAAAAAAGCCCTCGGAGGTCAGTGCAGCATTAGGCAACAGCACAACGAACCTGCTGGCCGGGCAGGCAGTCTCCCAAGTGTCCTGTGGCCGCCCAGCCTGTCTGCCTGGCCAGCGGCCTGTACCTGGGTATGCTGCCAGCCCGGCTTCCCCAATGGTCCAGTGTGATGCTGGCAACAGCCCAGGTGGGCAGCAAGGTCAGCTGGACAGCAGCTCGACACGTTGGCAGAGTGGCCAGTTGAGAAGTGTCTCACAGGGGGCTTGTGTTGGCCCTGCAAGGGTCCTGCCCGGATGCCCGCTTCTGACTGCTGCCCTCCAGCAGTGCCAGATCCAGCCTCAGTTGCATTATATCACCTCAGTGGTCCCAAGCTGGCATGACTCAACATAGGAATGGATTTTAATCCTCGAAGGAGTTGTCAGCTTCCAGCTCAGAGCTGAGTACAGCGGCACCAGGGGGTGTTGCCGCCATCCCTCAGGTGGGCTGGCCCCACTGCCAGCCGCTTCCTGGGGAACCAGGGGACCCCTGGGCGGCAGCTCCTGCTCCCCATGGCTTCTTCTCTGCCCTGAAGCCCCTCGTCTCCCCCATGAAGCCCCTGACCCAGGTTCAGGCAGTGCCCCTCCCCCTCAGTGTCCCGCATGGCATCTCTTTGGTGACAGTTGCTGTGTTTACCACTTCCCGTCTATCTCTTTCCTGAACCCAGACCTCTGACCTCACAGCAGGCCCATGTGGACGGGGCTGAAACAGGAGTAAACTGCTTATCCAGGATGAGTTAGAAAATGCCTTGTGCTTGGTTTGCCTGGAGCCCCTGCCCCGACGCCTTTCCAGTTCTGTGTCACTGTCGGATCCCCCGGCTCCCTTGCGTCCCTGCCCGTCGTGGGCTCTGAGGGACACACTGGCTCAGGCTCACAGTGTACGAGCCATCTTCACTGCCTTTCTATCTCCCTCCTGCTGGGCAGGGATGCTGAGTGGTGGGAGCCTTCTCTCCCGGAACCCTGACTCTGCTGGGGCCAGCGCCATGGGAGCCTCCAGAGACCCAGGGCGGGGAGATGGGAGGACTTGACCCCTGCGCTTAGCTCCCCGGGGCAGGGACAACAACAGGCTCAGAGTTTTGCTGTTTCTGTTGAAGTGCAAGCAAGTTCACATTGAAGCCTGATGCTCTGTCAGCCACTGGGAAGAGATGAGTGTGACACACTTCCAGCTCTCATGGACTTAGCTCAGTACCTGTGTGACCTTAGGCAGGTTGCTTAGCCTCTCTGAGCCCCAGGTTGCTCTTCTGTAAAATGGGGATGGTAAAATATTTACTTCTAGGAATGTCTTGGGGATTACATGAGCTGATGCTTATGTAACTATTCGTCAAAGATGCCTGCCACATGACTACTCATAAATGGTGATTAAAAAGCTGTCTTGTGTCCAACCAGTCGATCCTAAAGGAAATCAGTTCTAAGTATTAATTAGAAGGACTGATGCTGAAGCTGAAACTCCAATCCTTTGGCCACCTGATGTGAAGAACTGACTCATTTGAAAAGACCCTGATACTGGGAAAGATTGAAGGCAGGAGGAGAAGGGGACAACAGAGGATGAAATGGTTTGGATGGCATCACCGACTCAATGGACATGAGTTTGAGTAAACTCCGGCAGTTGGAGATGGACAGGGAGGCCTGGCGTGCTGCAGTCCATGGGGTCGCAAGCAGTCAGACACGACTGAGTGATTGAACTGAACTGAACTGATAAAGGAGGCTCACAAGGAAAGTGGTGATAATGGTGTTGCTGTTTAGTCGCTAAGTCGTGTCTGACTCTTTGTGACCCTTGAACTGCAGCATGCCAGGCGTCCCTGTCCTTCACCATCGCCCAGAGTTTGCTCAAACTCATGTCCATTGAGTCGGTGATGCCATCCAACGGTCTCGTCCTCTGTCGTCCCCTTCCCCTGCCTTCCTACAGCGAATGGGAATATGTGTTAGGATTGTAACAAATGCAGGAACTGCCCTGCGAAGGGTGAGCTCCCCAACTTGAGATGCACCCACACCAGACAGGGCAGAAATCCACTGGGGTGTGGATTCCCGCCGACAGTGGGCTGGCTGCTGGGGCCCCAGGGCCAGTCCTGAGATTCTAGGGGCTCAGGGCCACACTGACTCCACAACCTTGGGCGGTTCCTCCCAAGGACCCCTCGGTGCCTACAGACTGTCTTACTGCCCACGGCAGCCCTTCCTCACAGGGAGCAGCAGCCTCCGCATCAGCGTGTCTTTACCAAGCTCTTGCCCAAGTGGCCACACTGTCTGCTGTTAGCAGGTACCACAAGTCCTTGAGAGGCAGGCTTAGCTTGGCACCCCCACTCCAGCATATGTGCCAACCGTGTAAGTGCAGAGCCTGCCAGGGAGTCATTCTGAAGGTCATGCATGGCCTCACTTCAGGGGTCTACCAAGTTGGTGGCCCCACTTGCTGGCCAAGGATTCTGGGAGAAACTCAAGTTCCTCCTCTGCATTACTTTGACCGGCTCATGCAGGGGTTAACCCCCAGGGAAGTGAGCCTCAGCAGGAAATCCTAACTCACCGGCCCAGCCAAGCCCTCCGGGGCCTTGCTTGCCTTCACACTTCCGGACTGCATCCAGCATGTGGTCCACTCCGCTCGTTTCCTCCTGGGCTCCTTTACGGGGCTTCCTGAGGGCTCGGGCCCTCCAGGCACCTGGACGCCTTAGCTGTCGGGCTCAGGAGGAAATTTGAGGAGCCATGGTGTCTGCCAGGTGACATAGCTCCTCCATCCCTGTGGGAGGATGGCTTGCCAGGGTCTGGGCCCCCGGCCTGGGCAGTGATCACAGACTTAAGGAGGCCTGAGTCTCTCCTGAGAAGGGACCTCTTGACCTCTGCTTTGTCTGATCTCCAGGCCTGACCCCAGATCTTAGGCCGCTTGAGTCAAGAGTGGGGCATGTGGGCTGTAGCGATAATCTCTTATACACACACATTTACAAATGCTTTCCCCTCATTTTCTCCTCGTGATCCCCTAGGCAGGGACCACTGTCTTTAGGAGGTCAGTTTCTTCAACTAAAATGGGAGCAATCACACTTCCCTAGCAGGGTTGTGTTAGGAATTAGAGGTGATGCTCACAAAGCATGGTCCTTACAGGGCGTCAGATGAGCCCCCATCCAGAGAGGTGATTTCTCTGGTTTGGCTGGGCCCAAACTCACCCTCATGTCAGACCCATTTATGATGCTGGGGGAGAGGGGGAACTTTTTATTCTATGTCTGGGGGAGAGGGGGCAGCTGGGATCCCCACACTGGGCCAGCACCCATCACCCTGGACGCGGGACCCCCAGAAACCCTGGCAGGGGCAGGGGCCAGAGTCCCCGGGGATAGAGGAAGGCACCGAGATCCCTGGTGTAGGGCAGGAGGCCACTGAGCTTGCATCCCCAGGGTGGGCGGCCTGGTGGGGAGGCCAGGGTGTCAGGCCGGCCTCAGCTGGGATGGTCCCAGGGCACTCTCGGAGGGCACCCCATCCTACAGCCAGGCCTTTGAGCTGTTTTGGACACACATGCACTTCATTGCTCAGCCATTTCAATTTCTTTTTGGCAGCGCCATGCAGCATGTGGGATCTTAGTTCCCCGACCAAGGATCAAACCCACGCCCTGTGCACTGGGAGTGTGGAGTCTTAGCTGCTGGACTGCCAGGGAAGGCCCTTAGCTGTCTCAGAGCAAAGCTGGGAGATCATGTAAGCTCCCCACCCTCCGGCTTCCTGGCTCCCTTCACAGTTCCGGGCCGGGAAGGAAGGGAGGGACAAGGGTGTCACAGGCCCAGAGCATTACTCAAGGCGGAGGCAGGTGGGAAGGGGCCCTGGAAGCCCCTGGTCCCGCAGGGCCCTCTGAGGGCTTTGTCTGGTACCCCGAAAGCAGGAAGCGCCCCACCCTGGGCAATCCCTCCGCAGCCTCTGGGTGGGCTTGGCCCACTTCCCCTGCCAAGGGACACACCCGGGCTGTTGGGCTCTGCAGCCACTGGGGAGAGGTTAGCGAGGCAGGCTCCTTTTGGCCTCAGCCTCTGGGGTTTCCCTCTCTGGGGTAGGAGAGGACTTGGTTGGTATGGTGGTAGTAGACTGGCAGAAGCACAGATAAAATAGTCCAGCCAGCCTCTGTGGATTCCAGCAAGCATCAGCTAAACCCCAGATGCTCTGGCAGTCCGAACAGGAGAGGAGGGTTGGGAAGCATTTGTTCCCAAGATCATACTCCATTCACATGGAGATGCTGTTCTTCCTTCAGAAGACACAAAAGGGTTCAATGACCCCCACTCCCATCCAGAAAGTGACACGTTATTCATTTATTCATTTCAACAGACCCTTGCTGACAGCCAGCCCGGAACTGGTCTCAGGGTTCCGGAGAGTGAGCCTTGCTGGTGTCCCAGAGTCCACAGTCTGGAGGACACGGGGTGACCAGGTGTTGGAGTCTGGGCCAGAGGAACTGTGTGGGGAGTGTGGAGCCCAAGGCAGATCAGCACTTCATCCTGGGGTCAGAACCCTACCTCTTGGCCTTGTTTGAGCTGAGCCTCAAAGAGGAAAGAAAAAAGGAAGCATAAAGGAGTGTGTGTGTGTGTGTGTGTGTGTGTGTGTGTGTGTGTGTGGTTGGGTATGGGTGTGTTGGCGTGGGAGGGAGGGGTGGGAGACAGACAATAATTTGGGCTTTTTTTTTTGTTTTCTGCTGAAAAGTATACCAACATAAGGGCTTTCCAGGTGGCACTAGTAGTAAAAAACCCGCCTGCCAATGCAGGAGATGTAAGAGACATGAGTTCAATCTCAGATCTGGGAAGATCCCCTGGAGGAGGAAATGGCAACCCACTCCAGTATTCTTGCCTGGAGCATCCCATGGACAGAGGAGCCTGGCGGGCTGCAGTCCATGGGGTGGCAAAGAGTCAGACACAACTTAGCAACTAAAACAACAACGAGTATGAGATTTCCACATACAGTATATTATTATTAATATGTATTATCATGTATGATATATATTGTGTAATATTACATATATATATGGAGAGAGAGAGAACACGAGAGATATTTGTTACAAGGAGGTGACTTGCACAATTGTGGGGGCTGGTTAAGTGAGTTAGAAATTCACAGGATAGGTGGCAGGCTGGACCCTCTTGGGCACGACCGACCACTGCAGACACAGGTGGAATTTCTTCTTCTTCAGGGTGACCTCAGCTTTGCTATAAGGCCTTTCGCTGGTTGGAAGAGACCCACTCATATTACGGAGGGCAACCTCCTTTGCTTAAAGCCACCTGACTGTGGACATTAACCACATGGACAAAATCCCTTCCCAGCAACCCTCTAGGTTAGTGTTGATGGACTAACTGGTGATGAGAGTCTGGCCAAGTTGACAGGGAAGACGAACCATCACACCCAAAGGCCGAGAGCTGCTGAGGATCTGGTGGCGAGAGGCAAGGGGCAGTCTCAGCCTCAGTGACTGCAGCTTTCAGGGGCCACCAGCCTCCCCCAGACCGTTGCCCTGGTTCAGTCCTCCCTGCTCCTGTCCCTCTCCCTTTAGGCCTCTGTGCCTGTGTGTTGGGCAGTGGTGGTGGGGTCTGGGGGTCAAGGCAGGCTCCCCCATCTCCAGGGCTTCACACAGATGTGTGCCCTTTGCTCCCGCAGGCCCCATGGAACCCAGGGGCTGAGCTAACAGCTGGTGCTCAGAGCTGCCTCCTCTGGGCAGCCCTGGCACCCTGGCCTTAGAGACCGCCTATCTGCTGCTCCCTAAGCATCTGCCTGCCCACAGGGGGCGAAGAGGAGCCCCAGTTCTCACGCCGAGGGCCCTGCTTCCACACCACAGAGGGCAAGAAGCAGCTGATGCAGGGCATAGCCCAAGTTCTTTCCCCATGTGCAACAAAGAAGCACAGCAAACAGACAATACATGCCAAGACATGCGGGCTCCACTTTCTAAGGTAAGGCTGAGCGGGAACTCTGAGTGCCTGTGAAAAAAGGGCTCCTGGCCACACACGTCACCTGCCTGGAGCCCACTCACCTCAGACCTCTGCGGTTGTCGCCTGCCAGAAGGAGGAGAGCCACGGTGGCCGGAGCCAGCTGGCACTCCGAGTGTGCACACCCCCTCCAGCCCACGTTTGGTGATGTCATATCGTAGCTTGAGGTCAGCCCTCATGAGAATACTTACACCACAGAAACTGGAAAAGTGAAAAAAGTGTTAGTCACTCAGTTGTATCCGACTCTTTGTGACCCCATGAACTGTAGCCTGCCAGGCTCTTGTGTCCATGGGATCCTCCAGGCAAGAATACCGGAGTGGGTTGTCATTTCCTTTTCCAGGGGATCTTCCCGACCCAGAGATTGAATTTGCATCTCCTGCATTGGCAGGTGGATTCTTTACCACCGAGCCACCTGGGAAGTCCTTGAGCTAGATTTAGGAGAAAATAAAAAGACAATTCAAAAGTCAGAAATTGACTAGAACATCAGCAGTGATCACATTTGGGTAATGGGATTGATGGTTTTATGAGTGATTGAAAAAACTATTCTTAAAACTTTACTCATAAAAACAAGTAGTGGGCTGAACTTGGCTCTTAGGCTGTAACTTGCTGACCCCTGGTCAAATGGGCATTATTGTAGCTAGATCATGGTTACATAGTTCACCACACTGTTCTGTCTACTTCTGCGTATGTTTAGTGTCTTCCTCAATAAAGTATTTAAATCAACAACAATTAACAAAAACGACTTTCCTTCCCAACTATCTTTAAGTTTAATTATATATTTTTTATCCAATTTTATGGAGGTGTAAGAGAGTTGGGACCAAATCCATCCCGAGTCCCCCACTCCTGCCCTGTGCTTCAGGGTCCAGGCGGGTGTGGGGCTGCGGTCACCAGGCTCAGGCTCTCTGGCTCCTGCTTACCTCTATGTGCCTCGGTTTCTCCATCTGCATCTCAGGCTGTGGCTGGGGCTGTGTTTTCACCTGGCCCTGCCGCCTGGTCGTGGCTCTCTGGCAAAGCCCCCCATCCCTGAGGGGTCACGGGCCTGACGGGAAGAGAATCACTGTCTCTGTCTGTCTCAGGGACAGGGTCTGGACAGTGAGGATTTGGGGAGCCCTGCGGCGCTGTGACCCTGGATGAGGAGCCGAGAGTTGGGCCTGGGAGTGTTCAGGGAACTCTAAGCAGATGACAGAGGCTCGAGCCGCCGGGAGGGTCCTAGGAGGAGGACCACCCACAGCGTGGGCAGCGTGAGAACATGGGTCACTGAGCCCGCCCTCAGGACTGACACCCGAGAGAGGAGGACTTCAGGGGCCGAAGGAGCCCAACGGTGGTGGGGCAGGTGCTGGATGGAGGGGGGCACTGGGGTGGTCCAAATCCTGCAGGCCTGCGACCAGGCCCTTCCTGTTCACTCGTGCCGCCGCCAGGCCCAAGCCTAAGAGGGGAGGCAGGAGCCGGCCGCACGTGATTCCTGTTGGCTTCGGGGACCTGGAAGCATCTGGAGGCTGGATCGGGAAGTGGGGGAAAGGTCAGAGCGTCGCGCCGGCGATGGCCTCACTCCAGGGCCGAGGTGGAGGATGGCTGGCGGCCAGCTGGGCCAGACACCCACAGGCCGGCCCTGGGCTGGCTGTCAGCCACCCAGGGGAGGCCGCGCGACCTCGAGGAGGCCAGGGCTGCATCTGCTGTGCTGGCGGGCAGGTGGGCGGAGGCCCCGGGGCTGCTGCTGTCTCTGACCCAGGCTTCTGCAGCCTCGGGGACTGGCTTCACAATGGGAGGGCTTTCTGGGGACGGAGACTCAGGTGGATGGGGGTGCGATAGGGGATCCATGGATGTGAGGCCCCTCAGAGCTAATCATCCATTCCTCCATGCAAAGGGCAGAGGCTCTTGGCGGAGATACGGGACAGAAAGGAGAGGTGGGTCAGGGCTCAGTTTGAGAGTTTCCCCCCAGTGGGTCTGTCCACCTCTGTTTCCCTGCTAATGGGCCTGCCCACCCCTTCCAGGCCACTGCGCGCAAGGAGAGGAAGCTGATTGCCCAAGGAACCAAGTTTTATTATAAAAAATGCTCAGTTTCAGCAACAAAATAAATTGTAAGACATGAGAAGAAATAAGAAAGTATGGCTCATACAGAGGCCCCCAAAAAAGAAAACCCATTCGATAGAAACTGTCTCTGGGGAATCCCAGGCTTCCCAGGTGGCACTTGTGGTAAAGAACCCGCCTGCCAATGCAGGAGATGAAGGAGACATGGGTAAGATCCCTAGTCAGGGAGATCCCCCAGAGGAGGAAATGGCAGCCCACTCCAGTATTGTTGCCTGGAGAATGCCATGAACAGAGGAGACTGGGGGGCTGCAGTCCACAGGGTCGCAAAGAGTCGGACACGATGCATACAATCAACTGAGGAATCCCAGACGTTGGCCTGACTAGATGGAGACTTTCGCTCAGCTATTTCAAATACAATCACAGACCTTCAGGAAACCCTGTCTAAAGAGTAAAGGCGGGAGGATCATGTCTCCCCAGACAGCACCCTCCTGGGGTGGGCGGCCCGGGGCCACCTGCTCCTCCTGCCGACCCGCACCCTCTGTGGGCTACCCAGAGATGGTTGCCATTGGAAATCAGAGCTGGGGGTCACTAGATACCCCTCACGGCCCCCACGCAACCCAGAGGGAGTGGGAAGGGAAGCAGCTGGTTCAGACTGAAGGGGCGTCCGGCCCGCTTCTGCTGAGCTGGGCCCACCCAGGTTGGAGGACAGACTCCATGAGAATAGAAATGGAAAATGGGAGTCAGCTATGGGGAGCAGGGTGGAAACTGGAGAGGAGGGTCACAGCCATCTTCAGAAACCCGGTGCCTTGTGGCTCTGGGGAGGGCCACAGGCTGGCCAGCCGTGTCCACTGCGGTGTGGTGGGGCCTGGCCGCTGAGCCTCTCTGAGCCTGTTGGTTCCTCTGTGAAGTGGATGAGGACGCCTGCCCTCCCATCTCACAGCATGGCCTGTGAGAATCAAAGGCAGAACCGACCCTAAGGGTGGTTCCTCCTCTCCCATGGCTTCTACCCCGGGGAACCCTCCTGGAGGGGAGGAGCCTCTGTCCCTGGGGCACCTTCTCCCTTGGGAGCCGCAGCCTCCAGCCGTCGTGGCCTGCAGGATGTTTGCCTACTCTTATCACAACCCACATGCACACAGCAGTGGAGAGTTCCATGTGGGCGCCTGGTAACTGGGCCATCCGTGCTGGCTGCCAGGCTTGGGCTGGCCACTGCCCCTGTCTGGTCCAGCAGGATGTGGACATGGCAGGGTGAGGTTCGGGGGACCATCTGGCTTGCTGAGAGGTCCGGAACTTCAACAGAGAGCTGACTTAGCCTCAAAATCCCAGGAGGCCAAGAGGTTTGTCCACCTGGACCACCTGAACTGTTGAGCCCAAGATCTGGGTGCACAGGCCGGCCGCAGTGCCCACCTTGGGGACAGGGTCACTCCCGACACCGCCCAGGGTGGGGGCCCAGGACAGGCGGTCAGCACAGCCCCAGAGGAGCGTTCTTTGGCTTTGGCTGCAGGTCTGTGCATTTTTTTGGGTGAACAAAAGTTTTTTATTAGGATTTTATTTTTTAAGAGCAATTTTGGGTTTGTAGCAAAACTGAGAGGAAAGTACAGAGATTTTCCATATATTTGCCCACCTGGCTCACATATGCCCAGTCAACCCCTCACCCCCATGATTAGTGGGACATTTGTCACCATAGATGAGCCTCTATGCTACATCATTGTCCCCCTGCGAGTCTATATGATGATTCACACTCGGCGATGTGCATTCCACAGGCTTGGACAGCCTATAATAGCATGTCAACATGTATCCATCATTACTGTATCACACAGAATATTTTTGCTGTCCCAAGCATCCTCCGTGTTCTGGTTTTTCATCCATCCCCCGGAAACCCTGGGAACCACTGCTATTTTTACTGTCCGTATTGCTTTTTTCTTTTCCAGAATGTCATACAGGTAATGTAGCATTTTCAGATTGACACCTTTCCCTTAGTAATGCATTGGTTTTTAGCGCCGAGTAACACTCCATTGACTGGATGTATCACAGCTGATTTATTCATTCATTTGCTGAAGGACATGTGGGTTGCTCCAAGTTTTGGAAGTTATGAATAGAGCTGCTGTAAACATCTATGCACGGGGCTTTGCGTGGGTATGTTTTCAGCTCTTTTGGGTAAATACCAAGGAGTGTGATTGCTGGATCATATCTATGCTAAGAGTACGGTTTCGTAATAAACTGCCGAACTGTCTTCCCAAGTGGCCGTACCATTTTGCATCCCCGCCAGCAACATCTGGGGGTTCCTGTTGCCCTGCATCCTTGCCAGCATTTGGTGCCGTCCGTGTTTTTCTGGATTTTGGGCATTCTCATGGGTGTGTGATGGCATTTCTCGGTTGTTTTAATTTGCACTCCCTTAATGTCAGATGATGTGAAGCATCTTTTCCTATGTGTATTTGCTGTTGACATGTCCTTTTTTGGTGAGGTGCCTGTAAAGGTCTTTGACCTGTTTCTTAGTTTGGTAGTTTGTTTTCTTCTTATTGAGTTTTTAAAGTCCTCTGTGTATTTTAGATAGCAGTCCTTTATCAGAGATGCTTTTTGCAACTGTTTTTCCCCCAGCCAATGACTTGTCTTCTCATTCTCATGACATTGTCTTTTGCAAAGTCAATGTTTTAAAATTCAATGAAGTCTAGCTGATCAATTATTTCTCTCGTGGTTCATACCTAAAAATTCATCATCATATCCGAAGTCATCTAGATTTTCTCCTGTGTTGTCTTCTATGGATGTTAGGGGTTTTTTTGTATTTATATTTAGGCCTGTGATCCAGTTTTAGCTAAATTTTGTGAAAGATTTACAGTCTGTGTAGATTCATCTTGGGGAAAAGATTCTATATCCATTCCAGGGGGCAAAATCCACCCTCCTGCCCCCCTTTAAAGTGGCCTAGACAGAGCAGTCTGTGTGCTAAACAGCCTGGTGAATTTTGAGCTTCTGGGATCAGAAAGGTTCATGCCTTGCCCCTGCAGAAGGTTATCTCCAGGGAGAGACCTCTCTTCCCGCTTAGGTAGCAGGTCAGGGGACTCTCAAGCGTTTTCTCTTCCTATAACTAACCCCCTGGTCAGCAGTTGAGTTCTTAACATATGGGATGGAATGAAGGAAAGAAAGAAGGAAGGAAGGAAAGAATGAAGGCAGTGGGGAGGGAGGAGGAGAGGGGAGAGAGATAGGAAGGAAGAAAATCCTCAAAAGAAATCAAGAGTAAAAAAAAATTTTTTTTGTATTACTTTAGTTTTTATCTTCTATGCTTTTCCTGAAAAATAAGTGAAAGTGAAGCAAAAGTCACTCAGTCGTGTCAGACTCTTTGTGACCCCGTGGACTATACAGTCCATGGAATTTTCCAGGCCAGAATACTGGAGTGGGTAACCTTTCCCTTCTCCAGGGGACTTTCCCAACCCAGGGATAGAACCCACTGGGTCTCCCGCATTGCAGGCAGATTTTTACCAGCTGAGTCACCAGGGAAGCCCTAAGTAAATGTGTGGGTGTTTTTTTTTTCAGAGGAGAGACGTGACCAGGAGTGTCTGTGTCATTTGCTGTCTGGCCTCAGAGACTTCTGATCGCAGGGGCTGGTGTACGCATGAGTGTGAGGCGGCTCCCCAGGGCCCTGGACTTAATTTTCCGTAAAAAGCAACAGGAGAATCACGCATGGAAAGGAGTAGAGGCCAGCAGTAAAAACCCACTCAGACCCTTGAAATGATCTTCTTTCAAGTACATAATGAAACCTGAACACAGGCATGCTGGCTGGGAATATTTCTGGGAAAGAAAGTCAAACTTTCTTTTCTAATCCCTACAAGAATCGCACCCCACCCCAGGCCCCAACCCCAGGTGCATGACTCTCCAAAAAACCTGCCTAGCCTTCCTCAGCATTTCATACTAGAGATCGCGAGGGAGCACCTCTTCAGTAGTATCATACAGGAGAACATGCAAAGGAAGAACAGTCGGAGGACTTCCCTGGCTGTCCAGTGGTTATGAATCTGCCTGTCAATGCAGGGAATATGGGTTCGCTGTCTGGTTGGGAAACTAAGATTCCCACATGCCTTGGAGCAATTAAGCCCAAGTGCCACAACTACTGCTGGAATCAAGATTGCTGGGAGAAATACCAATAACCTCAGATATGCAGATGACACCACCCTTATGGCAGAAAGTGAAGAAGAACTAAAGAGACTCTTGATGAAAGTGAGAGAGGAGAGTGAAAAAGTTGGCTTAAAGCTCAACATTCAGAAAACTAAGATCATGGTATCTGGTCCCATCACTTCAGGACAAATAGATGGAGAAACAGTGGAAACAGTGGCAGACTTTATTTTTTTGGGCTCCAAAATAACTGCAGATGGTGATTGCAGCCATGAAATCAAAAGACGCTTAATCCTTGGAAGAAAAGTTATGACCAACCTAGACACGCAAAGAGTCAGACACGACTGAGCGACTTCACTTTCACTTTTCAGACAGCATATTAAAAAGCAGAGACATTACTTTGCCAGCAAAGGTCCATCTAGTTAAGCCTATGGTTTTTGCAGTAGTCATGTATGGATGTGAGAGTTGGACTATAAAGAAAGCTGAGTGCTGAAGAATTGATGCTCTTGAACTGTGGTGTTGGAAAAGACTCTTGAGAGTCCCTTGGACTGCAAGGAGATCCAACCAGTCCATCCTAAAGGAAATCAGTCCTGAATATTCATTGGAAGGACTGATGTTAAAGCTGAAACTCCATTACTTTGGCCACCTCATGCGAAGAGATGACTCATTTGAAAAGACCCTGATGCTGGGAAACATTGAAGGCAGGAGAAGAGGTTGACAGAGGATGAGATGGTCAGATGGCATCACCAACTCAATGGACATGAGTTTGAGTAAACTCTGGGAGTTGGTGATGGACAGGGAGACCTGGCGTGTTGCAGTCCATGGGCTCGCAGAGTCGACTGAGCGACTGAACTGAACTGAACTGCCACAAATACGGAAGCCCGCATGCTGTAAGTAGGACCCGTCACAACCAAATAAATAAAAATTTTTAAAAAGGAAAAAAAGAAAGAACAGTCAGGATCACAAAGTCCCGTGGTCTGTGATCCAGTTATCTTACGGCAGTGGAGCCTTTCAGTCATTCAGTGGAAGTGTATTGATCATTGTATCAATCGGGGTCTCAAGAGGAATCAGATGACACATTCAAAATAATGCTATTCAAAGACAGACAGTGGCAGCCTGGAGGGGTAGGGAGTCTGGAGGAGAGTGGATACATGTAGATGTATGACTGAGTCCCTGAGCTGATCACCTGAAACTGTCACTGCATTGTTAATCAGCTATACTTCAGTGTAAAATAAAAAGTTAAAAAAAAAGGGATTGTTTATCAAGATGGAATGTAAGCGGTCCTGGGGGACAGTTTGTGACCTGCAGTGAGTAGCAGCTTACCCCTGAAGGAACAAGGAAGTGATCCCATGCTTGAGAGAAAGAGCATGTGGAGGAGACCACGTGCTTGGGGGTCAGCCTGCTTGAGGTGGCTTGTGGGGAGTCAGAAATCGGTCCCCGACCTTAAGGTTCCTGCCCGAGGCTCTTCTCCCTGACCATACAGGCTGCGTGTTCCCACAGGTGTGTCCCCGGGAAGAGAGCTGGGCGGGGGTGAAGGATGGGTCTAGGATGGCTGATACAAGACCCCCGCGTAAGGGTCCACAAGGCACCAGCATTCCTGGAGGCTCTTGGAACTCATTAGGGACCAAGTCAGACAAAACCCTTGTTCTGATGGAGGGGACATTCTAGTGAAGGAGGTGAACGACAAACAATAAGCATAATAATCAAGTAGAATATATGGTAGGTTAGGTTACTTCCCGGGTGGTCCAGTGGCTAAGATTTGGCACTCCCAGTGCAGGGGGCCTGGGTTTGATCCCAGGTCAGGAAACTAGATCCCGCATGCCACAACTAAGGTCCTGTAGGCCAGACTTTCCTGGTGGTCCAGTGGTTAAGAATCCGCCTGTCACTGCAGGCGCCACAGGTTCAATCCTGGTCTGGGAAGATTCCACTTGCCTGAAATGTTGAGTTTCCCCAGTGGCTCAGTGCTAAAGAATCTGCCTGCAGTGAGGAGGCACAGGCAACTCAGGTTCGATCCCTGGGTCAGGAAGATCCCCTGGGTTGCATGGCAACCCACTCCAGTATTCTTGCCTGGAGAATCCCCATGGACAGAGGAGTCTGGTGGGCTATGATCCATGGGGCTAGAGAGTCAAACACTACTGAAGCAAATGAACACAGCACCTGGTAGGTTAGAAAGCAACAAGTGCTATGAAGAAAGAAACAGAGAAGGAGCCTGGGGGGCAGGGGATGAGGGGTGGGGAGCATGAACGGGGAGGACCTTCACCCTGGAGGGGTGTCTTGTCACTGGATCACTGGACCCCGAGGAATTTTAGAGACAGACCCCTGAATTCCTGTGGTTTTCTCCCCTTTGCACACAGGTACTCACCAGTTTTCCGGAGAAGCTATTTCCTGCCATTTCTATTTCATCAATGGAATGGCAAGGTGAGCGAGGTCCCTGTAGACTAGACCTGACTGAGGGCTGGAGACTCAGGATACCCCTGAGCTCCACAGCAAAGGTGTGATGTTGGTCCTGGCAGCTGGAAGTAAAGCGCTTCTGACGGTCTTTTCTAACAGTTATGGAGAAAAAAATACTTGCTGACAAGGGCAAGCCTGACACTCAGCCTGCACTCATTTTATTAATGCCATGACATCCCTTCGGGCTCATAAATAGGTCTTTCTTCCTGAGACTGAGATTGGGCAGGTATCTCCAGTGGAGATGGGCGGAATTTCAGCAGTGGAAAACTGGTGGTTTATTATCTGTGTGCTGCTGACATCACGTAACCTTGTGAGACATTGCTGAGCAGTATCTTCGGCAAGAGGGCCAGGATGGCTGAAGAGGAATGGGGGGCGGGGAGTAGTGAGAAGTGAGGTCAGAGGGTGAGGGCCGTGGACCCCATCCACATTTAGGGAACTTGGCTTTTCCTCTGAGTGGGACAGGGAGCCGCTGTAGGGTTTTAAGCAGAAGAAGCTTAATCTAGATTCATATTTTATTTTATTTATTTATTTTTTTTAAACCACAGTTCATTGGCCAATCTGCACGCATTCAGTATTACCGTGGAGCTGGGGTTCTTGCTGGAGCCCCCAGCAGCAGCACTGGGCAGCGTCCTGTACGGGATGGCCCTGGGCCCAACCATTGAACATTTGGCCCTTGGCCCTTATGGGGGAGTGGGGGCTGGGCACCCACAGTCCGCTCTCCTCTCTCATCTTTCTCTTCTTCCGATCTTGCGGAAGAAGGGTTTTCAAAACCCAATTTAGTTTCCAAAAGGTGTACATTTGTGGGGAGGGAGGGGGGGTCTATTTGAGAGAGAGTGTGTATGTGTGTATGTGTCTGTAAGTGTGTGGATTTTTTTATCATTTTTTTAAAATGCAGTACTCTTTGTATCTGTCTGTCATGGGGCTATAGCTGTTTCAGATTTTTTTCAGCTGTACTTGAGCATCTGAAACTGCAAGAAAGAAACTCATTAAATGTGATTCTTCTTACTAAACAGGCCTGACTGCTGTAGCTGTGTAACTTCTCCCCCACCTCCTCTTTCCCATCACCTTCCCACCTCGGAGAAATCTCCCCAGTTTGGCCCCTACCCTGTCAGCTGTGTCCTGGCAGGTGGGAGGGAAGCCCATGCTAGGTACTAGGGAGGTACAGGTGTCTTGCTCAGCCTGTGTGTTCAGCCCACAGCTTCTTGGCTGAATGTAGAGTGTGTCTTTTCCCCACCCCATGTACTTGTCTCTTCCTAGTGATTCTGTTTTGCCGTTTCAGCAAGAATAATATTTTGTTCTGTTTTTTAAGAGAAAGTATTCAACATGAATGTGGAGAGAACGAACACAAAGATATAGGTTGCAGATGTTACAAGCATGTGCAGTTCTGTGTGTGTGTATACATATATATGGTAAGCATATATATTGTTGTGCAGCTAGGGTGAAGCCAGCAAAGAAGTATGTATGTCTTTATAAAATGTTTGCAAAGAGATAAGCTGACTGCTTGATAATCATTCTCAGGTGTAAAGCTCCAAGTGTAAATAAAAGTGGCATTTAACAAATCTTTTCAGAACAAAGTACAGCTGACTATATAAAACAAGAACTAAGCTAAAGGAACAGCTGAGAGCTGCTGATTCCCACAAGAGGGAGAGGAATCTCAAAGCCCTGCTTTGTATCTCTTCACCCTACTTTCTATAAGAAAGTGGGATGATGGGAAATCATGGATTAAGTTGTATTTAAACAAAAAGGAACTTGGTAACTCTTCTGGGTTTAGTAGAGCCTCAGTGTTGCTTTAACTTAGTTTACACTTTTTTTATTTAAAAAAAAATAAAAAGCAGCAATCAAATGTTTTTTTAAAAAGAATTGTGACTGTAAAATTGATAAATATGACTGTAACACAGCTATATGGTGGCTGTGACAGTTCAGTTGGGCAAAGGAGTGGAGGTGGACTCATTAAAATCGTATATACTTGAATAGATTCATATTTTAGAAGAATCATTTCTTTCTAGATTGAAAATAGAATGAATGTGGAAACAATGAGTCTAGTTGTGTTGCACTGTGCTAAGTCATTTCAGTCATATCCAACTCTTTGGGATGCTATGGGCTGTAGCCCGTCAGGCTCCTCTGTCCATGGGATTCTCTGGGCAAGGATACTGGAGTGGGTTGCCATGCCCTCCTTCAGGGGATCTTTCTGAGCTAGGGATCTAACGTGCATCTCTTACGTCTTCTCCATTGGCAGGCTGGTTCTTTGCTACTAGCACCACCTGGGAAGCCCCGATGAGTCTAGTTAGGCTACTGCAGACACAGGTGAGAGTTGAGGTGGTGAGAGATGGTTGGACTCTGGATATATTTTGAAGAATATAACAACAGGGTTTGGGGAAGAGACTGGATACAGGATGTGGAAGAAAGGGAAACTGATGATGACTTCAAGGCTTTTGTTCAGGGCAACTAAAAGCATGAATTAGCATCACTGTTTGCTAGGGAACTTCTTTATGCCAAGCACCGTGCTAGACTTCAGAGTGGGGTAAGAAAGCATGGTGTGTACCCCTATCCTGCCCCCCCGGCCCCTTGCCCCCTGCACTCCTGTGCTCTGGAACAGGGCCAGAGAGGAGAATGGACAGACATCTCAACAGGTAACTACATAGGATGCTGGAGAGGCCAAAGGAGGGTGTCCACACTTCAGCGGGGAAAGTGGAATGCCAAGGAAAGGTCTGAGTTGGTGATGGGTGAGCTGAGTCTCAGAGAATGGGTGAACATGCTCAGCCAAAGCAGAGAGGAGGGCTCCAGGAAACGGGACAGGGAAGGACTCATGTGCTCGGAGATATGCAGATAGCGTGGACTCACGAGTCAGTCTGGACAAGCCGTCCGTTGTTTATCCTGACAACTCTGCACTGTTGAAGAGTGGCTGAGGGGTGGGTGGGCTACATACCGGTGGGCAGGAAGCTGTTTCAGCAGTGGAGAAGTGGAAGAAGACAAGCCAGGCCCAAAGGTCTGGAGTGGATGCGGGAACGAGAGAGGTGGCAGAGTCAAAGGTGACCCTGCTTTCCAGCTTGGGTGCCATGTACAACAGGAACCATGACGAGGAGAGGAGCTCAGTTTGGGGTACGAGCCGGGCAGAGAATGTCCAATACAGTTTGGATCTGGAGCAAAAGGGGGAGGCTGGATTAGAGAAATCCGGGAGAAATCCGGGAGTAGTCTGTGCTCAAGACATTAGAATCTGAGGATGGAGAGGAGATAACAACAGCACTTCCAGGGCAGGTGTGGGGTCACAGAGAGTCAGCCAGATGTAGGAGAATCAGAGGATGCTGCCTGGTAAGCGCGTCTTATTCTTTTTCTGACCCGTGTCCCCTCTCCAGTCTCCCCAAAGCCCTGATTTCAATTTTCCAAGCTGTGTGGTTGAGGGGAGGAGACTTTTTTTGGGGGATCTAATGACAGTTCACCAGTGGATGGATAAACTGAGATGTTCTGATCCAAATGAATTTCAGGACATTTGCTGGGAGTCCTGCACCTCTGGACTTGAACCAGGAGACACACGGATTTAGGAATTGTTGGCAGTCATCTCGAGACCACACAGGGAGAGTAAAAGTTAGGATGGAGCCCCTAAAGGAGGCAAGAAATTAGGCTGCCAGTGACATCAAGGTCCAGGACTAACCTGGGCCACCTTCAGTTTCAGCGTTAGGAAAGCAACACATTTCCTTTATTGTTTAACCAGCTTGTTGTTTCTGATTTTGCAACCGAAACTTTCTAGCTGATATACCCATCCCGAAAGCCAAAGAAATTGAGAAGGTTTTCTTTATGGTCAAATATCCGAGAGAGAAAGAAAAGATGAGCAGCTAGGTCATCCGCAGCCTTGGCTGGAGCATTTGCAGTGGACGCAGCCATGACAGTGGACAGAACTGGAGGTTTGGAGTTGGACACACTGCTTCTCTCCCTAGCAGTGAGATCTCCTGGGCCGCAGCTGTGAAATGGAGCGACGCCCGCTCACTGGCCCCGGGAGGATTAAAGGAGACCATCCAGCATCCAGCACTGAGCTCATTGCACGGTGTTGCAGGGACGGACGTCAGGCTGCCCCGGGCTGAGCGCGTAAGAAATGAGGAAGCGGGACCATAAACAGACTAGTCCTTCAAGGAGGTAAACACAGTTCACAAAGAACAAAGAACAAACAGCCCCCGAACAAGAAGTTACGCTCAACTGCCCTCCAACAGACACAACGAATCAAAGCGCTGAGACGTCAAGAGAGACTCATACTCAGCCGTCAAGAGATACTCATACTCAGTGGGCAGGAATGAAAGCGATTCTCTCTGGATAGCAGTTTCATAGTCTCTACAGAATGTTTACTGACCACTGTCTTTGACTCGGTACTCCTCTGCTAAGAATTCACTGTGCAGTTCTACTTCACAGGTATGGAAGGACAGACCTGTCCACACTTTTTTGTAGCAATGTTTGCAATGGCAAAATCTTGGTCTAAATGTCTGTCGGTAGGTACTGATTTATTGTTCAGCCACTCAGTCGTGTTCCACTCTATGTGACCCCATGGACGGTAGCCCACCAGGCTCCTCTGTCCATGGGATTCTCCAGGCAAGAATACTGGAATCTCCTCTAGGGAATCTTCCCGACCCAGGGATCGAACCCACATCTCCTGCATTGCAGGCAGATTCTTTACCATTTGAGCCACCAGGGAAGCCCTGGGTACTGATTAGATGGTGGTCATTTCTATAATGGAATACAATGCAGTCACTAAAAAGAATTCATGTCTAAAGAATAGTGATAAATGAAAACACCTGCAAAGAATAGCATGACCCTACCTGCAAAATAATATGCACAGTGCACCTGAGTTTGCTGGAGGACTCTGGTGTGGCTTTGGAGAAATGGATGGCTGGTTCTCTCTGGGGCGTCGGACCGGGTGTCAGAAAACTCACCTCTCAGAGAGATGCTCTCATGGAGCTCTTCTCATTCCTTCTCATGGCATGTGTTTTTTTTTTCTTGGCATGAGTTACATTTATAAAATTTTCTAAAATTTGACTAAAAGATTTGAAGGGGGTCATGGCTAAAGGAGTTCAGGATCAAAGGTGTGTGTGTAAGACAGGAGTGATCGGAGCAGAGAAGGGACTGTGGCCTGTTGGTGCACACCCGCTGTGACGCCCTCGGGGCAGCGAAGGTATGGGTTCAAGGCCTGGTCACACCGCTCACCAGCCCATGCTTGTACACTGGTGGCAGTGCTTACAGGTGAGACGCAGATGTTGCTGATACCAGATGACAGTAATATGCCAGCTCCACAGGGTGGACAGAGGACAGTGACCTTGAACGACTGCACACCTGGTTGGTGGGAGCAGGCATGGTGACCCCACCTCTGCACCTGTGGGCCGCATGCACCCCCTGCGACTCTGTCCCCATGACGTCCAGTCAGCTCCTTGAGACCCCCTCCATGATGTCCAGTCAACTCCTTGAGACCCCTGCTTCTCGGGCGCTGCTTTGCTGACTGTCACCAGGTGAGGCAGACCATCCCCACTGTGTGCCGTGGGGCCAGGTCCAGCCACGCTCACTTCTGAGCTTCTGACTTCTAACCCGTCTCCCTGCTGATGTCCTGCAAGGGGCGGGGCTTGTCAAGGGCACCAGCTTGTCACCTCATCATCGCAGGGTCATTGACTGAGCACCTGCCACGTGACCAGCACCAGGCGGGGTGCCAGCGATCCAGGGAGACAAGAGGCTGGGGAGGGCGGCGGGCAAGTTAGGGTCACCAGGTGCGGGGGGTGTGTGTGTGCAGGGTCAGGGGACCTGGGCTCTCCACTGGGGAGACGGGAGAAGCCCCTTGCCTCCAGGGCAAAGCCAAGCTCTGAGACAAAAGGCAAAAGCTAAGTGACCGAGGGAGAAAGAAAAAAAGACGGAGGGAAGGCAGGAAGTGTGAGGGGCCGGGGCAGCAGAGTCCAGGAAGGGTCCCCTGGGGAAGGACACACAGGCCCCACCCCATAGGCTCTGGGGCCTCAGGGGACCACAGGCGGGGTCTCCCTCTCAGGAGTTCTGACCTGTGGCCCCAGGATTAAACCTCTTCGGGAGGTTTCCTGTAACGCCTGTGGACCTCTCACTCTAATCCTGGGGCCACAGGTGTTGCAGGAAACCTCCCTGGGAGTTACTTCATTTGTGCGATCATGTGTTCACTAGGAATATACTTCAGTGTCTATCACATTTAGGCCCTGGATTACCGGCGTGTACTTAACAACAGCCGTTTGATTTAGAAATTCTGATGATCTGAAACATTACTGGTAGATTTTTGTTCCTTGTTTTTGGCCAAGCTACACAGCTTACAGGTTCTTACTTCCCTGACCAGGAATGGAACCTGGGCCCTCGGCAGTGAGAGTGCAGAGTCCCAACCACTGGACCACCAGGGAAGTCCCTGGTAGATTTTTAAACCAAATGTTTTCTGTTAAGCTTTAAACTAGGAACCCTGAGATGTCAGGTCTGAAAGCATTTACCTCAAGCTTTGGTGGTTAAATTTTGGTAGTAGTTAAAAACTCAGTTGGGTCTCCCTCGGTTAACAATTACTCAGATCGTTTCAGACCCTCTAAGGCAAGACTAAGAAGGAAGGAAGAGAGTTTTCCCAAGTTTACATGCTGGGAAACAAGGAGAAAACACGAAGGTGATTCTTTTCAGGTCTGCTTTTTAAGATCACAGATTCTGCTTTTACTGACTAACGAAAGGAAAAGCCAAGCTAAATAACAGGAAAGGACGTATTACGAAATAGACATACAAAATTTAATCCCTTTGGTTTAAAATACATCTTCAATTATACAATTAAAAACAAGACAAAATCAATTTCATAAAACAAAATACAAAATATTGTTATATGACCCGTGTCCCATAACATCTTATCTTAGAAAGCCAGCAATTTAGTTCACATACTTCATTAGAATATTTTAATGGAAGAATGTAACTATCAATCCTATGTATACAAATAGCCTATTCTACTTCCCTGAACCTAGAGATACCTGCGATTTTTATTTCCATTACAAAATTACACTCTTTAGTATTTTTATATATTTAAACACGTATAAAAATGTTCCCCATAGTAATACAGTCTCATAAACTCATGAATGCTTTTTAGAGATGTTAGCATACAAGACCATCAAAGCCTGGAGGTTCTGAAACGTGATAAAACAGAAGTCATTTCCTGTAGCACAGAGATCTGGAAGCACTCCATCTCAAGTTGCATCTCCTGGTTCACGGTGACGACAGTATGTGCCGTGATCACTGTGTTTATTCCCACTCGTATCAGTCGGGGACACCTGACTAATAGGAGCAGACACAGCAGACGTGAGCTGCAGTAGTGCTTTTTCCTTTACTTCATTTGTTAAACAGTGCAGACATCCAAATAACAACCTTCTCAAGAGCGTGCAGCATCTCTGTCATCTGAGGTTTTGCTATGCTACGGAATGGTGGCTGTGTTTGGGAAAACCCAGAGAAAGCGCATGAGCGGGGTTCACGAAGCACAGCATGCTACCTGCTGGGTGTAGGTGGTCAGAAATAACTTATCCTCTCGTCTCAAGAAAGTCCTTAGGGTAGATCTCATCGCGTCTCTTCACTGTATGTACAGACACCACATGTATATATTATCTATTTATATAAGACAGGTATGTACACATTTACAGACACAGGCCTTCAAGACGTATTGCACTTACATACACGCAGCTTTAGCCTGACGGAGGCACACTGTCACCGTTCGGGTTCTTCATAAGAGAGGCAGTTGATATGTTCAAGACAGTCGCAAAGGAAGATGTCGGTAACCTGCCCTGTTGGAGTAAACACTTACTGGGGAATGAGAGGCCGAGGAGAGAAGCGCCCCTGTCCGTTGGGGGCACCCCACCCGTGACCTGAGGCGGTCAGAGTCACATCGAGTCTGACGTGCACCCGTGCTGAAGAGACAGTTCCATAAATAATGTAGCAGATATCCTAAAGGTACCCAGGTAACCTAGCAAATCTTGGAACAAAGTTCCACTTTTAATCCTAAGTATTTATAGCAGAAAATTCAAATATGCTTTCTGGGGTCATCTGAAAAACGCCAATGCAATACATTCAATGCTATCTCCAAGCCAAAAGCAGCGCCACCTCCAATATCCACTGACATCCACCCACATTTGGAAGGTGGCTGACTGGCGAACCTGTGGCCTGCCAACCCCAAAGGCCCAGGTGACAGCTTCGCTGAGCTTGCTGGGAGTCATGGACGTGGCGTCCTCAGATCTCAGTGAGGGTGAGCTTGAACGATCCCCCAGACTCTTCCATCTGCAGCTGGAAGGTGTCTTCGTTGGAATAATGCTTCACGATATTGTCGTCCATGTTCACCAGGATCCTGGAAAAGGCAGATGAGACAGGCCTGCTCACTCCTGCCTGCTCTGCAGTCACACCCAAACTTCACAGCTAGCGCTGCCACTTGCTAACTGTACCACGTGAAGCCAACTAGTTACACTCTCTATGCCTCACTTTCCTCATCTGTGAAATGGGTATAATAGTAGGGTCAATCTTATATTGTTGTTGAAGGGGTGAAATGAGCAGCTCGGGTAAAGCACCTCACGTGCAGGGTGTATGATAAAGAAAACACGCTAGCTGGGTTATTATTTCCGTGTGCAGTAATCATTCAATAAACAGTACTTATTACAGTGAACAAAGTCAGTCTACAGAAGAAGCACATGGTCCAGCTACAGAAGGCACATCAGTCAAGTCAACCTATGCTATTAGAAGCCATAGCTCCCTGACGACTATTTTCCCCAGCAAGTTACCCTCAAAGTTTAGTCGATCTACTATCAAGGCCAACCCTTCCCACTAGACCCATCGAAGACATTCCACATGCTTTAGAATTAAGCCAAAGAATGCTTACTCTGTACCCTGCTTACCCAGGCCAAACAGTACTGACACTTAAGTAACACAGTTCTAAAAATATTAACTTCTGAACAAAGAAGCAACATTCCATGATTGAAAACATGACTCTGGGCAGGAGGGTGGAGGGAGACGGAGCAAAGGCTTTGATGTTGGTCAAAACAGAACCTGAAGCTTGGCCTTGGCACTAAGATGCCCCCTGATCCTGGAAAAGCCTCCTAGGCTCTCTGGGCCTCAGCTGCCTCATCCAGAAACTGAGTAGTAATCCCTGTCTTAGAGTAATGGTAACATGAGAATTAAGTAACACACGTGTGCCTGGTCCAGCACCCGACTCATGATGGGGGCTCAATAAATGGGACAGCGACTGTTGTCACCCTTGGTAAATTTTATCATGCGCTCTGGAATTCGGAGCCACTGCACTGCTGCCAAGCATGGGAGAAGCAAAGATTCTACTTGGAAAAAATCCACAAAGATGCCCTAGAAAAGCAAATCAACTTTATGTGGATAATCTAGTAAGAAAAACTGTAGTTTTGCACTGATATTTCTATAACTCGTTCTTGACTGGGCACAAATTCAGGTGGACAAAATTAATTTTCTATGACACTGACATTACTCAGAGGTTCTGTTCTATGACACTGACATCACTCACAGAGGTTGTTCTACAACACTGACATCACTCAGAGGGGCTGTTCTGTGAGACTGACATCACTCAGAGGGGCTCTTCTGTGACACTGACATCACTCAGAGGGGCTGTTCTGTGACACTGACATCACTCCTAGTCTCTGTTCTATGACACTGACATCACTCAGAGAGGTTGTTCTGTGACACCGACATCACTCAGACGGGCTGTTCTGTGACACTGACATCACTCCTAGTCTCTGTTCCATGACACTGACATCACTCCTAGTCTCTGTTCTATGACACTGACATCACACAGAGGGGCTCTTCTGTGACACTGACATCACTCAGAGGGGCTGTTCTGTGACACTGACATCACTCATAGTCTCTGTTCCATGACACTGACATCACTCCTAGTCTCTGTTCTGTGACACTGACATCACTCAGAGAGGTTGTTCTGTGACACTGACATCACTCAGAGGGGCTGTTCTGTGACACTGACATCACTCCTAGTCTCTGTTCTGTGACACTGATATCACTCAGAGAGGTTGTTCTGTGACACTGACATCACTCAGAGGGGCTCTTCTGTGACACTGACATCACTCAGAGGGGCTGTTCTGTGACACTGACATCACTCATAGTCTCTGTTCCATGACACTGACATCACTCCTAGTCTCTGTTCTGTGACACTGACATCACTCAGAGAGGTTGTTCTGTGACACTGACATCACTCAGAGGGGCTGTTCTGTGACACTGACATCACTCCTAGTCTCTGTTCTGTGACACTGACATCACTCAGAGGGGCTGTTCTGTGACACTGACATCACTCATAGTCTCTGTTCCATGACACTGACATCACTCCTAGTCTCTGTTCTATGACACTGACATCACTCAGAGGGGCTCTTCTGTGACACTGACATCACTCCTAGTCTCTGTTCTGTGACACTGACATCACTCCTAGTCTCTGTTCTATGACACTGACATCACTCCTAGTCTCTCTTCTATGACACTGACATCACTCAGAGAGGTTGTTCTGTGACACTGACATCACTCAGAGGGGCTCGTCTGTGACACTGACATCACTCCTAGTCTCCGTTCTATGACACTGACATCACTCCTAGTCTCTGTTCTATGACACTGACATCACTCAGAGGGGCTGTTCTGTGACACTGACATCACTCAGAGGGGCTGTTCTGTGACACTGACATCACTCCTAGTCTCTGTTCTGTGACACTGACATCACTCCTAGTCTCTGTTCTGTGACACTGACATCACTCAGAGAGGTTGTTCTATGACACTGACATCACTCAGAGAAGGTGTTCTATGACACTGACATCACTCCTAGTCTCTGTTCTGTGACACTGACATGACTCCTAGTCTCTGTTCTATGACACTGACATCACTCAGAGGGGCTCTTCTGTGACACTGACATCACTCAGAGGGGCTGTTCTGTGACACTGACATCACTCAGAGGGGCTGTTCTGTGACACTGACATCACTCAGAGGGGCTGTTCTGTGACACTGACATCACTCCTAGTCTCTGTTCTGTGACACTGACATCACTCAGAGAGGTTGTTCTATGACACTGACATCACTCAGAGAAGGTGTTCTATGACACTGACATCACTTCTAGTCTCTGTTCTGTGACACTGACATGACTCCTAGTCTCTGTTCTATGACACTGACATCACTCAGAGGGGCTCTTCTGTGACACTGACATCACTCAGAGGGGCTGTTCTGTGACACTGACATCACTCAGAGGGGCTGTTCTGTGACACTGACATCACTCCTAGTCTCTGTTCTGTGACACTGACATCACTCAGAGAGGTTGTTCTATGACACTGACATCACTCAGAGAAGGTGTTCTATGACACTGACATCACTCCTAGCCTCTGTTCTATGACACTGACATCACTCAGAGGGGCTGTTCTGTGACACTGACATCACTCAGAGGGATTGTTTATAACACTGACATCACTCAGAGGGGCTGTTCTATGACACTGACATCACTCAGAGAAGCTCTTCTGTGACACTGACATCACTCAGAGGGGCTCTTCTGTGACACTGACATCACTCCTAGTCTCCGTTCTATGACACTGACATCACTCCTAGTCTCTGTTCTATGACACTGACATCACTCAGAGGGGCTGTTCTGTGACACTGACATCACACAGAGGGGCTGTTCTGTGACACTGACATCACTCCTAGTCTCTGTTCTGTGACACTGACATCACTCCTAGTCTCTGTTCTGTGACACTGACATCACTCAGAGAGGTTGTTCTATGACACTGACATCACTCAGAGAAGGTGTTCTATGACACTGACATCACTCCTAGTCTCTGTTCTGTGACACTGACATCACTCAGAGGGGCTGTTCTGTGACACTGACATCACTCAGAGGGATTGTTTATAACACTGACATCACTCAGAGGGGCTGTTCTATGACACTGACATGACTCAGAGAAGCTCTTCTGTGACACTGACATCACTCAGAGGGGCTCTTCTGTGACACTGACATCACTCCTAGTCTCTGTTCTATGACACTGACATCACTCCTAGTCTCTGTTCTATGACACTGACATCACTCCTAGTCTCTGTTCTGTGACACTGACATCACTCAGAGAGGTTGTTCTGTGACACTGACATCACTCAGAGGGGCTGTTCTGTGACACTGACATCACTCCTAGTCTCTGTTCTATGACACTGACATCACTCAGAGGGGCTCTTCTGTGACACTGACATCACTCAGAGGGGCTGTTCTGTGACACTGACATCACTCAGAGGGGCTCTCCTGTGACACTGACATCACTCCTAGTCTCTGTTCTGTGACACTGATATCACTCAGAGAGGTTGTTCTGTGACACTGACATCACTCAGAGGGGCTGTTCTGTGACACTGACATCACTCAGAGGGGCTGTTCTGTGACACTGACATCACTCAGAGGGGCTGTTCTGTGACACTGACATCACTCCTAGTCTCTGTTCTGTGACACTGACATCACTCCTAGTCTCTGTTCTGTGACACTGACATCACTCAGAGAGGTTGTTCTATGACACTGACATCACTCAGAGAAGGTGTTCTATGACACTGACATCACTCCTAGTCTCTGTTCTATGACACTGACATCAGAGAGGTTGTTCTGTGACACTGACATCACTCAGAGGGGCTGTTCTGTGACACTGACATCACTCCTAGTCTCTGTTCTGTGACACTGACATCACTCCTAGTCTCTGTTCTATGACACTGACATCACTCAGAGGGGCTCTTCTGTGACACTGACATCACTCAGAGGGGCTCTTCTGTGACACTGACATCACTCCTAGTCTCTGTTCTATGACACTGACATCACTCCTAGTCTCTGTTCTATGACACTGACATCACTCCTAGTCTCTGTTCTGTGACACTGACATCACTCCTAGTCTCTGTTCTGTGACACTGACATCACTCAGAGGGGCTCTTCTGTGACACTGACATCACTCAGAGTGGCTGTTCTGTGACACTGACATCACTCCTAGTCTCTGTTCTGTGACACTGACATCACTCCTAGTCTCTGTTCTGTGACACTGACATCACTCAGAGGGGCTGTTCTGTGACACTGACATCACTCAGAGGGGCTCTTCTGTGACACTGACATCACTCCTAGTCTCTGTTCTGTGACACTGACATCACTCAGAGAAGTTGTTCTATGACACTGACATCACTCAGAGAAGGTGTTCTATGACACTAACATCACTCCTAGTCTCTGTTCTATGACACTGACATCACTCAGAGGGGCTGCTCTATGACACTGACATCACTCATAGTCTATGTTCTGTGACACTGACATCACTCAGAGGGTTGTTCTGTGACACTGACATCACTCAGAGGGATTGTTTATAACACTGACATCACTCAGAGGGGTTGCTCTATGACACTGATGTCACTCACAGGGGCTGTTCTGTGACACTGACATCACTCAGAGAAGGTGTTCTATGACACTGACATCACTCATAGGGGCTGCTCTATGACACTGACATCACTCCTAGTCTCTGTTCTGTGACACTGACATCACTCAGAGGGGCTGTTCTGTGACACTGACATCACTCAGAGGCTCTAAGGCTGCCAGTCAGCACTCACCCTTTTTTACATTTCTTGAAGATTTTCCCAATCTTTTCTTGGGGAACATCATATTTGTCAGAGATCTAAAAGAACAAAAAAAAATATTACAAAGTTCTATGTTCATGACTTGACAAAACAATACATTCACAGAGTGGTACAGACACTCAGCTTTCTGTTTCTCACATATGCACACACAAAGACACCGATGAGGACCTGTCTATCCTGGGGAAGGGGGGCTACCTGCCTTTGGAGAGAGCTGGAATCAGGGGTCTGTTGCTTCCCAAAGTCACAGGTGTCACAGCTCTATTATATGGCCATGGTTTTTTGAAATTAATACCTTACAGAGCAGTGTTAGGTTTACAGAGAAAGTACAGAGCTGCTCTCTCCACCCAACATCCGTGCACTGCACTTGTCCTGTCTGCTGAGCGGATGCTGCTGCAACAAGAAAACTAAAGTCCTCTGCCCACCTCTCTGAGCTGAGCACTGCATGCGTGCTGACATCCATGTGTGCCCCTCTCTTGAGCTGGGAGCTCCATGCGTGTTGACATTCATGTTGGCCCCTCTCTGAGCTGTGCGCTCCAAGTGTGCTGACGTCCACGTGGGCCCCTCTCTGAGCTGGGAGCTCCAAGTGTGCTGACGTCCATTTGGGCCCCTCTCTGAGCTGCAGGCTCCATGCATGTTGACGTCCACGTGGGTCCCTCTCTGAGCTGTGTGCTCCAGGTATGCTGACATCCACGTGGGCCCCTCTCCGAGCTGCAGGCTCCATGCTTATTGACAAGCATCCTGTCCAGGCACTTTACTCAGCACACAAAGGCCTCACTCTGGAGTCAGACACGCCTAAACGGCGTCAGTTTTGACTCAGTTTCCACTGGCAGGTGACCGTTCTAACCCTTGGCCTCCTCTCAACAGGAAAGAGAGACCCTCACCTCACATACCCCATGACTATCGTGGGATTAAGGCGTGTCCAGCACAAAGCAGGAGTTCATTTCAGATATGGAATCACCGGAAGGAAGGAACTGTGATTCTACAGCTCAGAAGGAACATCCAAGGGCCCTGGCCACAGCCAGGCCGGCGCCTTGCCAAGGGCAGAGCCTCTTTGGAGGGCAGTGGGCTCTGGCTGAGGCGTCGCTGCGGGCCCCAGTGCCAGCCCACCTCCCCTCCTGACCAGGGGCGCGGGGTCCACACAGTGCAGTGAGCTCTGGAGGTTTCCTCTCGGACATGGAGCTGGTCTGCACAGGGAGGGGACAGCTACTCCAAGGACCAAGGGCTGATCCAGTCTAGGTCAGACACTGTCATCTGAGCAGCTATCTAGACTGCTCCCACCCAGGGGTCACCGCCCTGCCTACCCTCAATCTGAAGAGCACGCCTCTGGGCGGCCCTGAAATCAGGGCCTCAGAAGACCAGCCTGTAGATCACTTTCAATCTAACAAATATATACCATACACATCGAACCACATCCAAGATGCCATCATACACATTCACCTCTTTTCGGTACCACTGAACAATCACTGTGTTTAAGAAACCCCCAGCCCAGGAGATGGGAGGCTGGGATGAATTCCTTAAGCGCTGTGAATGAGTTATATTTGGCACAGTGAGTCCCAGTCTTTTCCACACTCTCCTCTCTCTCCATCATCAGGAAGTGAGGAAGGGCTGTCAGGAGACAAGAAAGTCGGAGGAGCTGGGATAAGTCACAGGAAGCCGAATGACCCAGAGCAGAGGGCGACAGGTGGCGCTGGGGGCCGCTGGGCACCGTTGGCTGAGGTGTAAGCGAGGAGCCGCCGTGGCGCCCGGTTCCCTGAGACTGAGCAACAGCACCCCCTGGCGGCCATCCCCTGCACTGCCTCAGTTCTCCCCTCAGCGTCCGTGAGTTCAGTCCAGTTCAGTCGCTCAGTCGCATCCGACTTTGTGACCCCATGGACTGCAGCAAGCCAGGCCTCCCTGTCCATCACCAACTCCTGAAGCTTACTCAAACTCATGCCCATCAAGTCGGTGATGCCATCCAACCATCTCATCCTCTGTCATCCCCTTCTCCTCCTGTCTTCAATCTTTCCCAGCTTCAGGGTCTTTTCAAATGAGTCTGTTCTTTGCATCAGGTGGCCAAAGTGTTGGAGTTTCAGCTTCAGCATCAGTCCTTCCAATGAACACCCAGGACTGATCTCCTATAGGATAGACTGGTTGGATCTCCTTGCAGTCCAAGGGACTCTCAAGAGTCTTCTCCAACACCACAGTTCAAAAGCATCAATTCTTTGGCGCTCAGCTTTCTTGATAGTCCAACTCTCACATCCATACGTGACCACTGGGAAAACCATAGCCTTGACTAGATGGACCTTTGCTGGCAAAGTAATGTCTCTGCTTTTTAATATGCTGTCTAGGTTGGTCATAACTTTTCTTCAAAGGAGCAAGTGTCTTTTAATTTCATGGCTGCTGTCACCACGTGCAGTGATTTTGGAGCCTCAAAAAATAAAGTCTCTCACTGTTTCCCCATCTATTTGCCATGAAGTGATGGGACCAGATGCCATGATCTTAGTTTTCTGAATGTTGAGCTTTAAGCCTACTTTTCCACTCTCCTTTTTCACTTTCATCAACAGTTTCTTTAGTTATTCTTCGCTTTCTGCCATAAGGGTGGTTTCATCTGCATATCTGAGGTTACGGATATTTCTCCCGGCATCCATCAGTGCTACCTGGCAAATTACACAGTGGCCTCTGCCGATTTCACTGTAGCCATCTTCCTAACCAGAACCTAAACTCCATTCAGTACTGGGTCACGTACTCCTGTACCTCCAGTGCCAAGAACAGTGCCTGGCACAAAGTAAGCCCCTCAGAAACATTTGTTAAATGAATTCAACATTTGACAGTAATCAGGGGAAACCTGCTTCCAGCCAAGTTACAGACTCACTTTGAGCTCAAAGATTCTGATGATTTATAGGGGCCCGAGGTGGATACATATCAAGATACAGTGCTGATCCCTTGAATTTCACTCTGGGGCAAAGCCAAAACAGGGATCAGCCTGGCAGCCTTCTTGTGTCTTTCTATGGTGTCCCCAAGGGCAGGCTGGGGTCAGTGTGCTCTTGGGCCATTTGCTGAGATGCTGCAGCAAAAGGATCTCCAAGCCACCAAAGTCGTATGGGCCCGTTCTCAAGCTACACATGCAGGTGATCAGAAGTGTGCAACTAGTGACTTCACTTTAAATCACCTGGCTGTGGTCACCTCTGGTCACAACTCTGCCTTTTCACAAACAGGCTTCGGGTAAGATCTTGACACAAATTCAGTCATTCCCCAAGATCAGGAGTTCCAAAGGCCGATGTGAGGAGCCACTTTTGTTTTATGTGTGGAAGTTTTTAAGATTTTGATAGAAATAATTTTTGTTGGCTTCTAAGTAGTCTGTTAAGTGACAATCTCTCTTTAACCAAGCAAAGGAAAGTTAAACCATTCCAAGGGTCATCACAAATCCACTCAGTTCAGTGGACTAGACACTGCTGGGTGATTACTATCTACCAATGGGTGCGCTGGGCACAGTGATGTGAGGTAGGCACAGCCCTGCAGCTGCTGAAGACTAAGTTGGGGGGTGGGGTCGGGGTGAAACGTGGCACATGCCTCGGCCACAGACAAGGTGCTGGGACTCAGGAAAGGCTTCAGCACCACCAAGGAACCCGGACAGGCTGGTAAAATTTGTTCTGATCGAATTCTATGCAAGTAAAAGGATTACAAAGCTCCTACTACTTACAGCTTCCATCAGGCCTTTCAAGGATGGAGTCTTGAGCATCAGGGCATCGAAGACTTCTTCTGACTCCTTCCGCACATAGAGAAGCACTGATCCCCAATGGGGAAGAAGGAGGGAAAAGTGTAATTCATTGATGGGAGCAAAACAAGAAAACAAATTGTGGGTATTGGGAAAAATAAAAAGAGACATCTACATTAAGGACGGCAAACATGAACCAATATAAAAATCTGTCTCAAGGAATACAGCTTTCAGCTTCTTTTTAACTCTGCTGGAAGTCCCAGCTCAAGTCAGGAGGAGCTGCTCTGATGGAGGAACACTCAAGGGAAGTCAACACCGATGAGGTCTGTTTGAGGAATTCATGCTTTGTCTGGATTCAGAGCTCACTTTCCACTGAAAACTCCCACTACGAAACGTAAACCAACACACCTCTCTTTGGTTCTTCTACCCGGGTCAGCTTAGCGGGAGGCGGGATCACAAAGTCGTCTTCCGAGCTGTACGGCCCCCTCTTCAGGCTGGACCTGCAGGCGATCCGAGGTGTGCAATTAGTGACTTCACTTTCAATCACTTGCAGAAGCAAAAGGAGTTTCGGGGTGTTATCACTGGATTTTACATTTAAAATGTCCTTCGTCCTTTACCTGGGCCAGCTGCCTTTATTTTGTGGATGAAAATCTGGGGCTCAAGGGAAGAAGCTGACTGACCCGGGCTCGTGCGACTGAATGGCAGAGGGCGAGCACACTCAGGAGCCTGCCAGACACCCCTGCTGCTCCCACACAGCTCCAGCTGCCCTCCCGGGAATGCGGTTTCTCTTCAGGAAAAAAAACTTACGAAGGAGGTGGGATGTGAGATACGCGTGAGGGTGGTAACAGAGGAGAGAGCATGTCAAAAGAGGGAGGACGTGTGAGCAGGAAAATGTTAAGCCAGGCTGGCTGAGACAGAAAGTCCCAGAGGAAGATGAATCTAATCTGGAAAACCTCCATCACTCAGCTCTCAGGAAGTTTAGACTTTTATGTTGCAGTGATCAGGCAGTCGATCGTTCTGAGCATCAAGAAGCCTACATTGGGGTATGGCAGAGACTGAAGTGGACACCAGGATCTACCAGCAGAAGACGAGCGACTCTGGAGACAATCACAGCATCAAACCCCAGAGGATCGGAAAAAATATGGCAGTGCCGGCGGAAATACAAAGGGAGGGGAAACATTTGCAGTTGCATATGAAGAAAGAAGGGCTTCCCTGATAGCTCAGTTGGTAAAGAATCTGCCTGCAATGCAGGAGACCCTGGTTCGATTCCTGGGTCAGAAAGATCCCCTGGAGAAGGGAAAGGCTACCCGCTCCAGTATCCTGGTTTGGAGAATTACATGAACTACAGTCCATGGGGTCGCAAACAGTGGGACACGACTGAGCGACTTTCACTTTCCTGAAGAAAGAAGTGAAGAGAGCGGCGGGACTGGCTGTCAAAGGCTAAGTCACAGTGAGCTCACTGTTGTGAGGTTCAGTGAGTAAGCAAGAAAATAGTAAAAAAAAAAAAAAAAAAAAACCAAAAAACTGAAAATGAAGTAAGTGCGAGCTTCTGAGCAGAACCATCACTTTAAGAAAAGCAGCTGGACCTTAAAATGCTGTGTCTCAGCTTCCAGCACAGAACAGGCCTCCAGTGAAAGCACCTGCAGAACTCAGGTCTGAGAACACGAGTTAGAGAGGCTGCCGAGAGCCCGCCTTCTGCGAGGCCCGTGGCTCATGCGGGTCGGCGTGGGGAGCCAGGATGGCCCGCAGAAGGTGACCGCACCGTCACCTGGTGGAGCGCTGGGCGGGAGGGCTGCCGGCGAGGCTGAGAAGGGTGCCCCTGGGGGCAGGGGGCATTGACACCATCAGAGCAACCAGCACACAGGGGCCTCCTCCAGCGTTCTGAAGCCTGATCTCTACAAGGAACCCGGGCTTCTTAGAGCAGAGGCTGATTTTGGGGCCAGAGCAGGGGAGAAAAACAAGTGCCTGGAACACGCCATGCCTGAAGGTGAGGAAGTGCTGGAGCGGTGAGGGCAGGACGGTCGTGCTGTGCTGGAGTGATCCAGGAGCAGGCGAGAGGGACCCCGCTGGCCCTGGGACCAGGTGAGCAGAGCAACTGACGATGGCGAATCACAGTGTATTGAATCCAGTGGGAAACCACAAGCCGCTGATGTAATGCAAATGAGAAATTAAAAGCTTGACAAGGAGTGAGATGTTTACAAAGCACCTCCCCTCAAAACACCTACTATAAAAGGAGAAAGAGTTTCACCCCACAGCAGAGAAGCCTGGCAGAGCATGCCTGAATCAAGTGACCAGAGCGAACATCGCCAGCGGGGGTGCCCTGAAAACACGTGCCCCTGATAGGATACGCTGAGAGCAGGGCCTCGTCCGTGCCAGTCATGCCCAGACGCATCATCCACCTCAAGAGAAAACCACGGCCAGACCCAGACAGAGGGACAGCCTACACAATGGCGGGACTGTGACCTGCAGAAGCTTTAGCTCAGGAAAGCCAAGGAGAGGCGGAGGTTGTTCCCGATGGAAGGAGATTCAGGAGCCAGGACAACAAAAGACCCTGTGTGAGTCTGAAAGGGACCCTTTTTTGCCATAAAGGATGTTTTTGGAACAATTAGCAAAGCCTGGACTGGCTGGTACTGTGCTAAGGCCTTGATGTCAACATTCTGACTGTGTTCTGCAGGGGAACATCCTCATTTGTGGAAACATACAAACCTAGACAGAGTATTAAAAAGCAGAGACATCACTTTGCCTACAGAGGTTCGTCTAGTCAAAGCTATGGTTTTTCCAGTAGTCATGTATGGGTATGAGAGTTGGACTATAAATAAGGCTGAGGGCCAAAGAATTGATGCCTTTGAACTGTGGTGTTGGAGAAGACTCTTAAGAGTCCCTTGGACTGCAAGGAGATCAAACCAGTCTATCCTAAAGGAAATCAGTCCTGAATATTCATTGGAAGGACTGATGCTGAAGCTGAAGCTCCAACACTTTGACCACCGGATTTGAAGAACGGACTCACTGGAAAAGACCCTGATGCTGGGAAAAGATTGAAGGCAGGAGGAGAAGGGGATGACAGAGGATGAGATGGCTGGATGGTATCACTGACTCAATGCACATGAGTTTGAACAAGTTCCGGGAGTTTGTGATGGACAGGAAGACCTGGCGTGCTGCAGTCCACGGGGTCGCAAAGAGTCGGACACGGCTGAGCGACTGAACAACCACCACCACCAAGGACTCAGGGGTGTTGGGTCACTGCCAGCAACTTACTCTCCAGTGGCTCAGGCAAAAGCGAGTTCTTTGTACTGGAATTATTCTAGAGGTTTGAGAATGTTTCAAAATAAAAAGAATTTAGTAAAACAAAACATAAACCTTACCCTTCACCCTCTAGTTCTTCTGAGGCAATGGGAAGGACCTAAGACCAAGGGAAAAAAAAAAAAAAGATTGCTTTTCAAGCATATGCTAAAATATTTCAGACTTTAAACAAATTATTCCTAAAACGAAAGTAATTTGGAATGTGACCAATCTCACACAATGACCAGATTCTTAAAGATGTCTTGAACTCCTCCAGTTCAGGAGCTGGCAAACAACAGCCCATGAACTAAGTCTGGCCTGATGCCCGTTTATGTAAATACGGTATTTACTGGGGCACAGCCACGCCCATTCCTGGCACAGTGTGTACAGTGATTTTGGCCCCACAACAGCAGAGTCGAGTCACAACAGAGAGCCCTCAACCCCAAAAGCTTAAGATGTTTATTCTTGGGCCCTTTACAGCACAAGATTACCGAGCCCTGCTCACCCTAGACTCGTGAGAAACTGAATACCCTGATAGTGCCTTTCCTGAAGAATGCTGCAAACACATCTGTCTGTCAGAATCTGTGTACAAAGCTCCTGGCGTACATCTCTGGGGCATCTACCTGAACTCAGGCGGAGGGCATGCTTTACTTTGCCCGAGTCCAACCTCCACTGAGCTTCTACTCCAAGAAGAGTGTAACTGCACCTCTGATAAATTTCAGATTAGTGGCCGAGATTTGACCAAACATGTGCCTGTGACGGTCCCCTAACTGAAACTGTGAGGAAAGCGCTCAGACATCCTTCATCCTATTAAGGCTCCCACGCCTGGTATTCCTCTGGCTTTCCCCTCCTGTCCAGACGCATGGAAGTGAAATTCACACGATCACAGACTCAACTCCACATGTTATTATTCCAGTGTCTTTTAAAGAGCTGAAGACACCAACAGATAACATCCATACAGAATTAAGTCGGCAGGTCTGGGGCTACGGTTCCACGGCAGTGATGCTTACACACAGCTGACTGTGAGGACGTCACGTCACCCGAACCAGACACTCCAAAGAGCTGACCCCTAACCCTGGCCAGACCTCATCAAGCTCTGGCTTCTGTTTGCCAAAGACTCTCCTTCTGTGGCCTGTCACCTCCTAGCAGCCACTCTGGGATCCGGGTTACCTACGTGAGCACCCCGCTGAAGGCCTGCAAAGTGCACATCGGGGATGAAGAGGACAGGCTGGGTGTCGAGATCAATGAAGGGCTTGAAAACCGTGATGTCCATGCGCTTGTGAGATGGAAGAAGTGGCACTTTGACGTCGGAAACTGAAAAAAAAAAAAAAAATAACACAAAGACACCATAGTCAGCAGCTTCCATTCCCAGACTGCAGGCAGGCTACAGAGCATCTTCCTTGTTTAAGAAACTTAAACTATAGCAGAACAGCAGATACAGGTCATGCTGCCTGAACTGCGAAAAATTACACTTAATGTGTTTGCATTTGCACTAAAATCAATCGCACATCTTACCAAAGGCAGGAGAGAAAAAGCCATGTTTAAACACAAAGACACACATACACAGAAAGATCCAGAACAGAGGCAAAGCACGTGAAGTTTCTGCCTGAGAGGCTAAAACTTAACGATTGTATAAACATAATTTTTAGAGGTAATTTCACCCTGGCTCTCCTCATTAGATAATCTGTTCTGATAGTGGTGTACTCTTGACATCAGAACAGGCACCTCAACTCCAGACCTTCGGCTTCAGAATCGAACCCCAGGGAGGCGGAGAGACAACGTGAGTGTCTAACTCTTTATTTACTGAATTACAGACTCCACCGTCCCCCAGCCCCTGGCCCTGAGGTGCTTAGCAATGAGCTGTCCGAGCCGCTGAGTGGCTCTCTGAAGGGGACATCTCCTGAGCTGCAGTGTGAGGCCAGCAGCAGAGCCCGGACGGGCGTCCTCAGGCCGGGCGCCGGCCGGGCAGAGAGCAGGTGCAGCCGTCCGCGCTCCAGCCGCGCAGAGCGTGTGCCCCAGCTCCAGCTGTGCCGAGTGCGGGCTTTTTTCCTTCCTTTTAGCTGAGAGCTATGGGATTCTGTGAATATGAATGCTGGCCATATTAAAAAGGAAAAAGAAAAAAAAAAAAAGCTTTCCCGGCGCAACATCCAAACAGAAGCCCTATAGATTCTGCATATGTTAAGAATATCTGATAGAAGAACACCACGCTTATTTCAAATTGAGACAACCTGAATTCCAAAGGGTGTTACTATTACTCTTAAAAATCTAGGCCAGTTCCAATCTCATCATCAGCTATTCGGGTGGAACATGTGTTATTTGTCAGGAACGGGAGCCAGCAACCTGAACCAGAACTGAGGGCCAAAAATCGTCTGACCTCTGGAAAAACTCAGGACTCCTTCCTGGAGTTCCCTGAGCACGACTTAGTCCAGGCCCTCGTTGGGTCTTTGCTTCCTGGTTAAAGGAAGCAAAGCTATCACTTCACAGCAATAAGAAGAAAATATCCACTACGCTAGCTTCTGTTTACAAACTTGAGTTACTGTTGGAACGAAAAGGTCTAAAACGCTTGGCAGAAACACTTCTACTTACAGGCGTTCAACTGGGAGCTGGGGTCAGTGCACTTGCCTTTTCTTTTGCTTTGTTTTCGTTCTTCATCTCTGATCTTCCGTTCGGCTCCCTGGGCGGAGAGAAGACAAGATGTGGCTCTGTTTACTGACCCTCTTGAAAATGCTTAGCTCTCATCCTGACCTTCGGTGGGAAAATACCTCCTCTTTGGAGATGAGTGCTTTTTATACTTGTGGAGCTTGTCATGGTAGTTTCCTCTAAAAAAGCCCTTTCTTAAAACTATTTTTAAACTAGAAAAGAATCACAGGGAAACACTCGTTTAAAAAACTAAGAGAGCAGAATTCCCCTCAACAATGGATGAGGCCAGGTCAAATGAAAGCCAAGAAAATCAGCTAACGTACTGCACACTGGCTTCCAAGACACAAGTGACTTTTCTTGTCGTCTAATAACAAGAAAATTGAGAGAAAAATATACAAGCTGATCCCACTTTGAGTATACTGTCCTGTACAGTCAATGTGGTTATTACTGAAAACTGTGATTCTGTCCAAGGTCTTGGCATTGACTAAGTGATAGAGCCAACCAACTATGACTCACAAGAGCAAATATTTAGCTAGAAATCTGTAGTCACTTAAAAGGAAAACTTTACTCCCAGGCCTACAAAGAGGATATACACATACGGTGCACGGAACTACACAAAGAACAGCAGTGCTGCACAAGTGGACCCACATAGGAACAAACACAACCTGAAATCAAGCAAGTAAGCAAAACGAAAACAAAATTATTCATTAGCTATTTTGCTTGACTTACTTGCATTTATTTCTAGATGGTGCAGATTTGTTTACAAAGTTATTCAGGTTCCCTGGTAGCTCCACGGTAAAGAATCTGCCTGCAATGCAGGAGATCTGGGTTTGATCCCTGGGTTGGGAAGATCCCCTGGAGAAGGGAATGGCAATCCACTCCAGTATTTTTGCCTGGAGAATCCCACGGACAGAGGAGCCAAGCAAGCAATAGTCCATGGAGTTGCAAGTGAGACACGACTGAGTGAGTAGCACTTTTATGTTTTAAAGAACTGGTTATTTACTCTTCAGTAAATACATTCCCTGACAGCAAACAGTGGCGATAAAAATCATCCTGTTGATTTGGCACGATTATACAATAAAACCACATTTTAAAATATGGAATGAAAAACCACCTTCTACATTTATCGATACATCACTAATGTATCAGTACACACAAACTTGCCCATCACCACTGCTACGTGACACTGATGCAAACACTACATCCCTGACAGAAAAACAGGCAATGGTCACCAGGCTCCTCGCCGTTACCGTCTGGGGTTGGTCTGGGTCTTGCTCAGTTCCTTCTGATGGTCTAAAAATAACTCCATGTCAGTCTTTGTACCCCAAGGACGGGAGCCTGCCAGGCTCCTCTCTCTGTGGGATGTCCCAGGCAAGACTACTGGAGTGGGTTGCCATTTCCTTCTCCAGGGGGATCTTCACAACCCAGGTATCAAACCTGAGACTCCTGCCATTAGCAGGAGGGTTCTTTACCACTGGGCCATCAGGGAAGCCCCCAGACCTGCCTAGCAGACCTGGAAGATCCAAGAGAAGACCTGGAAGATCCAACTGTTTCCAAGAAGGTTCGCCAGATCTCAGGATAAGGCTCAGGAAGACTGACGGCTGACAGGCACACCTGACAGCCAGCAAGGTCAAGGTCACAGCCTTTGGTGTCCTCTGAGATCCCAGGAGCCAGGAAACCCCGAGTGCGGAGGAGGGTGGAACCACTGCAACAACCCAGAACTGACACGGGAATCCATGGCTAGGCTACCGAAGCCACGGTTCATGTGCTAAGAAAGCCTGTGGGAAAAACTGAACGTGGTAAGCAGAGTCTTGGAAGACATAAAATAGATCCAAACTGACCTTCCAGAGATGTAAACTACACAGGCGGGACTGCAGCAGTGTGGACAAGACACAGGGAAAGATGGTTAGCACACGTGAAAAAAAATTTTTTTTAATTAAATGGATAAAACTTTAACCTCTCCCTACAATTTTTAGGAAAAGGACATGATAACGATCGTTTTTCTTTGGGCTCTAAGGAAGAATGTGGCATGAAGAAAGAAAATCTGAGTCAGGGTCAGAGACCTCTGCTCCAGAGCAGATGTGACTTGCCACCAGTTAAGATGCAGCATGTGAGAAAGCAGGGGGCAGGAGCCGGGGAAAGGAGGAGGAATGAGTCCCCTAAGAGATGCCCACGTCTGATGCCCAGAGCTTGGGCCTCCATTGCTTCTACAGCAAGAGGAGGAGGCTGGGCTGACTGCAAGACAGGGAGAGTCACAAGTGTCCACACAGCGGAAGAGCCAGAGGAGGAGGAGGCAGGATGGCTCGCAAGGCAGGCGGGGCCACGAGCCAAGAACTGCGGGCAGCCCTAGACAGAGGAAAGGCAGGGGAACGGGTTCTCCATGACACTGCAGACGGAATCAGGCTTCTGGCGCCCTAACTTTTGCCCAGTAATACTTGGGTCAGACTCCCTGACCTACAGAACTGGAAGATGACAGACGCGTGTCGTTTCAAGCCACTAAGTCTGTGGTCATTTGTCAACAGCAAATTAGAAGACTAATACAACTGATACAACATGACAAGTCACACGGCAGGTACTCGATAAACATCACTGGACCTGCCCTCTGGACCTGGAAGGTCTCAGGCTCACCCCCTGGAGCCGACGCAGTGCTCCATGCACCCAAAGCACAAGTCAGGACACCAGACCTCTGATGGCAAATTCACTTCCGGGTTCTTAGCACCTTCTAAAAAAATCTTCGTAACACAGAGGTTCAAACAGGATGAAAAGAGGAGACTGGCAAGAAAAAAAATACAACCCGGGATTTCTGAGTGGGAAAAGTCAGAGTCATCTTCAATCTTAGTTCAGTGGACAGTTCTGCCCCATTCTGGAGGACACTACTGTCTCCAATCCCCAGGGCACCAGGGACTGCCAGCTTCTTTCTGGATTTAATCCAGCTGAGCGCTGCACCCGGCAAAAGTGCCCATCGATCTCCAGAAAACAAGGAGTCACAGCAGAGGAAAGGAATGACACTGACATCATGTGGGCCCGTGCTCTTGCTTCCCACCCACCTGCTGCTGTCAGCAAGAATCTGAAGCTCACCTTCCCCTGCCTTAGTGAGCTGCCGGACAACCTGCCAAACAGCCTGGAAGGAGTTGTGCCAGTGACGACGCAGACCGGGGGGCCTCGGACACAGAACTCGGGAAGAGCTCCACCTCCAGGCCACTGCCCGCAGGCCCCTGCAAGCTGAGGGCCCACCCAGGACTGGGCGCAATGTCCCTGCATCCCACCTGTCAGGCACGGCCAACAGAACGCGCTTATCCACCCTTCTGGTTTTTCAGTCAAAAGGAGATTAGTTTTCTCTCCTCTATAATGTGACTTTGCATGGCTAAAACATGAACTGCTAATTTAAGATCAGCTTTTTATATTATCAGCAATACATGCTTCAGTTCTGTTAGTTGCTCAGTCGTGTCGGACTCTGCAACCCCATGGACTGCAGCACGCCAGGCCTCCCTGTCCATCACTAACTCGCGGAGCTTGCTCAAACTCATGTCCATCGAGTCGGTGATGCCATCCAACCATCTCATCTTCTGTTGTCCCCTTCTCCTCCTGCCTTCCATCTTTCCCAGCTTCAGGGTCTTTTCAAATGAGTCACTTCTTCCCATCAGGTGGCCAAAGTATTGGAGTTTCAGCATCGGCATCAGTCCTTCCAATGAATATTCAGGACTGATCTCCTTTAGGATGGACTGGTTGGATCTCCTTGCAGTCCAAGGGACTCTCAAGAGTCTTCTCCAAGACCACAGTTCAAAAGCATCACCACTTCTCCAACACCACAGTTCAAAGTCCTCACTGGACTTAAGAACAAGGAAGGCCCTGGTCTTTTCCTATAAGGAAGGGTGTATTCTAAGTGTCCACATCCAGTCGATGGCCTTACCTTGTCACAGAAGACCTTTATCTGGCAGTATGCCCGATGCACAGGCTTGTTGCTGCGGTTGTTATAGCTATAGGTGTCAATCTGGATGTTCAGAGGCAACCCCTTCACACCCTTCTGAGAAGAGAAGTCTGTGCTCAAGCAGTTCACAGAGATGAAAACCTGCAAACCGAAGAAAAGGTTCTGTAAGCAACAGGCACCAACAGTAACCCTTTGCACAGCTGGTAAAAATACTAATACCATGGAAATGATTCAGATTATGCTTGAAACGAGAGTTCGTCTTCCCATTTAAAAGAAGTTTTATTTTTTTTTTTAAAGGGGTAATAAGGGGTTAATTTAAAACCACTTTGGTCATAGGAATGACAGCTTTGACCCCTGTCAATTCTCCTCCCAGAACACTTATTTAATAATCGGAAGGTGGATGGGGCCGGTTGTCCTTCTTGACGTCATCTTTAAATGTTCCAAGGGGCACAGGTGCTCTTTGCAGCTTTTTGAGAGCCTGTTGCAAACTCTTTGGGGATCTGCCTGCATTTGTGTCTATACTGTCCCCTAGGATAACCTGTAAAACCTATGTTTCAACATCCTGGAGTTTATGAAATCAGTGAGTCACATGATTGAAGTGGCACTGAAGGATGTTACTCAGAGAGACTCAGGTCTACCCTGTACACAAGCATGAACATGCTCAGCCCCCCCCCCCCCGCCCATGTCTGTGAGTCTGGATTTTAACCCCCCCATAGCCGGTCCACAGGTGTTTGAGCTCCCAGTCAGTGCTTTTGTTTTAGAATTTATTTCTGATGCATAAGCACCACATGGTGGGTATTACTGGAACTACAGTTTTTAAAACAGCGTGACACATTGCAAAGGCCCCAGACCCTTATTCTAGATTCCAGCCGGTCCTAGAGGTGACAACCCAGCAGCCCTAACAACTAAACCCAGCCCTCACTACTACACTGGTGCAGGCTGCTGCTGGCTAAAGCAAGACCCAGAAAGAGAGAAGTTTAAGTCACAAGACAGGGAAAACCTATAAGACGGTAATATGAGAGTAGGGACTGTGGACAGAGTGTAAGGAGAAAAGACAGTCACGAGGACAAACAGCGCTCTCCAGAAGGTATGCAGGACGCTGAAGCAGGATGTCTACGCCTGCTCTCGTCCACGTACTGCTTACAAGTAGAAGAGACCAAGACACCCTGAAAAGACTGAGGACTTGTCCATGTAAACAGGTGGAGCGGTCGTCACTCCCCTCACCCCTCCGCTCAGCCTCGCCACTCCCCGCACCAAGGACGCGCCGGCGGCGTGGCCCTGCCCCAGCTCCGCGCTGGTCCCTCGTCCTCCGGCTGACCCGTCCAGTGCCCCCCGCGGCTCCTCTCTGCTGCTCTGCATCTGAACGTCCAACCCCAGGCCCCACTCCTGGAGTGTCTGCATTCGGCCCGCACTGTGACACAGATCCCGCAGCACAGAGCTTTACACATGGGAGTGTAAGCAAGCCTCACGCACAGGGTCTCGTGTCCCCACCACTACCTGGAGGGACTGCTGTCCTCCGCTTACAGGTGAGGCCTGGACAGACCTTTAAACTGTCCCCCGCATAGACAGCAAAGGGCTGGGAGTCATTTCTGGGTCTTTCTGCCTCTATTCCCTGCTGCCTCTCTTTCCCAAAGCAGCTTCCCCCCCCACCCCAAATTCAGGAAACTTCTAAATTGACACAAGACGATTATACAAGTAATATTCCATTTTAGCCAGTTACCTCGATAATATCCATTAAGGCAATTCCCCCCACTGGCCCACTTGTGATGGTGTATTGCAGTTTTCTTTTTAAGTGTGTAAGTTTTTTTTTGTTTTTTTTTTTTAAGGAGGACCACTGCTCTACAATATTGTGCTGGCCTCTGCCACACATCAACATGAATCAGCCACAGGTACACACATGTCCCCTCCCTCCTGAACCCCCCTCCCATCCCCCACTCTTGGTTGTCAGAAAGCACTGGGTCGAGCTCCCTGGGTCACCCAGCAAATTCTCACTTGCTGTCTCTTCTACATATGGTAACGTGTATGTTTGCACGCTGTGTTCTCAATTCATCTCACTCTCTCCTTCCCCTATTGTGTCCACCAGTCTCTTCTCTGTGCCTGCGTCTCCACGGCTGCCCTGCAAATAGTTCCATCAGTACCATCTTTCTAGATTCCATATGCATCCAAACCAGCTATTTATCCTAGACGATCCCCTGGATTTTCTTTACGACCTGGAACGGTCTGCCATTTTTAGATATGTATGTTTTATGTCCCAAGTGAAAGTGAAAGTCGCTCAGTCGTGTCCAACTCTTTGCGACCGCAAGGGCTGTCCATGGAATTCTCCAGGCCAGAATACTGGAGTGGGTAGCCTTTCCCTTCTCCAGGGAATCTTCCCAACCCAGGAATCGAACTGGGGTGTCCCACACTGGAGGCGGATTCTTGACCAACTGAGCTATCAGGGAAGCCCCAAACTAGATAGTAAATACTCAGTAGGCTAGGTCCATTTTCTCCATTTGGCACCTTTTTAAATAAAAACTTTCTATTTTGTGTTGGGGTCTAGCTGATTAACAATGCTGTGATAGTTTCAGGTGACAGTGAAGGGACTCAGCCACACATACACACGTGTCCATCCTCCCCCAAGCCCCTTCCCACCCAGTCTGCCACAGAACATCAAGCAGAGCTCCATGAGCTGCTGGCACCTTTCTTAATGCTTGGCACAGTTTCTGATCTAGTACTGCCTTATCCTGCCTATCGTATTTTTCTTTCTGTTTACCTAATTTTCAGCATATGAACAAACTGCTCTAATTTCTTAAATACATACATCTAGATACATAGGCAAAAGTAGCACATGTGAATTTCAGATCTACAGAAACTCAAGGCTTTGACTTCATATCTTTTCAAATATGTTTTTTTAAGAAAACATTTCACATACAACCTGTAAGTCCAACTTGAAAAGTTAGTCTATGGAATAGATGAAAGAAGGACAAACAGAATCGCAGACAGAAAGACAACAGTTCATGCAAACAACAGAACACATACAGTAACCAAACAGTCACATTTTTTATTTTACAACTCGGTAGAAAATCTAAGCTTTTCTCTATCACTCTAGGCTGCAAGGCTCAATTCCTAACTCAAAAACAGCTGCCTGGGAAAACTACACTTAACCCTCCACAATTCCAGGAAGTCTTTGCCCCAAAGTGATATTCCCTTTACAAGAGGATTTCACGGTAATCCAGCCTAAAACCTAACCTCCCCTGGCTTCCCAGCATCAAGTTTCTGTTCAGAGCAGAAGTAAGCAGGCGCCAAATCCCAGGGTCAGTATAAACATAGAGGCTTCAGAGAGACACCACTCTCCCTGCCGTTCACAACCACTTTCGATCACTTTCTTGTATATGTTCTTTTATCTTTTATCACCGACTCTTTCCAAACCTGGCAGTTTTCTACATGGAATCGGAGAGAGTGGACAGCATCCCTAACTCAGCATTAAAAAATGCTATCTTGTCTCGACAGATATGCAGACATAGTGGTAAAAGGTGAACAGCATATGCAGTGTCTGATCCAAGAACACGAAGTTCAGAGTCAGTGGGCTGAAGGCCCGCAGGATAAAGAAGAGGGCGGCACGGGAACACGCCGGACAGTCACGGGGACAGCCGGCCCCGAGGGGGGACACCCCGGCCCCGAGAGGGACACGCATGCTGTGTCTAAGCCTCAACCCAAGGCTGACAAGGGGGCAAGATGCCGTATGTATGTCCTAGCAGGTGGTAATGTGGTCAACAGGAAAGGCTTTGGTCTGAAAATCACAGCATCCAGTGTTGGTTTCAGCTCCGTCACTAACTGCGCTGTGATATGGGCCAGGGTCCACTGGTCAAGCACAGGGCTGTTGAGACCACCCCTAGCTGACTCTTCACTGCAGTGCCAGGTTGGTATTTATACTGAAAGACGATGAACCCTACATTCCTACTCTGTAAGTCTAGTAACAACAATTTTGTGTAACATGTTGATCAATCAACTTTTATATATCATACTCTTAAAAGAGTACCATGTAAGGTTGCCACTTAAAGCAATCACACTAACTACTTGTATAAAATCTTGTGCAACACTGGTTCTCAAAGCGTGGCCAGAACATCGCCTGCCTGGAAATATGAGCGCTGGACACCCGGACTCGCCTGGAAGTCCAGGCCATCAGCCTGTACCGGAGACCGCGGGGCCGCCCCTGCTGTTCCTGCTCCCACCGGCCCGGGGTGGGTTTTGGGCTTGAGGACGGTTTCAGGTCCTCTCTGGTCATTCTCGTGACTGGCCAAGACAAAACCACTGCTGTCAAGTAATTAACTGTTTACAAACTTACACACTTTGAGCCCTAAAAGAGCTCCTTAGGCTCCAAAACTCTGAGGTTAGTAAAACAAGTTCCAATGTATGATTTCCTTTCTTTAAGAAGTTCAGATGTGCTTACATGTGTTTATATGTATCCCATTAGGCATTTTTATATATAAAAAAAATTTTTTTACAGAGATACAGTCCTATCAAATAATAATATTCATTTAATCAATAGAAAGATAAAGATTAAAGCATCTGCTCAACCTTACTATTCAACAAGGTCATGCAAATCCTCAAGAATTCCTAGTTTAGAAGATAAATAGATCAGAGAAGAGTGTCTGTCAGACTGTACTTCTTATGTTTATGTGACATTTGGTTTTCACAGGGGCTGACGTGTGGGGATGGGTTGCGTGTCTGGATGGGGGTGTCAGGCTGACTGCTGGTGTAGTCCCCAAGGAGGACAGAGACCAGCCTTTCTGTTTCTGGTGCTGGGATACAGCACACGCTCAGCACGCAGGGTTTTAACAAGCGAAGGAAAATGTAGAGAGAGGAGTGAATAAACACAACCAAGATACATGAAGGAGTTCTCAAGTATTCATCTAAACCAGGAGTGGGCTAACTTTTTCTGCTGAAGGGTCTGATAAGAGTTTTTGCCTTTGGGCCAAATGCAACCATGCAGCTCTGCAGTGATGGTGCTAAAGCCGCCGCCACAAACAACATGTGAGCAGAGGAGGGCGGTGGTATCTTGAGAAAACTACTCATGTGAACAGGCTGCTGGATGGCCAGGGCCTGAGGGGCAGTCTCCAAGCCGCTGGGACGTAACTGACCTTCACCTCACCACAATGTGGGAAACAGTGAGGAAATGTCAGGCCCTTTTTGTGACTCAGCATTTCCACTTTCCACACAAGTGGCCTCCTGAGAAGACAGGCGCTAGGGACGTCTCACCAGTGTGACCTCTCCCGGGGACCCTCCCCCTCTATCAACGCAGCCCAGGCTCGCCGAGGGGACTCCACCAAGTACTGAGGGAGAAGCACGGTGTCAGGGAACCTTTATTTAGGAAAGTGACACTCTTTCATCAGTGGCACCCACGACAGGGAGATGGCAAATGTACGAGACAAGACAGAGCTCTGCCCTGGGTCCTGAGGCAGCAACAAGACGGTGCGTTCTGTTCCTCACCCGGGTCAACCCCAGGGGCCGGTTCTACCTGGTGGCTTGGCCTTAACTTGACCTTGGACAACAGGCCAAGTCACCCACGTCTGGATAAGACAGACTGTTCAGACCATTCTCACTGTGTAGAGAAACACTTTCTACAATGAGATTACAGGAAAACACCAATATCTGCTAAAGAAGGTGGGAAAGAGATAGAAAGATGAACTATTACACATCCAATCCCTCCTCTATAAAACACAAGTATGTGTGCATGCACACAGATACACACACTTTAAAAAGTCTTAAATCTAAAATCTGAGAGTAGGCTGAATGATACACAACCTTCCTTCTTCAGAATGATGTAAAGATCTTTAAGAACTCAAATAAGACCCTTTCTCTATTTTCATATTTCCTTACCACTGATTTAGAGGAAAAGTTAGATTTTATTCAAATAATTGGAACATAAATCTCAAAAGATGAACAATCAATGTCCCCATCCAAAATCACTAGAGAAAAAGAAGAAAAAAACCCAACCACACACACACACACACACACCCCTGCTAAATTAGGTGGAAGATGCTTGGCAAGATTCCTCTTTCAATGTCCAGCCCATTTTTCTAAGACAGTTCCTCATTAGTGGCTGAGAATTCATGAATTTAGAACTTCTCAAAAAATCTAATTTTGTTTTCATGTACTTAGAATTTTTCAAAAGATTTAATCTTGTCCTCAAAACTCAGTTGGAAAATGAAAACAAGAGAATAAAGAATTGCATCATCGAAGAAGTAACTTGCATAGGTTTTTTTTCGTTCCAAATGTTGACAAGCACAGAACCAACAAGCAATCAGACCCTGAACTAGTTTACGATGATTTTCCCAGGAAGCACTATGGCAGCCACACAATCGAGCTCACCAGCCAGCTGCCGTGCCCACAGCCAGCCCTCAGATGAAAGAAAGAGAGGAGGGAGGAAGAGGGAACCAGTGTGCTCAGAAGACAGCTGCGGTCAGCACTACACGTTCCAGCAGGTGGACAGAGTGCGGCTGAGAACAGATTTTATGAACTCCCAACTCGCCTGCTCTTCGGGAGCTTCATCATCTATACCACCAAGTGAGACATAATTCCAGAAAACTTGCTGACTCTCTAGTCTAAAGGGAGTAGTCAGATGTGTGAGCTGAAACAAGTGAATTTCATTTGTAGGGAGAAGTTCTAGAAATATTGTTCATCTACCTAATTCACAGAAAGAAAGCACTAACAAAGTAATTAGAATTCATAAGGCGAAAGTTACAAAAATTATAAGCAGTTTAGTCAAAAGCTGAGTGATGAGACTAACTTAAATATGTATAATAGGTTAATTTTCATAAACAAAAAGGCTGTTTCTTATCCAAAATCTACCACAACAGTCATACTCACTCCATATTACTCTTCACATACAAGGAAAGAAACTGAGAGCCAGATAATATAGTTTCAATTTTTTCCCCACTGATTTAGGTGAAATTTTACCCACTATCGTATGACAATGACATTGCTGCTACGCTGGTGAAAATCATTTCCTCTGACTTTCATAGTATGGTTTTCTCAATGAGAGGAAAGAAAAATTTCAAAATGTGAACCTTTAGATTCAGTGAGAACATTCTGAACCACCCTTATGACAGCTTGGATCAAGTTTTCTTAATTAAACTTTTTTTTTAAGGAATAAACTTTTCATTTTAAGGGCTCCAATTTTTACATTATGATAAAGTATCAAAGCAACGCTCATAAGTGAGAGGTGAGAGGTGAGCCACGTGACGTCACCTCGGTGACGGGGACAACTAAGAGCTTAGAGAAAAAGCTTGAAGGAACGGACCTGAGTTCTCAAGGCCTCCAGTATGCCAGCTCCACACTATTCTAGTTCCGCACCTCCTTCACAGGACTTTTTATGCACACTTTGGCAGGGGGGCGGGGGGTCTTATTTTTGTGGCTCAGCTGGTAAAGAATCCACCTGCAATGCAGGAGACCTAGGTTTGATCCCTGGGCTGGGAAGAGCCCCTGGAGAAGGGAAAGGCTACCCACTCCAGTATTCTGGCCTGGAGAATTCCATGGACTGTATAGTCCATGGGGTTGCAAAGAGTCGGACACGATTGAACGACTTTCACTCACTCAATTTATGATAACCTTTATTTCATTCTCTACTGACATCTCTCTTATGACTAAAGACCTAGTAACAACTGAAAGGGCTTCTCTGAGATGCGTTTCCCCAGCTGCCCCCAGAGAATCGCAGCTCCATTTTAGTATCTATCACATGGTAGTTAAGTAGCCTCCCTGGACCCCTGGGGCCTTTTTCAGGCCAAGGGCCTCTGCACCCATCATTGAGGTCATGGAAAGGAAGGGACAAGAGCACCAAACAGGCCACCTCTACCGAATCCCTTGTCACTCTGTCACCCTGTGAGCGCTATAAGCCAATGGTCCCCTACTGCTCGACGATCTGAGATGGAGCTGATGTAATCACAATAGAGAGAACGTGCATAGTAAGTGTCATGTGCCTGAATCACCCTATCCGTGGAAAACCCTCGGAACTGGCCCCTGCTGCCAGAGGGCCCAGGGACTGCTGCTGTAAGCCCCTTGATGGCAGGGATTATGTGTGATCCATTAAAAAAAATTTTTTTCCCAGTGTTTAGTATATTTTTTGCGTTTCTCCTAACTGGTGCTGAATTAAAAACTGTTAATAAGAGACAGAAAAAACATAGGTAGATACAAAATCCACCTATTAGCTCCAAATTTTAACAAGTTTCAAATCCTAACAAAACTTTAAATACATGTAACAGTGCCCTGCCCTGTGTTTTTGTCTACACACAACCAAAAAAAAAAAGCTAATGTAAATTTACATAAATTAACCCACTTTCTTCCAATCCCTAGGAGAGGACTGTCTAAACAATAAAATGGACACAAATCAGGAAATGAAGAGACAGCCTGCTTCCCTGACATTAGGCAACCACCGAACACCAGAATCACTACAGAACCTTAATCATTTATTCTTACTCAATGGCATTCAATCACTCACCTCTGCCTATGTGATAGACTAAATTCCTCAGCAGTCAAAAGCTGCCTGTGATGCAACCCCCCTGTCCAGCTGTGTTTCCTACCACCTACAGCATGTTTCTCAAACATGAATAATACATGCATCCTTTTTGATAGAGAAAAAAAAGTTCCTTGCCCCCTAAGAACATATCCAATCCTAGTCTGAGACATAACTACTCTATTCAAACAGCTGAATGCATAATGTTTGACCACACAGTGCCCCCAGGGACTCACCTGGCCTGTGTCTGGCTCTAACTTAATATCTAAGCACAAACACTAGCGATGAAACCTCCTGGCAGCAACTGGCCACCAGAGTATACCTGTGAATTTAAAGTCTTATCACTGAATTAAAAATGCAAAGAAACTCCAACCCTGATCTCCTCAGTCCATAGCCCCCAAGGGTTTGAGACACCTTGCTTAAAGGGTGACGTCCAAGGGCCTTCAGGGTCTGGACTCACCTCCTCACCCTACCCCTCACTCGCCTTGGGTGTCAGGTTCTGATTTGAGCTCTGCACTCACTCACATCACAGTCACAGGCTCATTCTGGGCTCTGAACACTTGGCTCATTCCTAACTGATCTTTAGGACTCACTCAAGCGTCGCCTAAGGGAACCTTCTCTCATCTTCATAAGTTCTACTCTTTTGGGTTTACTTCTATGACTGCACATACTAAAGTAGCAACCATCTCCACTAAATTCTGAATTTCCTGAGAACTGGGCCATGTTCCACTCAGCTTTACACTCCCAAAGCATCCTGGCAGTGCCTGGCCAATAAGAAAAAAAAGCATTCACTGAATGGATGACCCCCAGATTCCTAAAGTCCAGCCAAACAAAACTACATGCTGCTATGATATGTGAGTTACATTTGCTGTACTCTGACAATGTAGCTCACTCTGGCCCTCAAAACAACCTCTGAAACTGGCTCTCTTCTGCCCCCAGTGCACAGATGAGACTTTGCAAGGTTAGGTAACTTGTTGCCCAAGTTCACATTCACATTCACATCTTTTTTCCAAGCACAGGTGAACACTGAGGTCATCTTTTGAATCCAGGACATCAAGCGGTCTTTCATACACACTGGATATTAGATAACCATAAAATGAATGACTACATATACCCCTCAATCTGGAAAAAAATCATGGAATTTCGAGGCTCAATCATACACAGAGAGGGACAGATACGGTTAAGTTCTAGGGCAGGGGTAAACCCACAAATTGAGCTGTGAGGTGACTGTCTACTGTACTGATTTGCTTTTACACTTTAAAGTATTAAGTACAGTGACATCTTTCCTTTACAGCAACTGCAGGTACCTAACAGTGGGGTGTGATAATTAGGCATGTGATCCCCTCACACGGAGCTTCGTGTCGTACTGACAGGGTGGTAACGTCTACGACTTTCTTACAAGATTCGAGCATCGCAGCAGCTAAGTCCTGGGGCTGCTTCCCGTGCTATAATACATCAGAGCACCTCTGCAGACTGAGCCGTTGCAGGTGCCTCTGAAATTCACAGGAGCTACTCTGGGGGCAGGAATAAGGGAGAAGAAAGGTCCCATCAGATGGCCTTTGCACAAACACTCCGCAGCCGCCATCTCTCAAAGCACAGTGCCTGGTGCTGTCTCTTTCATAAAGCCTTCGCCTCCCTTAGCTGAAGGGACGCCCTTAACCTGGAAACCTTGGGAGCATTTTTTAAACCTCACTTATGACCTGTACATCACATAGAGAGTTGTCCCCTCTTTTGAGGACAGGCTTTCTGCTTGCACTGTTTTTCACTCCCTCGGAGTGATCCTAGAGAGAAAAGCACAAGGAATAATTTGCTGAATGAATGGACCACACCGTCCACACAGTAGCAACAGATTAACTACCTTGCATAGAATTTCCTAGAAGGCTGTTAGAAATGAGTTAAAGGGATTGATAATAACATAAACAATTTGTCAAGGGAGAATGGTGCTTTCATCTTTGAAGTTAAGACTGTACACAGTAAGAATTTTGGAAAAGCATCAGCCTGCTGGGCTGAGAGCATGCCTGATCAGAATTCCATGTGGGTCACTGTGAATTAAGTGCACATTCAGACAGTGCAATGGAGTTCTAACTGCCTGGTAAATACACGCAAGAAAAGAGAAGACTTCTAATAGAAGAAGGAAAAGAAAAAGAGAAAAATGGGCTGATTTAACTATGGAAGATGCTTCAGAAAGCTGATAACCAAAAAATGTCTTATATCCCAAGAATGCACTTCTCCTCGTTGCGCTCCCCAGAAACATTTACCTTGAACATGAGCATCACCTGGCTCAGAATCTGGCTACTCAACACCTTAACTCAAGAGAGACACAGCATCCAGTTGTGGCTCAGGCTCTGAAGAGTCAGGCAGTAAAAGACACACGGGACACAGATGACAAAGCCAGAGCCAAGACCTACGCCTCCTGCACAAATCTGTGCTCTTGAAATCACAAGGACACAATGAACACAGAAAGCCTGAAGAAGTTCCTAATGGAAAACTGTGTGTTGCAGCAGAAAAACAGGGGAAAGAGTGACCCTCAAGGGGCTGCGAGCAGAAGGTTCTTTTTTGATCAGGGGGCATGAAATCAAAGGTTCCTATATTCCAAATCAAACAGGGCTTCTATGCCCAATTTCCATGTGACTTCCTGTTAACTCATGAGACTTAGCTGATGCCTCGGCCCCACTAGGCAGTGGCAGCCCTTGTGGGTATTGTCCCAGCTGCCTCTAGGAGTCATTACTGCTTTAACTCATTCTAGTATTAAATTCAACTTAGTCAAAGAGATCATATTCATAATCTCATTCCTGGGATGTAACTGATCTGCTAAGTTGAAAGCAGGAATCCTAGAACAAGCTTTCATTTAACACATTTCCATATCAGTCAAAAAAAAAAATCACTTGAAAATATTTCTACGTCGCTTTTCTTAGTTAGAAACCTCCTGACAAATTAAATTACAACGTGAGATCAACAACATAGGTTTATTCTCACCCCAAATCTAACAGCACTACTTCAAGATAACAAAATCCCCAGTTTTCCAATATGTGTATAGGGAAGTTACGCCAGCTGAAACCAATGGAGTAGGAAACGGTTTAAAGGAAGGAATCAAAGTCCAAGTCTAATCAGACAGGAACATCTATTGAGTATTCTACAGCAGACACTTAATCTTCAACATTCCCTCTCCCACAACTGGGTGGGGGAGCCGGTGGGAAACCCAAACCCAACAAATTCTGATTATCTTAGTTCTGCAGGAGCCTAGTTGCTCCCCTGCTTACTCCCGATGCACAGGCCTAATTAATTAATTACACCCCAGAAGGTCTCAGAGGCTGAGTCACAGCCCGAGACGCAGAGTCCCGCTCCACCACTGATTCATCAGCTAATCCCAGGAAAGTCACACCTCCCCACTATGCTGATGACATGTGGGGAGTAAAAAGTCCCACTACAGAATTAACATCAGCATGAAACAAGAGCCTGCAAACGTGCGACCAGTTGTGTGTGTGTTCTTTCTCAGACGATCAGATGGCCATCAGGAGAGGAGAGAAAGAACAGGAAGGCTGGGCGGTGAGGGGAGGGGTGTGGGGAGAGCAAAGCACTGACTTGCAATCTTCTGCCAGCAACGTGGGGCGTCTCCCCAAAGACAACACAAGGGTCTAGTCATCGCCCCAACTGCAGCCACAGCGCTGCCTTCCCACGCCGCCCACATGTCAGCTTTGGTCTCTGCAACAGATTGCAGAGAGCTGGGAAAAGTCCCAAAGACAAAGAAAGAGAAGGACAGACAGAGAAGCTTCCTGGAGGCACCGGCGGGCCGTCTTCCCTCTGTCACATCCTACAAGCAGGGGCTGGTGAACCTAAGGACACTTGGCAGAAACAGAGGCTGGGCACCTATTGTCCCAAATAAACAGAATGATTGTTTGAAATGCGACGATCTGGATGCAGGTGTGAAGCAAGGCAAACACGGACCACAAGCCAGCATCTCTAGTACAGAGCTCAGGACCGGAAGCAGATGGCCACAAGGGCAGGGCAGGCTTGGCCAGCAAGCTGACTTCCAGTCAAAATCTAGAATTAGACATTGGAACTTTTCTTTAAAAAGCTAAAGAAAAAGTGCCTAACTGGGTAATTAATATAGAGTCCACTTATATTTACTAGCAGATTTGGAGTCTCGCATGAAGAAGACCTGCCTTATAAAAAAAAAGAAAACCTTAACTCCCATGTCCTACACTGCCCCCAAATCTCTATTCCAGGTAAATTCAGTTACGACTAATAATGTCCAGGCAGAGTCAATCCTCTCTGGCTGAAGTGACAGACTCAGAATACCACTTGAGATGGAATTTCCAGGAAGGACCCAGGAGCAGGTGGGTTAAGGTGACAAGTGTCAGAGAAGAAAGCTCGAGAGACAAGTTCACAGATCGTGACCGCGGCAGGGCGGAGGGAGGGGGAAACTCTGACCCGCCTCGCTCCAGAGAGACGGAAAAACAAGTTCAAGTGACAGCACTTTTTCATAGCGGCTGACACGGTGCCTCAAACCCGTTTCACAAGAGGCAGGTTTCACTACCAAACCGAGGCTTTCTTCAGCTGCCAAGTGTCTCCCTCGTCCAACCAAAACCATCACGGCCTGGCCCTCACCCGCAGGCGTGTGCGGCGATGAACATGTGCTTTTGTTACCTGCAGGTTCGGAAGGCCCACCGGGAATCGGCGCATTTGGTCTCACCACGGGGCTGACCTCCTGCCTAGACACTAGGATAACACGTGAAACGCTTGCAGCCCAAGCCCAACAACCCTCGCTCTAAAAAGAGAAACCTCCCTCGTAGTCAGACCCAGGGCGGTCTCTTCAGAGTCAGCTTTCCAACTGCAAAGTCAAGAATTCATCCCGTATCAGCTAGTGAAAGGCATTCCCCACACATTTCCATTCCGGAAAAATTTCTCATCACTTTCAGTTCTGATCAAACCACAGCTCAAAGACTATTCATTCCCTGTAGTGGAGAGTGACCTTCTGGGACCAACATTTTTTATCTTTCACTTTAATAAACCAGTACTTTCCAACTGCATGGAGTAGAAGGAGGGTCAGCTCAGAAGCCCCTAGGCTCCCTTGGTTCCTCTAGGGTCTAAAGGCAGGATGCTCAGAGAGTCCAGCCCGCATCTGGCTAGACTCCTTAAGTCTCGTACCTTCATTTAAAAAGTAACAATGCTTCCTGGCTTCCTCCAGTATTTAGGCCAGGGAAGATACACTTGTTTGAAATCTCCTGCCTACACTTAATTGCAATCGCAAGTAAGACATCTGACTCACCTCTCCCGCCTCCCGCCCATTCACACTGGAAATTTCAAGTTGAGAAACAAACCAAACCTGCCCCATGCTTAATGCAACCAGGGGTGGCAACACCTTCTTTTACTGGAGCGCTTGCTGGGTGCCTCACCAGGATGGAATCCCTCTAAATGCAAGCAGTAGGCTCAGTCCAAACAAACTAAAGACTACTCTCATGATGAATTCCAAATATTATGCTTAGATGAAACAACAAACTGTTATTACACTCATAAACCTGCATCCCACAAGCACACACAGAAAGCCTTAAGTTCAAGTCACCAGCACGGGTCCACCCCTCTGTCATCCCGCGGCAGGAATGCTGTAGCCCTCTGCTGAGACAGGGCACAAAGGGAAAGACCTCCGTGCTCCAGCCCAACCCAGGCTCTCGGTGCTCCTGGGGGGCTCTGTGCTCCACTTCAGTCCTCTTTACTTCATAACATGAGCCTCTCGGTGACACAGAATACATTCAGCTCAGAAGGACAACCCAGCAGAACGCCTTGGCGTTTCTCCTGAGAGCTGGCACATTAGAATTCAAAGCACACAGCGCTCTCCCACGAGGGAGAGGATGCTCCGATCTGGTCCTGTCTCTTATCTGCGGGCCCCGGCCCTGCCCCGAAGGTGAACCGGGCAAGGGAACTGAACCAGGAGGAGACGAATGGCATGTTGAAACAGGCTCTGACCACCCCCCTCCCAGAGATGAGATCCTGCTACGAGGAGAGGCAGGCACAGCTCCATCCGCCCGTGAGAGCCCTCCTCCCACCCGACCCCGAGCGCCTCCTCCTGCGGGTCCGATGAAGACATCAGGAAGCATGGCCCACAGGACGGACTCTTCCGAGTCTTCGGGTGGTTTTCAGCCATGAAGGCAAAATCCAAGAAAGAAACCCGAACTCCACACCTACTCCTCCTCTGACGGTGCTCACTCCAGCAGGAGCTGAGGTGTGTGTCTGATGGCAAACTCTTCACTGTTAGCGTTTAGAAGGTGAAATTGTGTGATCGGCAGCTGCACCCCAACCCACCTGGCAGTAAGGCTTTAGAAGTCACCTCTGGAAAAAAACATGTGAGATAGTCCACCTCCCTGGAGTTTCATCACATCTTTAAAAGGTATGCTCCATACCCAGGAGCTCAGAGCACATATAGACGATCAAAGCAACCCTGAGCTCTGTTTGCAGTGGCTCCTGTGTTCCTTCCCACTTCCTACACTGTCCAGTTAACTATAACCCAAGTATGTCCTGTCTCACCAGCACGACCCCTTCCTGCCAGTGGGGCTCCGCTGGACGCCAGGCTCCCTCAGAACTGGCTGTCCTGTGTCACTTAATTCCATACGGGGGATTTTTGGTTTATAATTTCCACTCCTCTGGAGGCAGACACCACGCATCCAACAATCAGTATAAACTGTTTCCTTGTAGCAAAAGTGCTCTACTTACCAAGGCAATCTGTATTAGTGAATCCATAACGCCTCTCTATTAATAATTAGGGTTGACACTTTTAGATGTCTCCCCCTGCCAGGACCACTTCCTGTCCATTTCAAGGTGTAGATGCCTGCCTCCTTGGGTGATCTCACCTGGATGACAAGCAGCAAACGTCTTCCCACCTGGAGGAATGAGCGCCTTTTTCTGGGTACTGGGCAGGTGGCAATGCCCGCTAGGTGCCAACACAGGGAAGGCCCCTCAGCACAGTGCCGGGCCTAAAACTGATACTTAGACAAGTTAATTCTCTCCCCCTAACTTCTTTTTTCCTCTATTTATTTTAGATCTTCGGGCTTTGAGAGGCCCTTACTTCGTATCACTATCCAAATCTCAATGCTCTTATAAACTCCTAGATCTATAGTCCAAGCAAAAAAATTAAACCTTGTTCCAGGACATGAAGGCTATCCAGAACGACTCACTTGACTGGAAACACGGAAATTGGTGCAGAACAGATAACCCCAGCCAATAAGTTATCTGTGTCTCCAAAGTTCATTGGTGAAGTTTCATTTCCTTAGAAACATGATGCTATATTTAGGATCTCAGGCCACAAAAGCCCATTTAACCCCAATACACCTGAACTACACCACCAGTGTTTTCAGCCAGGATGGAGCACTGGGCCATGGGCACAGCAGGTGGCTGGATATTTGGAGGATAAAGTTATGAATTCTTGGAACTAGGGGCAAGGGGCACAGTTGGCTTTGGATGAAATCTTTACAGAGCCCAAGTCTGTGTTTATCTTCCTCCCACATTCCTTTACATCTCCCCGCGACCCCTGCAGCAATCTCCTAATCCTCCAGGGACCACTGCCCTCCTACCTGACAAATTCTAAACTCCACCAGAGCGCCCTGTTTTAATGTTTTGCAGGGAACCTCTTCTCCCTACCAAAATTACCTCAAGCATATGATCTCAGTCATAAATCAGGAAGGAAGAAATCTGATGAAGTCATTTCTCAATGAAGTGTGAATGCCAGACAAACTTTAATTTGTCTGGGTTCTCCTGACTCTTGAGAAGATGCATGGCTACCTAAACAGACCTAACTTTGTGTGGAGTACAGAAAAATGAACGAACTGGGTCTAGACACAGGAGAGACCAGGGCTGCCACGGGGGCTTGTTTCTAAGACATTTCTGCTTTTCCAAGCAACTTCCTTTTCCCCTGATGTTCTGAAGTCTAATAAACTTTGTTTAAATATAAATTTCATAATTTCTTTGCATTTCCATGGTAACAGCAAGTACATGCTTACATTGGTAAGCGAAGTATGGACAGGGACAGGAGAAGATGAGTCTAGCTTAGACAGGGCTTTCCCCAAACTAGAACCTAAGCCAAGGTGCTCAAGATAAAACCGGATGAGTCCTAAAAGCAATCATCCCTGAAGAGCAGTGGAATCTACAGAGAAGATGCTCATGTTGACCCTGGGCTAGAACTCTGGTCTTACTCCTCCTGGCGTGGCAAAAAGGGTATATGTTAGGTATCTTTTTTAAAAAAAGTCAGGGGAGAAAGGAATGCCACATGTCTCCAAGAAACCCTATGTTTGTTGGGGAGAATGAACTGGAATTAAGAAGCAACAAACATGCATCCCAAATCAGAACAAGAAAGTGGGATGATTTCAGAAACTGAAGTTCAAAAAAAGCCACCTGTACAGAAGTCTGCATGTCCATCTGTTCACGCTAGTTACCCTGGGGCATCCATTACTTCAAGTGTAAAGACAGAAAATATTAACTTGGCCAGGGGAAGCAAAACATCTACAGACTTCATTCCAACAAACGCTTGAAACTGATGCCTGATACCGCTTCAAAAGGCAGCAGCCTCATTAAGAAACGACACCAGCACCATCCAGGAGCTGGCAAAGGCTGAAAAAAATCAAGTCCGCGCAGGGGTCTGGAAGGGGAAATGAAACTGAATTTACCTACATCAATTAACAACACTATTAAGACTACTTAGGGACATGCCTCTGACAATACTTCTCTTTAATACAAACATGCTGAAGGCCTTCAGAATGAAACCAGCCATTATCCCCACCCGTCAGCTGGGCTTTCATTACTCCCACCCTGAAGAGTGACATAGCGAACAAACAAGCCGCCCTGCCCACACGCAGGGCCTTTCCATCAAGATCTCCCTGCACCCCGACAAGCGCCTGCTGAGTCCCGATGACACCCCAACGAGCTGGCCACCGCGAGGTTTTCATTCTCCAAGGGGAATGGGGTGGGGGGGAAACTGAGTCAGTGAATCAAGGGACCAACCCGAGATCACAGATAAGTCAGAAAAGTGAGTTCAGGACTTAGGGATGCTTGATCAGCTCCTTCGCAATTTCCTCACAGTCCTTCGTGATCAGGACGGACTTCCCTGGTTCAAGGACAGAAGCACCCGGGGGTGGGTGGGCAGGGGCACAGGGCCCACTCTTCCCATAGGCTGCCTGCACACCGAGCCCTATTATGGCATCTCATTTCAGAATAACTGCAACAACTATATAAAGTGGAAAGTTCATTTTCCCTTCTACTAGCTTCTCTGCAGTGTTTGTTCCAAACTCTGGGATAAGCAGCCTAAAGACGTTTGCACAGGCTGGAGGTGGTCAGCGGGAAAACCTTGGGGCATCTACAAGAACTTAAGCTTCCTAACAGACTGGGGGACCCCACTGACTATACCCTGCACTCTTAAGACGCACCTTTACTTTAGACAATAAGAAAGGAAAGCAATTGTAGTACAAACTTAAAACGGGTCTCAAGAATCCAGTCAGAGGATTTTTTACAAGCAATAGGGTGGGAAAAATTAAACTCTATGATATTTAGTACTTACTGTAGTGTCTTACTCCGCAACTGCTAAAGTCTTGTTGAATAAATAAAAGAGAAGTTGAGAAAAAACAGGAAGGTGAGGATAACTTCAAAGGTGGACCTTGATAGAGAAAAGTATTCTTACTACTGCCACAAATATTAAGATCAATCTTACGTTAACAACTGCCCCAAAATTCATGTTTCCACTGTGTTACCTGAGCTCCCAAACTTTAAAGCAATGAAAAGAAATAGTGGAACACTGTTCAGTTCAGATGCTCAGTCACATCCGACACTTTGCAACCCCATGGACTGTAGCACGTCAGGCTTCCCTGTCCGTCAACATCTTCCAAAGCTTGCTCAAACTCACGTCCATCGAGTTCATGATACCATCCAACCATCTCATCCTCTGTCGTCCCCTTCTCCACCTGCCTTCAATCTTTCCCAACGTCAGGGTCTTTTGCAATGAGTAATGATTAATATTTTATACTAAAAGAAAAGAAGGCTGTGGGAAGGGCAGGAATCATTTTAAAATATACTTAGTTTTTCACAAAAGGTACTAAAACTTCCAAATGACCATCTGAATTAGAGGCAGTTCTTCACTTGTCAAAGCCCAAGAGAGAAGAACCGTAATTAACCAAGTTGCCTTCACAAGGCATCAACATGAGACAGAACCTGCTGATGACAACCTATAGAAACTCCCCCAGCTTCATAGCCCTGTTCCGACAACCCTTACAACATGCCTGGAGGAGGAAGCAGAAATGGATTAACTCCACTTCACAAAGGAGGAAGCAATGCCCAGGCTGAGGAGTCCAAACTGAAGCCGGGTGGTGGCTGCCAGCCCTGCCAGGGCCCTGCTACCCAGGACACGGAGGGTCCACCAAGACTGTATTTTGGGGAGGAAGAAAGAACAGAAAGGGGAGAGGGATGGTTTTAGAACATCTGGGAAGATGCTGTGCTTCCAGAAAATGTGCACTAATGAAAAGGCAGAAAGTGAGACCCAGCTGGCTACAGGACGCAGGGACAGGTCAAGGAGGGGACTGTTTATTCTCCTGGAGTCCCGTCCTGCTCCAAGCCCCTCAGGACCACGGCTGTGACCTGCCTTCCTAGCCCCGCCTGGTCTCCCTCCTCCATAGCAAAGGAGTGAAAACGAGAAAAACTGCACACACAAAAGAAAAAAAACAGCTGTGAAATCACTAGGCCCCTCCCACTCCTGCAGGAGCTGGTAACCTACCTTTGCTTCATCGTTAATGTCCCAAGTGAAAGAAATGGCATTATAAGCGATCTCCTCAATGTTGCTAATGGTATTGAAGCTTTCTTTGTAGTCAGCTGGGTGAGGGATGAGAGAGAGAAGTCATGATTTCCAGTTTCCAACGTGAGATTATACAGTTATTATACAATGAGATTATACAGTTCACTGTAAGGTTCAGCTTTTCATATAATCATTGTTGGATAATTTAAATTAATATTTTGTTGGGTTGAAAGAAGTTCAAAGAAGGTAGAAAAAGAATCACAGAATCTTTTTCACAGAGGCAAGCTTAGATGTATTTAATTTTATCCCATTCTGTCAAAATTAGGACATTTAGGTCTAAAAGGTTTAAATAACTGTCCCAAGGCCACAGAACTAGTCCAGAGAATCAAGACTGGAACTTGATTCTTTTTATACTTCTGAAAGAGAACATGAACACTTCCAAAGGCAAAGAAAAGAAGTAACTCAAAGATTAAGAGCTGTTCTGTGACCTAGACAGTGGTTTCACATGAAGGTCATGCTCACTTCAAGAACAGGGTTTTCACTAAGCTACTTGACAAAATACGACATGTGTGGGTCTGCTGTTGTACCGCGAGTGATGATGAATCTTTGGGTGTATTTACAGACAGAAGAGACTTGCAATGCAGCTCAGCGTGCAACTAGCGAAGATAGTATGTGTTACTGCACAAGAGCAGTATTTTCTTTTACTTGTTGGTTCTTTACCTCCACCTTACAATTATCTCCAAAAACTTCAGAATGTCTTAAAGCATCATCCCTCAAAAAGAATCTGTAGGCTGCAAAGCAAGACGCTCTTCTGTGAGCCAGGCTCCGCAGCTCCGGGCCCCGGCGTCACGTGGGAAGCCTCTGCACGGGGCACCTGTCCTCATGAAGGAAGTAACGTTAAGAGCACCGATTCCAGGAGGCCAAGGACAGGGTTTGGAAGGGAGCAGTGGCTGGCAGAAAAATTCAAATGCGTTCGGCAGGAAGCTGATCACTGCCAAAAATAACTGGATTTAGAAAAGTCTGGACTCGAGCGCCTCTGGGAATGGAAGCGAGCTCCGGGGCTCCTTACCTATGTCAATACACCTTTGTTTTGCCGTGTGCTGCCGTGAGTGCCAATATTTCCAGTGCCTCAGCTGGTCTTCTCTGCTCTTGTCCTCAGCAAAAACCACCATGATCACACTCTGGGAGAGAGGAAACGTTACCAGGTAAAGACACTATGGGCTGAGTATCTTTCGGAAAACCTAGTTTTTTGATTTTGCAGTGAATTAAGACGGCAATTTTATGATACAAATGAACTTACAAAACAGAAAGAGACTCATAGACTTAGAAAACGAACTTCTGGGTGCCAGGGTGGAAGGGCGGACGGATAGTTACGGAGTTTGGGAAGGTCATCTACACACTGCTATATTTAAAATGGAAAACCAATGAAGACCTACTGGAATTCTGCTCAGTGTTATGTGTCAGCCTGGATGGGAGTGGGATTTTGGGAAGAATGGATACATGCATATATATATGGCTGAGTCCCTTCTCTGTTCACTTGAAACTACTACAACATTGTTTTGTTTTCACCACAACATTTTTATTTGGTTATGCCCTAATACAAAATAAAAAGTTTAAAATAAAAAAAATTTTTTTAATTAAAAAAAATTTATTTTGAAACTGAAATTTTTTGAAATGAAATTTCATTATTTTGAAATGAAAATGCAATTTCATTATTTTTAAAATTTATTTAATTTTTTGGCCACCCTGTGCGGCACGCAGGATCCCTCTTCCCTGAGCCTGGATGGATCCCAATCCCCCTGTAGCGGGAGCATGGAGTCTCAACCACGGGGATCTTAATTTAGATCTACCTCAGACCTGGAAATAATGAGCTCCAACTGGCCCAGGGCAGGACTCACGCGGACTTTGCTGATTGGGTGGTGGACGCCCTCGTTGCCGCTCACTTCCTTCAGCGTGACGGGGTAGAACTGGCCTTTGTTCAGGTACGTCATGGTGCTGTCTCCTGGCTTCTGTCGGAGCGATTTGGAGGCTTCCAGGGTGTATTCAAAGTTGTTCCTAGAATACAATAAAAGTCACAGACCTCTAATCTACCCCCTTGGAAGCTTTCCCTATGCCTGAGCTCAGACGTGAGATGCTGCAGTGTGGATGCATGCACACAGCAGGTGAAACATCCCAACTGACAGCATCCTGTCACCACCGGCATTCGCTGATCTTCCCCAGATCACCTCAAGCAGCCCAGAGGTCCTCCTAGATGTGGGACTACAGACCACCTCTAGAGAACCTATGAAGCCATGTTAACAAACTAGGGGTTTGGAGGCTGAGGATACTAAAGCTACGAATGAGTGACAAGCACTCTGGAAGATCTCACAGGACATGCTGCCAGCCCGGTGCTTACCCAGCAAGGGTTGCAAACAGGAGGCTGGCAGGCCTCTGACGAAATCTGACTTGGCCCATGTAGCACTTTTTTGATGTTTTTACCTATAATTTAAATGTCCTCGGATGGTACTCCATGGTCCTCTACATTTTCTATTATTTTCTAGCCCCACCTATATATCCCCCTGAAGCTGTTTAACAACCCAGTCAGGCCGGGGGTTGGCACATTTTCCCTATCTTTATAAATAAAGTTTTACTGGAATGTTGCCATGCCCTTTGATTCTGTATTACAACTGCTTCTGTGATACAGCCCAGAGCTGGGCAGAGCTGGGCAGTTTCGACAGAGGCCGTATGGCCCACGTTGCCTGAAATATTTGTTATCTGATCCTTCAAAGAAAATGCCTGCTGACCCCTGCATCTCAGGTCCTGAAGGGACCAGAGTTTGTGACTTCTGGACCTTGAGGCAGGTGTGCCTTACAGATTCCTGTAAAATCCGAGACTTTTAAATAAAACTTTTATTTTAAAATACAGCACTCATAAAAATGCATAAAATGAAATTACAAAATGAAATCCTAGACTCCTAAAAAAACCTGAAGATGTTTTTATATAAAGTTGAAAATATTCATATTTGCAGAGTGAGATGCAATTCCATGATGCATAAAAGAGGTTGTCAGCCCAGTAAACAGTTGGCTTATAGTGAGACTAATAAAAATACAAAAGCCTTTATCCACTTGATGCTATCCCTAAATTCTCACAGGATTATATACTTTTGGAAACAGAAGGGACCTCAGATCTGATTTAATCTTTCATGTCTTCTCTGAGATTCCACTCCACTACATCACATAAAGAAACCAAAGGGAAGGAAAAGCACCAACACCAAGCATTAGGGAAACGAGAAACACAGTCAAGAGATCAAAAACGAGTGCACTAAAACAAAGCAAATGTCCTCCAGCGAAGATGTCACCACACTAACTGCAAGAAGGTAGAGTTGAAAGCCGCCAAAAGCCACCTCTGATTTTTCAAGATCAAATTAATAATAGAAAGTTAAGTCGCACAAGTTGAAAGTTAAAAAATCAAATTGAAAGACAACTATTACCCAGAAACACTGTCAAAAACATAGTCCTCTGAATTCATGCCAGGCATCCGCAGACTGAGATCCGAGGGGAAGAAAACCTGAAATACCAATGTGATAAGCCACAAGGATGTAACTGGTGATCAGGCTCACCGAAGACCGACGTCGGGCACAGCAGCAGAGTCTGTGGCTTAAGGCAACCCACCGCGCTTTTAAAACTTGTCTAAGACAAAAATTTTAACTCTACAAAAAATTTAAAGAGAAAATTAGAAAGAAAAAAATGTCTATTTTATACGCCACTTGGTCAAACTAAGACAATCTATGTAGGTGCTCCCACTAAGCGCTGCCTTCTCTCTTCTCCCACCCTTCCCACACATCCCACTTCTGCCCAAACTCTGGGGTCTACACCCCAGATCTCATGACCCTTAGGGGTCAGCTCCACCACTGCACCAAGTTCCGACAACAGTACCAGGCTGGCACTGTGGCTGGCTGGAGCAGGGCGCCTTCTCAGGAAAGGCTACTGTTCTATTCACTCTGTAAGCGGGGAGGGACTCTCTGACCCCACCATGAGTCATTAAACACAGTTCCAAACATCCTCAGTCCCTGACTTTGACCTGAGTGATGTGTTTATCACCCTGAAACCCTCGGAAGTATTGGAAGTGATGGGTAAATGTCACACGGTGCATTTGTCATTGAGATCTACCTGCTCCCCGACAATACTGCCAACCAAGAAATATGAGGCAAATACATGATAACTCCTTTTATATTAAGACCGGTTGAGGGGAGGTTGATTTGGCTGAGGACCAAAGCCAAAAACAGACTGTGAGGCTGTGTCTGTTGTCTGTGGAAGATTATGTATGCGGCTTTCCTTCTTACTCTCCAGCAAAGCGCTTGGTTGAAATCATAATTGTTAACTTAGCTGCTGGTAAGATTAGCCATGTGCCCTTGATAATAATTTCTGGTTTTATAGGTTTAGTTTACAAATTATACCTGTGGATCTTTTCTCTTAAAAAAAAAAAAGAAAAGAAAAAAAAAAAGAGAAACCTGTTTTGTTCCCAATCCACTCACTTCAGGCTGAGTTTCAAGCTTACATAACAAGGAAGAGGTGGAACCCAATACTTAAACAAACATGCAGCGTCTTAGGAAGATGCTTGCGTTTCCTGTACCTCCTGAACGCCTTCCTTGAAGGTCTCTGAGAAGGTAGAGTCTGGAGTGCGCCTTTGCGCGTTGGGGGGTTGAGCGCCGGAGCCAAACTGGTCAGCGTTCAGGTTCCGGTCGAAAACCACTACACGCTCCGTGGGCTCGGGGTGATACACTGCTGGGGGGATGCCCACAGCGAAGCCGTGGGGCTGGCTTTCCGTCTTGATGGAGTGGGTGGGCATCGCCGCGATGGAGACGGTGACCGTGGTGTCGGGGGCTGTCAGATGTCCTCTCTTGTCGATGCCCAGCTGGTTGCCGTGGGGAAGGACGATGTTGAACGGCACGTTCTTCAGCACCTGCACTCTGTTTTCGCCAGCAGAGATGAGGGGCTGCTCCGTCACGTTTGGTATGTTTCTTTAAGGAGAGAGAAGCGTGTTTTCAAACTCAGAGCTGATACAATTCCGGGACAATTTTAATTTTCCAAATGGCACTGGGCTGTTGGGTCCTGGGCAATAATAATAACCACACACTTGGTAGAAGCCAAATGAATAGGCAATGGCATGATAACCCATCACAAGAGAAAGGAAAAAGCCCTCTAGTTACAGGTCAAAGCACTGAGTAAAACTTCATTTGGAATGCTGAGAACTCAGAGCTTTCCTCTATTATATTTTATTTCCAATAACCCCCATAAAATTGTCATATTTTACTAGCAGTCTGAAGCTACACTCGTGATTAACTGCAGCAGTATAGGCTGGAGGTTAAAGTACAGATGCCAGAGTCAGACAAGGTAGATTCAAGATCTCTCAGTAACTACATGCTCATCTATAAATGAGGATAATGACGGTACCTATCCTCACAAGGTTGTGATGAGGATGAAAGGAGAGTATGCTGAAAAGCGTGCAGTGATGCCTGGCACACGGGGGCCCACACCCGTCAGTTTTCCTGGGGGCTTCCGGGATGGCTCAGCGCTTGTAAAGAATCTGCCTGCAGTGCGGGAGACCTGGGTTCGATACCTGGGTGGGGAAGATCCGCTGGAGAAGGGAATGGCTACCCACTCCAGTATTCTGGCCTGGACAATTCCATGGATAGAGGAGTCTGGTGGGCTACAGTCCATGGGGTTACTAAGAATCAGACATGGACTGAGCGAATAACACTTTCGCTTTCACCAACCCCACCCCCCTCCACCCCATGATTATATTGAACCATCATATACATCAACATAGAGTTACTTTTGGCTCGACAAATATCCTGGGCAATATAAGATGATATTTAGCTTAGGGTAAAATTCATACATTTTGAAAGTTCCCTCAAATCATACAGGCTTATACTTACAAGGAAAAAACAATTTGGTAAACTGGCAGATTTCAAGATCAATAACATATTCAAACTTAAAACCATAAATTCACTCCCATGACTATTTTAAAGAAATTTCCTTAGAGAAAAAGAAGAAAAAAGAAAAAGCTATCTAGAAAGTTGTTCATTAAGGCTTTGTAACAGCAAAAAATCAGATATAGTCCTGATACTAAGGATAGCTAGGGTCTGATTTAAAATAAAATACTCCAGCAAAAATAAATAAAATTTAAATATTAACTAATTAGAAAGTTGGAGAAAGGGAAGAGTAGATCAAACAGATACCAGTCGATCCTAAAGGAAATCAACTTAACTATTCATTGGAAGAACTGGTGCTGAAGCTGAAGCTCCAATACTTTGACCACCTGATGCAAAGTGCCAGCTCACTGGAAAAGACACCAATGCTGGGAAAGATTGAGGGCAGCAGGAGAAGGGGGCAAAAGAGGATGAAATGGTTAAATAGCATCACTGACTCAATGGACATGAGTTCGAGCAAACTCCAGGAGACAGTGAAGGACAGGGGAGTCTGGTGTGCTGCAGTCCGTGGGGTCACAAGAATCGGACATGCCTTAGGGGCTGAACAACAGCAGCAACAAGGATCAAACAGCAGGAATTAAGCTGATAACAGTTGAAGCTGAGTATCTATTGGCTTATGCTACTTCTCTACTTTTGTTATGTTTGAAAGTGCCTATAACAAAAAGTAAAAGATAAAAGCTATAAGCCCTTTTCCAAATTATGAAGACTAAAACAGCAATGTAGAAAAACTTATGTAACATATTAAGTAGAAGAAAATCCTACCTGTGAATACAACCACAACCACATAAAGTGCACCTGCCTGCCCAAACAATAAACAAATAAACTGTCAGCAGAGTGGGATTCCAAGTGATCATTCTTTCTTCAAAAATGTTTCATTCTTGTACTACTAATAGAACTCAGAACAATTTAAAAGATATATTTAGCTTTTTTCCCAGGTCTATAAAGTCAAGACTTAATTTTCTGAAAGTTTTAACTTAAAATATTTCAAAAATAACCTCGATAGGCATTTGGAATACAGCTGAACATACTCTATTAAGTTTCACATAGGTACTTATTTAAGGTCACTGGTGATGACTTTTTTAAATGGACCCCTGCCATTGCCTTAAGTCACACTGTTCTTAAGAGAACCTAAAAGACAAATAAGGAAACAGTGCAGTCATGTTGTTAATAATGAAAAAAAAAATCCCTTTGGATGAGGAGACAGTTAATTGTTTTTGTTTTCGAGAAAAGAGAACTTCTCCTACAGAAACTGGTGACTTCTCAGTAACAGAATCAGAGTAAGGGGCAGATCAGTAATGAAATCTGTGTTCAGATATAAAGAGTCCAAATTATCCATGTCTTCCTCTAGTTCCTGTTCACTTAAACAAGCTCTTGCTTTAACTTTCACAGAAACCAGGAATTTGTAGCATACTGTTCCACGCTCTGTCTTAAACCTTACCTTTTGCTATGGTCCGGCTCAGGATGCTCAACATCTGCCTTTGCTGCTGATGACCTTCTCTCTCGCGGAACCTGAGATATCAACACACAGGACCACAATTTAGTTCTCACTCCCAAAGTAGAGACACAATCCCTACTTTTTAGTAAGTGCAACCCTTCAGGTGACTATGGACTGCCTACCGAACCCCAGGCTCCAAGGAAGCACAATGAATAAGAGAGTGTCTGCTCTCCAGGAGTCCACAATCTGGTCACTGGGTTGATATGCAAAAACCAGCTTCTATTCAGTTGCCAAAGAAACTCAGAACATCACAAATCTACTTTGTCATGAAGTGTGGGTTTCATCTCTTAAGAGAAATACCTCTGGTCGGGCTTTGCCCATTTATCTATGTAACATGACAGAGAAGAAGTTACTGAAAAGACACCCAGGCTCTTTGAGCATTCTCCCTGCTCTTCTCTGCTACCCTTCCTTTCGGATCAAATGCAAAATCAAAGGCATCAGCCACATTAACAATTCACTCCAAGATCCAAAAGGTGGCTCCAAATGATACATTTTGTCAGAGACGCTGGGATTCACAATGTCTATCACTCAAAGGACAAAGCAGACTCTGTTGGGTCTATTCCTTTTTCGAGTCTGCTTCTCTGCACAGGGGAGAGCAGGCCAACATTAGTGGATGTCCTGCAGACATCAACCCAACTGAGACTTCTCTGCAACACATACTCCAAAAACTAAGACGTTTGAAACTAGTTTTCAATGTAAAAGTAGAAACTCTATTTCTACATTCTTATTTTACCCTTACAGGCAGAATGAATTATTGTTTCTGGTAGTAACAACGTGTTTTTTAAGCTTTACCAAGGTTATTATGGAAAAATGACTGAGGGGTACATCCCCTTGTTTCAAAGAATTGAAACAAGTAAGTCAGTTTTTAAAAAAGGAAAATAAGTAACCGGACATCTGTTGCAAGAAGGCTGACATATAGTACTACTAAGACTGCCACCCTTGATGGGCAGACATGAGGATTTATCTCCTTCTAAGATGTATAATACTTTCAGGACCCTTTATTTAAAACACACGCACATAAAATCACCGCAACTAGTGTTATTCCACAGGTTTTTCTGGCACTAAACTTGTTGGTTTCCTCCCATTCTCAAGTTTCAGTTAAAAATATCTAACTTCAAACTTCATAATTAATACTTAAGAACTTACAGTTTCTATACTGAGTCAATAAAACAAGCCACAAGAAGAACAGATATATGAGTTCTACTTCAAAGGAAACTTTTGTGGCTACACTTCCCAGGCAAAGTTTCTTCTAGCATCCTTGGTTACTATGTAAGTTTCCATTCCTATCTAAGGGGGAAAAAAAACCTTATCTCATTCCCTCAAACACAACAAGCTGGACACATGGCCTTACATCAGAAAACAGAGCTTTGGTTTAGGTTCCCCCTCCCCACCCAATTTTGATAATCAAGCTATCTTCTTTGCTTTTTACCCTGTGCCTTTTTTGTATTCCACAAAGAATACAGTGTCAGAAGGTAACAAAGAGCTGGAAACTGGTGAATTTGGGTGAAAGTATCTGAGAATTAGCTATCTTTTTATTTTAAGTTTTCTACAGGTATGGAAGTTTTAAAGACAAAAAGATGGTGAAAATAAACTGTAATATATAGCCATCCCTGCATGTGGGTTACTGGTTAAAAAGGATGCCACAGTGAACACAGCAAGCAAAGCCCCGCCCCCAGGAGGCAGCATGGCATACAGAAGAGGGGGCCTGGCATAACCCGAAGTCCTGGCTGCACATACTAGTCATGTGACCTGAGAACCTTATTTTTTATCACCCGCAAAATGGGGATAATGGCACAGATCTTGCAGGGTTCCTAGAGGGATCAGAAACAACATGCATTCTGGTAACACGTCTAGCACATCTAGTATAGGTAATCGGTAGGTGGTAGCTAGTATCACTGGGCTAATGATGACGACACAGACCAGGGGTGTCAATCCAGACACAAACACCAGGTAAAGCCTCAGGCAGAGGACAGACTGCACTGAATTAAAACTAATCCAAACCTCAAGGAACAGACAGTAAAACACATCCTGAACCTTAAACTAGAAAATCTAGAAAATATGAGTTTTTTTTTTTTCCCCCAAGAAATCTCACAATCAAATCAAATCAGATGCCCGCAATACCATTTAGAGGAAAGGAAACCACGCGGACTACCTAGGAAGAAAGGGCTAGCACACGGGCAAAGGGAACCCCTGTCCACTCTAGATGGTGATAAGAGCTACCTCTGAAGAAATGATCGACCTCATTAAGGCACAGAGAATTTCTTCTTTCGCAGTAACTTCACCTTTCAGATAGAGCCAGAACAGTTGGCTACTTCATACATTTTAGAAACCACCTTTTGATTCTGTGATTGTAGATTTTCAGCTTTGAACCACAGTACGTCAAAGCACTCATTAAACTATTTATAGTCACTACAGAAGCAACTTGCATTACAGTCTACCAGCAAATTACTGTTTTATATGCTGTTGGATCAAGTGCACCTTGGACAGTAGTTACGGGGTTCTGAAGAGCAAGCAAACCCACCTTGTAGTAGTCATAGAGCAAGCCCAGCGCGGCAGCACTGTCCTCATCACCATTGATACTCATCATCGCTTTGGTTGCTGCAGTGAGCGGGTTTTCCAGGAAAGACTTCCAGGCTTCATCCTCACTAGTATAGGAACGCCGCTGTGAATAAAGTGCTTCATTCTGAAGAACCAACACTGGCCGTTTGCTTGGGAGAGATTTTTTTAAAAAGAAAAGAAAAAAACAACATATATGTGTGTGTGTGTATATATATATATATCACATCTTCTTCTATGGCAAATCATCATAAGCTAATTTTTGAAAAAGCAAACAGCCAATTCTTGATTTTGCAATAAAACAGTCCACTGTTTCATCATTTCATCATTAGTAAAGTAAGTTAAGACACGATCAGAAGACAACCCACTTAAATGTAGCCCAATGGGTCACCCAGGAAGATGTACAATATTTAGACAGCCAGGGAACCTGCAGTTAACCTTCACGTGGAACCCAGGACACACAAAAAAACCCCACTAAAACCAAAAGTCAAAAACTCACTCCAAGAAAATGTGAAGCTATTCAAACGCTTTACATAAACAAACACAAGGACAAAGTAAGGCCAAGAACATGCACTCTCCTCAAACACAGGCACTCAGGACTGTCCCCTCCAGCAGTACATCCGGTTCCATCCTCAAGCTGCTATACTGCTATTTCCCTCCTTCTCTGGGTGATGCCATGCCTCAAACTACCAACAAGGGGGAGAGAAGGGGGGATGGAAGGAAGAAGGGATAACTTGGTTTAATCCTCGGGGGTATATGAGAAACTTAGAATATTCTACTGATTACCAGCAGATTGAGCATGGAATGTGGCCAAAGGGGACTGTAAACCAATAAGGAGACACAATTTTCTGGCTTGGGAGTTCACTGTTTATCTTAGAGATAAACACTTAAGAATCTACAATAATAAATGAAGCCGCTGGACAAAAAGAGATTTTTTTTTAAGGAAATAAGATTTTTTTTTTTTTAGGTTGGGGAATCTGTCCTCAAAAATCTTTCCTGGTTTTTCACTTGGGGCAAGAACTGCTTCATATTAATGCTGTAGTTTGGTGGGAAAAATCCAGAACATCAACAGAGAACTTTAGTAGAGTCTTATAGAAGATTTAACTTAAAAGAGTAAAGCAAACATGACTGATTCCAAAAACCTGAAATGTAAACAGCCTCAACAACTGCTCAGTTGGCTCTGTTGAGTAAGTCAATAAAAAGAAAAAAGTGGAAAACTACCTCCAGCAAAATTAAGCACTTTTTTTCTTGAAAAAAAAAAAAGTTTAAATATTCAGAACTACTCCGAATTATCACTATTCTAACAAGCAAATTAAAAGAGCTATTCTCATTGTAACACACAAATGAAATATGTAAATTGCCTAAAGGTGACCTACCTACTCTAAAAGTGAATGTAGAAAGACTGATTATCTTCTCAAGTAATCAACAAGGTTAGGGTTTGGCAGTCACCTAGGCCCTTTAAAAACAGAGATTCTGAAAAAGGAGCGGGGGAGGAAATCCAACAACTTAATTCATCCTCAGTCAAAATTAAATCTTATTTCAAGGAGTGCACATTTGGTAGGAAAAGAAATCTTGAAGGTGGTATACTATTTTAACACAAAACAAACACAATGGGTTGTTCAAAGTGCATGTTCAGTTTAAAAATGAAGACTTCCTACAAATCTCAAATTTTACAAAAAATTAAGAATATACAAAGGGGTATTCCTTGTGCCACCAGGAGGACAGAACAAGAGCTGCTGAGCCAGTGGTACCCCGGGATGACTCTCTGGGGTCTTGCTAAGCTGTAATATTAAGAGTGTAATAGCTACTTCCAGAAGACTATATGGCAGCACTTGGCTCATTCAGTTCTCCTCATGCTAGTTCTTCAGCTTCCCTTCTTCTCCCACCCCCATCCCAAATCTGCACAAGCAACAGAAAATAAATATTTCTTTGCAAATGATTTTGTGTGTGATCACCCTGAAGGTGTCTTAAACTATTTCCAAACTGTGCCTCAGGCCAAAATTTTAGCTCTGGAAATATGCCTTATCTAAACTATAAGTCAAGAAATAAACACGAAACCAGCTGCCTTTTTTAGTCTACTTCCTCATGACAGTCCCTAAAGGCTCATCACTGCCCTCTCCTTGAATTATATATTTTCAAGCAATAATTTATCTGCATACTGTACAACACAAGGTTAAGTTATTCCACTTAAGCTGTTCCATACATAATACTATCTAAACCTCTCCTCCAGAAAAATAGCACCCTTACACAAAATGATTCTCAGCAAATAATTACAAAACTGGGAGAAGTACTGCTGTGCCCCGGATTCACTGATCTCAAATATAACTGATTGGTTGGGTGCGACTTGCATTTTTTTCTGAACAATTTTATATTTACAGAAAAGCTGCAAAGGATATACAGAAGCGTCCCTCGCCCGGTGTCTCCTAATGTTAACGGCTTACATTACTGCCTTACAGTTTATGAAAACATTTCTTCAATCACGAGCTCCATGAAAGCATTATTAGTAAGGACAAAGCTTCCTAGTTTACCACCCTGATTTCAAAGTCTCATCCTTCTTGATATTTCTGAGCATTTTTAATTACAGCAATCTGTAATTACCACCAATGATGCAAGCGGCAAAAGAACTCCAACAGCAATTTTCTCACTCACACAGTCAGCCAGGGGAAAAAAAGAGAAAATGCCAGGACACCCGAGCACTTCAACTTTTCCCTAGATCTCTCGGTTCCGAGGTTCTAGCAGGCGGCCGAACGACACGGTTGAGCGACGAGAGACTTGATTACCTGAGAAGGCTCCCCTTTTGCAGCCGCGAAGCGCGTCCCAAAGAGCAAAGCCGCCCGGGTTGGGGGCGCGGGGGCGCGAAGCCCCCGCGCCCCCCTACCCCGGGGAGCAGAATCGGGGCGCGCCCGAGGGGTGGCCCACCCACCCCAGACCAGGACCCCGAAGCTGCGGGCGGGGTGGGGGGGTTCCACTCCGGAGAGCAGGCCCGCACCCCCTAAGGCAGGGGTCTCCCCCTAGGTGGGGGGGGGGGGGGCTTTGGAGGAACAAAGGCAGGGCGGGGGTGCGGAGAAGCGGAGTCCGCGGACGGCGAGCCGAGCGCCCCCTCCCGCCGCCGGGCCCCTCGCCCCCCGCCCGGCCTCCCGGCAGGTGCGGCCGGCCAGCCGGCCGGCCGGGCGGACAGCAGCGGCCCCGGCTGCACGGCCGGCCTCGCGGACGCCGGCGCCCTCACTCACTTGTCGTACTCCTGTGTCATCGCGCTCGTTCGCCGCTGCCGGGCCGCAGAACTGGACTTTCGGGTTGGGACAGTACACCCGATCCGGGGGGGAGGAGGTGGCGGCGGCGGCGCGGCGGCGGCGGCGGGTCCGGAGCAGCGGCCCCGACGGGTTGGGTCGGCTTTTCTCGCTCGGAGCCGGCCGGGCACGGGCAGCGCGCACAGGGCGCCCCGCCTCGGCCTCCCATTGGCTGGCGGCGCCGGCACAGGGCGGGGCCTCGGGGGCCAGGGGGCGGGCACCGCGGTCTGATTGGCCGGCGGGCCGGGCCGCGGGGCGGGGCCGACGGGCCCCGGGGGGCGGGGCGGGGCCCGGCCGCTCCGCGTGGCCGCGTCCGTGCGGCGCGCCCGGAGCTCCGGGCCCAGCTCCGGCCCAGACTCCGGTCAAGCCGCGAGGCCCACGGGCGCGCACTTGCAGCCGCTCGGCGGTTCCTGGCGCGCCCGCGGCTGGGGAGGCCGGGCGCTGCGTACCCGCTGTGCCCCGCGGTCACCGTGCTCGGCTGCCGCACCCGCCGGACGGGCCGGGCCCCGGTGCCTCCTTCCCGGGTCCCTGGGCGCTCTTCCAAGCCCACCGCCGCTCCAGTGGTGGAGCCTCCCCTCCCAACCTAGCGGCTGCATCTTCACGGCGCCCCGCGGTCCGCTGCTCTGCCGCCTCGGGCATCTCCCGGCCTGGGGCCGGTGGAGCCGGGGCCCTGCACCCTCTCGTCCCTCTCACCTCTCCGAGCGCGTCCCCCTTCCTTACGAGGCTCCTTTGCCTTTTACCCGAGGGAGCGCAGACGTGTCCCTCCTCGCCTTACCCGCCCCCACCCCCCGCCGCCCGAAACTGTCCGGCTTTAGAACCACACCCCCCACCCCGTTCATCCACTTTAAGATTGTTCGCTTTCTGACAGTAGCCGCAAAGCTGCCACGACCTCATAAGACGGCGCTTCTCTCCAGCTTCCCCGCCTTTCCCCCGCGCGGCCAGGGTGGGGTGGGTGTCCGCCGAGTGGTCACCCCAGCATCACCCCAGCCGCCCGCATCCCAAGTGCCTGTCCCTTCCCCCTCTTCTGTGGCCCCCCCCGCAACTCCGGACGCCCCCACCAGCCTCGAATTTCCATCCCTGCCCACCTCTTTAGCCCTCTGGGAAGCGCATCTGGACGTCCCCGGCCACCCTGTATTCTTCCTCCCCGCCCCCCACTGCCGCCCCTCCCAGCACCCCCAAGCCGCATCACTCCTCTGTCACTCCTTTGCCCCGCTAGCTTCTATGCATTTCCACCCCTGCCTACTCCTGGCCCCAGCTGGCCTTTCCGAGTGGAAGCTCCCTTCTCCAGGGTCTGCCCTTCCTTCCGCAAGTATTTATTGAGAGACTGGCCTCTATGCCAGGCACTGCTCTAGGTGCTGGGGATACCTGCAGTGAACACAGGGGACAATATTCCCTGCCTTCTTCCAGCATCCGACTTGGGGGTAACAGGCCATAACAAAATTAATTAATTGTACTGATAGTTTAGAAAGCTATGCGGGAGGGAAAGTAGAGCAGCTGGGAGCAGAGGGTGGGATCCACTTGAAGACTTGAAGGAGGTGAGGCCTTCAGGAGGTGGGGAGGGGTGGTCCAGGCAGAGGTGGGGAGGGGTGGTCCAGGCAGAGGCACCGCACGGCAGAATTTGGGGATACCTGGTGTGTTCAGTAATCCCACACTGAAGGGCTGGGGTGCTGAAGGACAGGGGAGATGGGGACAGGGAACACTGCGGGCCTTGTGGGCCTTTGTGCAGACTTGGGTTTCACTGAGTGAGGTGGGGAAGCATCGAAAGAGTTGGAGTATGGCAGGCACGTGACTCAATGGACATGAGTTTGAGCAAGCTCTGGGGGATCTTGAAGGACAGGGAAGCCTGGTGTGCTGCCGTCTGTGGGGTTGCAAAGAGTCCTACAGGACTGAGCGACTGAACAGCAACAAAGGCACGTGTTGTTTTGCCTTTGTTGTTTTAAAGTGATGAAGCTGGCTGTTGGGTGGTAGGGGACAGATCTGGGAGCAGGAAGACCAGGCCAAAGAAAACAGTTGCTTGGCTTAGGGTGGTGGGATAGAGTAGTGAGAAATGGTCAAATGCTGGATCTATTCTGGAGGTAAAACCAACAAGATTTCCTAAAAACCAGATGTGAGGTGTGAGGAAAAAAAAAAAAAAAAGAGAGAGTCAAGGACTACAAGGTTTGCAGCCAAAAACTGAGAAGAATGCTCAGCCATCGCTGAGACGGGGAAGACTGCAGGCAGAAGAGGTCTGGGGGAGGTCAGGAGTTGCATTTTGAACATGTTCGTTTCAAGGCTTTTGTTGGAGACCCAAGTAGACGTATCAGGAGATGGTTGGATATGAGTCTGGAGTCGTGGGGAGACGTCTGGGTTGAAAAGACATCTGGGAACCATCAGCACAGAGATGGTGTTGAGAGCCTGGAGATGGGGTGAATCACCATGGCCGTGGGGAGGAAAGAACAGGACCAACACTGGATCCTGGAGCCTCCAACACAGAGAGGGAGAGGACTCTGCAGAGAAGACAGGACGGGGGGATGGGTGGCGGTCCCTGAGGGAGGAGGAAAATGGAACCAAGGAGGAAACCGTGGTCAACCAGGTCATATGCTGCCAGGATGTCAAGGAAGATGAGGATTTAGCAACATGGAAGCCATCAGGACCTCTACTTAGCCCCAACCCCTCATCCACTCCCACCATCTTCCTGCTCCCTGATCTCCAGGTCTCCTGGGGCCTAAACAGCAGCCACAGACACTTCTCACTGTCTCCTTCCTGGTGGCTAAGACGGTAGAGAGTCTGCCTGCAGTGCCAGAGCCCTGGGCTCAATTCCTGGATCATGAAGATCCCCTGGAGAAGAAAATGACAACCCACTCCAGTATCCTTGCCTGGAAAATGCCATGGACAGAGGAGCCTGGCAGGCTATGTACGGTTCATGGGGTTGCAGTCAGACATGACTGAAGCAACTTCACCCTCACTTTTTTCACTTTTCTGCCATTGCCAGCTTCTGTCCTCTAGCCCTGAGTACCAGGCTAAAGCCAGAGAGTCTCTTCTTTTTTCTTACTCACTAACTCATTTAAGAAGGCAATGGCAACCCACTCCAGTACTCTTGCCTGGAAAATCCCATGGATGTGGACGGAGGAGCCTGGTAGGCTACAGTCCATGGGGTCTCAAAGAGTCGGACACAACTGATCGACTTCACTCATGCAATGGAGAAGGAAATGGCAACCCACTCCAGTATTATTGCCTGGAGAATCCCAGGGACAGAGGTGCCTGGTGGGCTGCCGTCTATTGGGTCGCACAGAGTGGGACACGACTCATGCGACTTAGCAGCAGCAGTAGAAGCAACTCGTTTAAAGAAATTTTATTTTTTTAAAGTGGTCTAACTTTAAAAAGAAATTAAGTAATAGTACAGGTGGTTCCCAGGAATGGTGCAGCTCTGCAGAGTTGTGCTGCAGATGAGACTCAACTTGAGAAACAGTGTCTCTGTACGTAGTCCTTCCCTCTTCTTCCTCTGATCCATCTCCAGATATGGCCAGAGGGACCTATACAAAGCACAGATTTTAGATCACATCATCTTATTACACTCAGGATATAAGTCCCAATGCCTTTGCATGGAGTGTGTCTGATCAGCTTGCCTGCCCTTTTGCAACTCTGCTCCTGGCGGTGGTCCTCTTCCCTGGGAACCTCCCCTGCCCCACCCCACTCCCAGCCCCTACTCATCTTGCTGCTTGGGAGACGCCACTCCACCCTCCAGCCTGGGCTAGGACTCCCTCCCCTTCCTTCAGGTGGCCTCCACAGCCTTCTGGGCTGGGTTAAGTGTCCCACGTGCACACACAGTACTTAAGCATCACCCCTTTACCACACTTACCACTTTCTGTCTGTAGCAATTGATTCTCTACTTGTGTCTGTCTCCACCATAGTGGGAGCTTTTCAAGGGAGGGCAGGGATTGTACTGCTTCCATTTTCCTGTCCCCAGCCTCCTGGTATCCACACAGAAGATGTCCAGGAAGTGATCCCTGAAGAGATAATGTTCCTCTGCAGGCATCCATTCTGCTTCTCCCTCCCTCCCGTCCACATCCATGGGATTTTCCAGGCAAGAGTACTGGAGTGGGTTGCCATTGCCTTCTTAAATGAGTTAGTGAGTTAGCCTCCTCCCATCAGTACCACATCTGCGACTGGTTTAAATGACCGTCCTATTGCAGGAGATGCACAGTCTCATGCTTCCATTCCCCTGTCTGATACATCAGTTCAGTTCAGTCACTCAGTTGTGTCCGACTCTTTGCAACCCCATGGACTGCAGCATGCCAGGCCTCCCTGTCTATCACCAACTCCCAGAGTTTACTCAAACTCATGTCCATCGAGTCGGTGATGCCATCCAACCATCTCATCTTCTGTTGTCCCCTTCTCCTCCTGCCTTCAATCTTTCCCAGCATCAGGGTCTTTTCAAATGAGTCAATTCTTCGCATCAAGTGGCCAAAGTAGTGGAGTTTCAGCATCGGCATCAGTCCTTCCAATGAATATTCAGGACTGATGTCCTTTAGGATGGACAGGTTGGATCTCCTTGCAGTCCAAGGGACTCTCAAGAGTCTCCTCCAGCACCACAGTCTGATATGTAATAGGCGCAAGATCAATATGGGATGAATGAATGAACACCAAACCACAAAACCAGAAACAAGAACAGTAAAGGCCAGAGGTTGTTATAAAACTGGTGTATTAATAAAAAACATTGGGTCCATTTTATAAATCTGAATGCCAGCTTGTTTCATTTGTCTTTAAGTGCTCTCTAAAATGGAAGTTAAAATCCATATCTGTATAGCCAGTTGGAATTTGCTGTGTCAATCAGGGAGCTCAAACTGGGGCTCTGTAACAACCTAGGGGCGGGGAGAGGGGAGGGAGGTAGGAATGGGGCAGGGAGGGGGGAGGGAGGGAGGAATGGGGCAGGGAGTGGGGAGGGAGGGAGGAATGGGGCAGGGAGGGGGGAGGGAGGGAGGAATGGGGCAGGGAGGGAGGAATGGGGCGGGGAGGGGGGAGGGAGGGAGGAATGGGGCAGGGAGGGAGGAATGGGGCGGGGAGGGGGGAGGGAGGTTCAAGAGGGAGGGGACATATGTGTGCCTATGACTGATTCATGATCCATGGCAGAAACCAATTCGATATTGTCAAGTGATTATCCTTCAATTAAAAACAAATAGTTGTTTTAAATGTAAAAAAAAATCTGTATTTGTAAGATGTTGACAATATCTTTTTTAATTTAAATTTTTCTACTGTTCTTGAATTATAAAAATAATACATATTTATAGTTTAAAAAAAGGAGACGTAAGCAATACAGAGGGTTTAGAGCACAGAGCTGCTCCCTTCTCCATCCTGTCCCTCCCCCCCAGAGATAACCACTGCTACCAGTTTTCCTATAACTTTCCAGATATTTCCTGTGTATATATACAAGTAATATACATATGGTATATTTTCTTATACAATGGAGTCCGTACAGTGTACGGCCCTCCTCAGCTTGCTCACTTTCACTTACTATAGAGTTTTCCATGTCAACACGTATACATCGCCTGTATTTTAAAAAATGGCTGTTGTGGGGTCGGTTGAATTGGGAGATGGCGACTGACATATATACATATATATATATACATATATATATATATATACTATTGAGACTATGCATCAGCTTCCCTGGTGGCTCAGTCATTAAAGAATCCGCCTGCAATGCAGGAGACCCACCTGAGTGCAGAAGATCTGACTTCGATCTCTGGTTTGGGAAGATCCCCTGGAGAAGGAAATGGCAACCCACTCCAGTATTCTTGCCTGGGAAATGCCATGGACAGAGGAGCCTGGTGGCTCCTCTACAGTCCATGCGGTCGCAAGAGTCAGGCAAGACTTGCCTATGAATTAAGGTGTGATTAAAATCTATGCAAAATGTGAAATTCTTTACTTGAAATAACACAGTATTAAATGTTTCAATAAAGAATCTCTCTCTGAAAAAAAATGGCTGCAGATTATTTCTTTGTATTGATGTGTGATAACTAGACCCTACCTGCAAGCAATTAGTGTTTTTATCTCCAGTTTTCCACAATTACATTCTGTAATACACATCCCTCTATCTACACACTCTGCACACTTGGTCAAGTACAGACATAGAATAAATCTCCAGAATTGCTGGTGCTGTGAAAAAGGCGTGCACAGTTCCAGTCTGTATAGATCTTACCCAACTGTTTTCCAAAAGGCTGCCCCCATTGGACTGCTACCAATGGGTCATGGGACCTCCCCAGACAGGCGCATGCTCAGAATTTGCTAGTCTTTAGATGAAAACCAGTATCTAATTTTTTTTTAATTTGCATTTTAAAAAATCACGAGTGAGATTTAGTGTCCTTTCAGTTGTTTGGCAATGACATTTTTAATGTCATTAAATTTTAAAGGGTAGGGTCATTTTTTTTTTAAGAGAAGGCAGATTTCTGAGGTAGCTTTCCAAGTCTTGGGCTTCAGAGTAGCAAATGAATTTGGGGCCGCGCTCCCATAGGAGACCCCTGGGTTCTAACAGCCCCGTGGAAGTAGAGAGACAGACTGGAAGGTGGATTGGGAATGTCACAGGCCTAGGTACTAGCCCAGATCCTACTGACCTGCTGGGTGACTTAGCTCTGGGCCTCTGGGAAAGGACGAGGTTGGATGGGTTATCCGGTCCCTTCCAGCTTCAATGTCTGCTGATTCTAATAGCGGTTGCTAAGAATAGTTCTGATCTTACCTGCCCACAGTTTACGGATGGCAGTCCAAGCTCCTAAGCCTGGTATTCAAGTTCCCCAACACACAGTCACAAATGTTTGTCCCAGTAAAGAGGGCCCTGCACCCTGGACCCCATCACAGAGTCCCCTGAAAGCGTCCGGCAATTTCAGGCCCCTGGTTGCCTATGCTCTTTCTTCTCTCCACCTCATCTCTTCCGGTCCCTATTCTTCTTTCAAGGCCAGCCTCCAATGTCATCTCCTCCAGGACCCCTTTCCCTCCCATACAAATTTCTCCCCCACCTCCTCAGCTACCCTTCATTAAACACTCATCAAAAGCATCTCCACCTTTTAGGTAATTAAGTTTTGCAAGAGTTTGAGGGGATGATTTCGAGTCCATCAGATCTGGATTCCAAGCTCAGATCTGCCTCCTGTTCTTACCTTAAGCAGTCTACCTCACTGCCAGTTCCCAATTTCCTCATCTGTAAAATGAAGAAAACAGTATCAAGTTTTGAGGAGTTGAAAAAACATAATACAATTAAAGAATCTCATGCGATGCCTGGCTCAAAGACCCTGGACGGGCGGCTTTCATCTTCTCTAGAGACCAGCAGGGCCTGAGCCCTGTCCAGTCCCTCCAAGTGCTTGTTTGTTGGCTGTTTGACCTAGCTGTAGCCTGACCAACCATTCACAGGTAGTCTCATCACATACCCTGGTGAGGCAGCCCCTATTGAAGGGACAGCGGAAGTAGTTGCAAGACAAGGGCACAGCCTCCATGCCTGACTTCCAGGAATCTGTACCAGCCAGTTCACCAGAGCCACTGTGTCTTGCCCTGTTTGCTAGTGCCTCCTGTGAGATGAAAGTCATCTACTCTGTACAAACGAGGTGTGGAAGGGAGAGTTTGACATCTCCACCCTTGTCTCCCAGGTCTATGACTTGGGAAATTATGGAACCCCTGGAGAATATGGGCTAATGACCCCTATCGCCCAGGGCTGATTGGTTTGTTATGTTTCATGATTCCCTTCTCCAGGGGATCATCCCAATCCAGGGATCAAATTCACACTTCCTACATTGGCAGGCAGATTCTTTACGGCTGAGCCACCTAGGAAACCCCACCAGATCTTTTAGAACTCAATAAATATTAAATCTTCCATCTCCTCATTTTCCTAACTGTATTATAAACTGCTTAAGGAACAGAAACTATGTATCATATTTTTAAAAATCACTCATCATCTAGTGTGGGGATAAGCATATTATAGAGGTGCTTCCTTTGTAGCTCAGTTGGTAAAGAGTCTGCCTGCAATGCAGGAGACCCGGGTTCATTTCTTGGGCCGGGAAGATCCCCTGGAGAAGGAAATGGCAACCCCCTCCAGTATTCTTGACTGGAGAATCCCCTGGACAGAGAAGCCGGGCAAGCTACAGTCTGTGGGTTCGCAAGAGTGGGACACAACTGAGCAACTAAAAACACACACACAGAGGATCAACGATTATTATTATTCAGGATGGTAATGACAGTCACCTTCTGGAGGCGTTTCAGATTCAAAGCGTACCTGAGTCATTCGATTCTTAAAGCAACCCTGTGAGACAGGGTTACGCCCATCTTGTAGATGGATAAACAAGGTCCAGAGAAATCAAACATTTTCAAAGTCTCATAGCCAGTGAATTTGGGGTATGAAGCCAGGCGTCTTGTTTCCAAATCCCACACTCTCTCCCCAGGCTTTGGTGCTGCTGGTACGTATTTCTGCATGATACCTGGTGTTTCTCCTATGCCCCCACCATGGAGCAGCCTGGACACTCGAAGAGATGTGGCAGAGTCATGGCTGGGGGTTTCTTGTGATGACATCTGTCTTGGGAGATGGCGTTTGTTCATTCTCTAAGGAAAGAGAAGGAAATGGCAACCCACTCCAATATTCTTGCCTGGAGAAGCCCGTGAACAGAGAAGCCTGGTGGGCTACAGTCTATGGGGTGGTGAAGAGTCAGACATGACTTAGCGATGAAACAAGCATAGTTAGTTCCCAAGCTTGGAGAACACGCCGACCCCGAGGACTCTCCGTGGTTTGGTCTCCATGCCCTCGCTTCTCAAATATCCTCAGTGGCATCACTTGCTCCTGGAGCCTCTGCCCCTCCCCTGCCTGCCCACCTGTCGGGCCAGGACAGCTGCAGTCTCAGGTGAGTCTTGTCAGGTACCTGGTACTTGACGCAGACGCATTTCTAATGGAGGCCGAAGAGCCAGGTCAAGCTGGGTGTCACCCTCTTTCTGGCAACTTGAACCCAGATAGCTCACATTCTTTTCTCATGGCTTCACTGTAGATCAATCATTCCGGTGAAGGCTCAATAGTTGCAACAGAGCTGTCAGAGCACTCTCAGCTTAGGAACACTGGCCTTCACCCCTGGGAAACCTCTCTGGCCTGTGACTAACATTCTTCGAGGTGGAGCCATGATGCTTCCTGTCATTTCATGAAAACGCCCTGATCAGGGGAACTGGGAGGCCCTGACTCTGCCTGCTGGCTCACATTTGCATATTCTCCTCTTTGAAGAAAAGGGTTCCAGTGGTAAAACACCCTCAGCTAAGATCCATTTAAAGGTGTTGTTGCATCTCATCAAATTTTTAAAAATTTATTTCTTAACTGAAGCTTAATTGCCTTACAAAATGTTGTTTTCTGTCAAACATTGACAAGAATCAGCCATAGGTACACCATGTTCCCTCCCTCCCAAACCTCTCTCCCATTTCCCTCCCCATCCAACCCTTCTAGATTGTCACAGAGCCCCTGTTTGAGTTCCCTGAGACACACAGCAATTTCCTGTTGGCTGTCTATTTTACATATGGTAATGTAAGTTTCCATGTTACTATCTTCATACATCTCACCCTCTCCTCCCACCTGCCGTGTCCATAGTTCTGTTCTCTATGTCTGTTTCTCCTTTGCTGCCCTGCAAATAATTTAATCAGTACCATCTGTCTAGATTGCATGTATTTGCATTAGTATACGATATTTATCTTTCTCTTTCTAACTTACTTCACTCTGAATAATAGGCTCTAGGGTCATCAATTTTTATTTTAAGAGAAGAATTACCTCACGTATAGGTAGGAAACTGGGAACATGATTAAGTCACTTGCCCAAAGTTGACAGTTCATGAACTCTGTTTTTATGTGTAGATACACTCACTTCTGTGTATCTTCTTTAAGCCATGACGCTATCCATTCCAGTCTCTGGAATTTTGAGTTACGTCTTTGGTGATAATTAGAGAAGGGAAGATGTAGAGGTTGAAACGAGAAGAAGGGGAAAAAAGCCAGGAGAACTTTGCGACAAGCATCAAGAGAGAAAAAGAAGTAGAAGCAGGTCCTGGAGTTTCATAACTGATGCGCGTTTGGTCTGAAATTATCGTGGGCATCACTATGACTGTATTACTTGGAGACTGGGAAATAGCTGAGGATTACTTACGTAGGTATCCTTTAATCCTTTTAATAAAGGTTCCTTAAAGCATCACAAAAAATCCATAAGTCTCTACTCTGGGGCTATAGTGGGAATCAGAGGATGGAGATGCTAATTCAGAGACATGAAACCAGAGGGCTGCTGACAAGTAGAGGGAAGGACCAGGCAAAGCACCACAAAATGCTTCTTAGTTGACATACAATCCTTAGTAAAGCAAAACCGATGTGCAGGCATCACCTCGAAAATGCATAGAGGAAAAGTCCTGCAAAGTTTCTGATGAGCTATGGTAGGAAGTGGACATTAGCTGCATAAACCTCATTGTCACCAATTAGATGTGTGAAATCTCCTAAATATGCTTTTTCTTTCACATGTTACTTTTACCTTTGTCAACTCTGTTCTTCACACAAGTTCTCAAGTGTCTTCCCCCAGCCCTTACTCACAGTCTGGTGGTCAAATAGCTCAATCTAGAGACCCGGGCACCTTAGTACAAATGGTATAAATACCCTAACAAGAAACAAATCTCCCTGAGTTGGGAAGGATGGATCCTGCCAGGAACCGAGGCGGGGAAAGTGGAGGAGGTAGTATTTGAGCAGGGTCATCACAGAAAAGTAAACGTCCTCCTGACACAAGGGAGGAAGCTCCTGAGAGAGAATACAGCAGGGGCAAAGGTATTGAGTGTGGGGGTCACGGCTCACCCAGGAGCCCCTTGCCCTCGATGCAGGGAGTGGGAGCAGGGCCCATGGCAGGGCTGGTTGTGTGGGAGCCACAGTCTAACGGGCCCCAGGCCAAGCCATCGGCTTTCAGGCAGCAGGAAGCCATCAAAGGGTTTTGAGCCTCAAAGTGTTTTGGCCTACTTTTGGAAAATAACTGTTGGCAGAGGGAATGAGAAATTGTCAAGGTGAGAGGTTTTGAGACTTTCCTGTAGCTCAAATGGTGAAGAATCTGCCTACGAGGCAGGAGACCATGGTTTGATTGCAGGGTCGGGAAGACTCTCTGGAGAAGGGAATGACAATCCACTCCAGTATTCCTGCCTGGAGAATCCCATGGACAGAGAAGCTCGGCGGGCTACTGTGTTCGTGGGGTCGCAAAGAGTTGGATAGAACTGAGTAACTAACACACACAGAAGCGAGACGATGAGGGCCTGACTTGGGCAGTCACTGTGTCACGGAAGACGGGAAACAGACCAGAGAGGTACTTGGTGGTGGGACTGCCAAAGCTGAGTGATGGATGAGATGTTGGGGGTGACACTGAGGGGGGACGACTTATAGCTTAGGGGTTAGTTGAATGGAGCTAGTGATTGAGAGATGAGGAGCAGAGAGTACAGGCAGGGTTAGGGTGGAGGTTAGGAGTGAGTGTCCGTGAGGGTGCACTCCACTCATGCAGGCTAATGTTGTCTCCTTCTGGGTAGCACTGGGGTTCCTTAGCTTCCACACTTAGCTTCCACACTGTGTCTTTGAGACACAGCGCTGCAAGCTGGCAAAGCCTACAGATTCTGGAGCTAGGCTACCTGAGATCAGAATGTCTCAACATCCTTATTTGTGAGATAATCATAGCACCACGTCATCTGAGATGAGATGAAAGGATCGAAAGAGGTTATTTGTGTCAAGTGCTGAGGACAGTGCCTGGCACCTTGTGAGCATCATATAGTTACGGGGTGAGGCCACACGTATACTTGGGCAAAAGCTATGTCCATTTTTCCCCCTTCTGTCTTAAAATTACTTCAGTTTGTTTCACAACCAGTGTCTGGAAGGCAGACAACTAAGTTCATCCATTAAGTGGTGACCATTGCACTGTGGTAAACTGATAAGAAGGCAGGATGCTTTTTGTAATTTTGCTTTTTAAAAAAAGTAATCATTACTTTCATCGAAGACATTTATTAAACAAATATTGGAGGTAGGGTTCTGTATGAAGCCATGAGAAATGGCCCCCAGCTTCAAAGGACAATAAAGCCTAGTCAGGACAACAGTACACACGCAGAATCAGGCGACAATAAACGCCAAACATAGGAGGTGCTGTGGGTGCAGAGGTACCAAAAGAAAGGAGCTCTTCTTGACACCTTTTCAGACAGAGGGAAGATGAAGACGGTTGAGGTCAGGGGGTGGGAGGTGGGTGGTAGGGGGTAGTCCCTACCCTCTGTGCCTGGGGATGGGCAGTGGGGTGCCAAGTGATGAAATGCAGACTCTGAGGCCAACCCTCCCCCCCCAATTCTGATCATCAGGCAGTGGTGAGGAGTGGGCAGGCAGGGGAGCCCCTGGTCTGGTCTGCACGAGCCGTGGCGTGAGCAGATTCGGATCCCTGGGCTGTGCTTTGAGAAAGAAAGTGTGTCTAGATGGGCGTGGAGAGGGCTTGGCAGGAACACACTGCATTTGGGGTGGCTGGGTGGGGGGTGGGAGAGGAGGTCCCTGCCTTCGGGCCCCAGTAGGGTGACTGCTTAGGGCACCTGGGACCCCAAGCAGAGACCTTTCCAGGGAGACTGTTCATTCTGGTGTGAATTTCTAAGGAGGGAAAGGTGAAAATAAGTAAACACATTTTATAATATTTCTCTGATCCTTTCACATGGTAAAGAACACATTTTTCCTACTTTAACCTTGGGAGTTTTAAAATTCAGAGACCACCATTTTCATTTTAGGTAATATTTAACTTAATCACTTCATCTGAATTAACATGGACAACAATGGTGACACAAAGATAATTACATTTAAGTGGTATTCTAACTTAAAAATTTCTTTGGGAATATCTGTGAGTCACCCTGTTCAACTCAAATATCCATAAAACGTGTACTAATTGTTCCAGAAGGAAATCATTGTTGCAGAGGGCAAAAGGCCAAGTGAGCTGAAATAGCAGGTTCTTGATTTATAGTCAATAAAAGGACTCTTTTGTAAGTTCTTCTCAAGTCATAGCGTATTATCAGGCAAGTCTGGCACTAAAGTCACTTCATGCTTAAATACTTCACAAGGGCCCCAAACAAGGGAGCTCCGTGAAACATTCTGTGAGATTTGATACTGTGAATTCACTCAGCTTTCAAGATTGCAGAGGCATTTTAAATTTTATAAAGTTACCAGCAAAAAAAAAGTTACCAGCTACATACTCAAGATAAAAACATACATTTTAAAACACTTTTAACTACCTACAGTATATAACAGGGGCTTCCCTGGAGGCTCAGATGGTACAGAATCTGCCTGCAATGCAGGAGACCTGGGTTTGATCCCTGGGTTGGGAAGAACCCTCAGGGTTACCTGCTCCAGTATTCTTGCCTGGAGAATCCCATGGACAGAGAAGCCTGGCAGACTACAGTCCATGGGGTCGAAGAGTCGGACACGACTGAGTGACTAACACAATAATAATACTCGCAGAACTCTTTACAGCTGCCACACTTTGGAGATTCTGCTTGAGGTTTTCTTTGAGACTCAGAAATAATGGTCCTTCTTTCCTTCTGAGCAGTATAGCTTCCTGTGTCAATCCAGGATTGAATTAATACTGCTTTTTTTTTTTTAATTTCCTTAGGTGGCTTTGTGCCAATACGGGGAAGGGGGGCACCCAAAGAGATAACAAAGAACTACAGATACTCTGCCGTCAGTGCTAGGCCTCCTTCCTTTGGGCTGTAGAAGTGCCACTTTGGAATGTCAGTGACAGGTCTGCTGCTTTTAGGCCGGAGGAAAAAGCCACGCTTCAGTAGGATCATGCACCCAGGGCTCCCCACTGCGTGGCTCCCCGCTGTGAGCCATCATTATGTCCTCATGACAATGATGATTGATCTGTTGCAAGAGGAGCCCCGGCTGGCAGGGAGGAGACAGTCCCGTTGCTTTTAAGTCTAACAGAATCTCAAACTGCCTAAAGAAACCTGCATTTTTTTTTTTTTTTTTTGGCAGGGGAAGGATTGAAAAAAAAAAGAAACAAGAACCCGAACTAACAAAACTATGTTCAAAATGTATGAACGCTCCCTGTAGACTAATGAACTGTTTGGGCCAATGTTCTGTGTTCTGGTAGGAACACAGGCTCATTGTACTTTCACCAGATTTAAATTTTCAAAGAAACATGTTTAACAAGTTTAAAGTTTTTACTTTAGTCAGTTCAGTTGCTCATTCATGTCCAACTCTTTGTGACCCCAAGGACTGCAGCACGCCAGGCCTCGCTGTCCATCACCAACTCCCAGAGTTTACTCAAACTCATGTCGGTTGAGTTGGTGATGCCATCCAATCTTCTCATCCTTTGTTGTCCCCGTCTCCTCCTGCCTTCAATATTTCCCAACATCAGGGTCTTTTCAAAGGCTTTTCAAAGGTCTTTTCATCAGGCTCTTCACATCAGGTGGCCAAAGTATTAGAGTTTCAGCTTCAGCATCAGTCCCTTCAATGAATATTCAGGACTGATTTCCTTTAGGATGGACTAGTTGGATCTCCTTGCAGTCCAAGGGACTCTCAAGAGTCTTCTCCAACACCACAGTTCAAAAGCATCAATTCTTCAACGCTCAGCTTTCTTTATAGTCCAACTCTCACATCCATACATGACCACTGGAAAAACCATAGTCTTGACTAGATGGACCTTTGTTGGCCAAGTATTGTCTCGCTTTTTAATATGCTATCTAAGTTGGTCATAACTTTCCTTCCAAGGAGCAAGTATCTTTTAAGATCATGGCTGCTGTCACTATCTGCAGTGATTTTGGAGCCCCCCAAAATAAAGTCTGTCACTGTTTCCACCAGATGCCATGATCTTAGTTTTCTGAATGTTGAGTTTTAAGCCAGCTTTTTCATTCTCCTCTTTCACTTTGATCAAGAGGCTCTGTAGTTCTTCTTTGCTTTCTGCCATAAGGGTGGTGTCATCTGCATATCTGAGGTTATTGATATTTCTCCCAGAAATCTTGATTCCAGCTGTGCTTCATCCAGCCCAGCGTTTCTCATGATGTACTCTGCATATAAGTTAAATAAGCAGTGACAATATACAGCCTTGATGTATTCCTTTCCCAATTTGGAACCAGTCTTTTGTTCCTTGTCCAGTTCTAACTGTTGCTTCCTGACCTGCATACAGACTTCTTACTTTAGTCTACTATGAGCAAAACTTCGTTGCTATAGTTATAGCAGATAGATTTATCTAGATATATTAAATGAGAAATATTATATTAAAGTGTTCAGTAAGTAGATAGGCAGATGCATATTTAATACATGTTACACAGCTGTGCTTTTCACAATGTTTTGATGATCTGCAACTAAAAACTTGAAATTTTTAGCATTTTCAGCACATGTGTGCACTATTTACACAACTATCAGCTGAGACTGATCATTCAAAGACACAAAATTATTTCAGGACTCTTTTTTCCCCAGAAATATCTGGTGTATTCTATTTTCATCTCCTAGAAGTCTCTGGTTTCACACTATTACAATATTTTCCAGATCTGAGACCGTGTGAAATCCTACTTGGTTCTATCATACTTCCTTTTAGGTGTATGCGCTCAGTCGCTAAGTCACGTCTGACTCTTGCAATCCCATAGGCTGTAGCCTGGCAGGCTCCTCTGTCCACGAGATTCTGCAGGCAAGAATACTGGAGTGGGTTGCCATTTCCTTCTCCAGAGGATCTTCCCAACCCAAGAAACAAACCCAGGTCTCCTGCATCGCAAGCAGACTCTTTGCCGACTTAGCCACAACTGAGCTACCATGGTGACCTAAATTATAAAATTGTTTCCCTGCAGTGCTGATTTAATTTAAAAACTAAGTAAGATTTGTTCATAATACACAGTCCATCCAAATCAACAAGTATAAGTCACTCTAGTGGCAAAATAGTTTATCACTTCCCCTGAATGGGCATGTTCATTAGAAGGACTGATGCTGAAGCTGAAACTCCAATCCTTTGGCCACCTCATGGGAAGAGTTGACTCATTGGAAAAGACCCTGATGCTGGGAGGGATTGGGGGCAGGAGGAGAAGGGGACGACAGAGGATGAGATGGCTGGATGGCACCACCGACTCGATGGACATGAGTTTGAGTAAACTCCGGGAGTTGATGATGGACAGGGAGGACTGGTGTGCTGCAATTCATGGATTCACAAAGAGTCGGACACGACTGAGCGGCTGAACTGAATTGAACTGAACAGGCAATCAGTTTGAAAAAAATTTGATTCCTCAGGGGCAGCCTGCTGGGGAACAAAGGACCTCCTCCACCCGGCGGTGTGGGTCTCTTCCCCTTCTATGCTCCTATTGGGCGCTGTTTGTACATCCATTGTGGCACTGTGCCTGCTTCTGCCGTATTTCCTAATCATATCTCTTTGTCCTTTAGAAATAGCTGAGGCAAGTTTTTAGGCAGAGAAGGCTTGAGGAGACCACCTACAGGGCGCCCTGTGTGAACACGGGCAGGGTGACGCCAGCACAGAAGAAATGACTGCCCAGCCACTAAGGCCCTCCGGGGGTTGAAGGGCTCCAGAAGTACCTCCCTGCTCCCGGGGAGGATATGGAGGGCGGCAGGTGGAGCTGAGTGCTGTGTGGATGGCCCTGCGGCCAGTGGTTGTCACTCTATTGTGTATCAGAATCACCCTGGAGGGCTTGTTAGCAAATTCAGCTCTTTACTCCACTCAGGTACCACAGCACTTCAGAGCATGCTGTTGATTCCATAAAGCTCATATACAAATAATTTTCTGGTTCAGGTCTTTGGAAGGCAATTTTTTAAGTCTTAGAAAGATATGTTTCTTATATAGCCCCCTCAATCTCTTGCCCCACTCCCTAGCAGGTGTTGTGACTTGTTTCAACAGTGTGTTTCTTTTTATAGCTAAGTAGTATTCCCTTGTATGGATATACCATATCCATTCACCTGTTGATGGCCATTTGGGCTGTTTATCTGTTAGCGATCTCAGATAAAGTTGCTGTGAATATTTGTGTGTAAGTCTTTGTGTGGAAAGATGCTTTTATTTTTCCTGGGTAGACACCGAGTAGGGTGTCCTGTGCCTAAAATGGTCTCCGCCTGGATGGCCACATGGCCTGCCCCCTCAACTGGATTTCACACAGGTTGGTTTCAGCTCAAATGTCACCTCCCAGACTGTCCTTTTCATTTACTTTGTACTAAAGGGCCCACCTGACCACACATCCCTTACCTTACCTTTTCCTCATTGCACTTCATTGCCCCCAATATTATTTATTTGTATACTAACTGTCCCTGCCTTGTTCAGTACTGTACCTCCAGGGTCTAGCGTGTGTCTGGAACACAGAAGCTGCTCAGTAAGTATTTATTGCACAAATAAATGAATGATGAATCAGAACGGCTTTTTCCAATATCCACACCAGGTATTAAGACACCTGTATAATCTTTGCCTACCTAATATGTGGGAAACAACATCTCTGTAACTTGCATTTAATATGAGTGACATTGACTACCCTGTTTTTAGCTTGGCCTTTGTATTTTGTTTTTTCAGAAAGCTATCTTTTCATATGCCTTGTTCAGCTATCTTTTTCCTATTGCTTTGCAAGCACTATTGATATATTAAAGGGCTTATCCCTTTGTTCATTGTACGCTATAATGATATTTTCCCAGCTTTTCAGTTGCCTTTGACTTTGTAGTCATATTATTAACCTTTTCCTTTTGCTTTCTGGTTTTGAGACATTTTAGAAAGTCCTTCCCATTCCAAGATCATCACAGCATTCACAGTTGTTTTCTTCTAAGACTTTATACATGTATATATAAAATATTATAATGTTTAGATCTTTGATCCATCTGGGATTTACTTTGGGGTGTAAAGAGTAAGTAAGTGATCTAGTTTAAAAAGAAAATTTAGCTTTAAAATACAATGAAGCAACTTCCCTGCTGGTCCAATGGTTAAGACTCTGAGCTTCCAATTTGGGGGCCCAGGTTCCATCCCTGGTTGGGGAACTAGATCCCACATGCCACAACTAAGAGTTCGAATGCCACAACTAAAGATCCCACGTGCTGTAACTAAGACCTGGTGCAACCAAATAAATATTTTTTAAAAATACAATAAATACAAATTTCTGGATACCATTTACTTAACATTTTAACAATGAGAACATTCATAATTTAAAACTAAATTCAAATAAATTTCACCTGTTTTCCAACATACATTTTTATTTGATATAGGTATTTGTATGTGTGTACATGTATGCAATAAAACACTATTTTTCACCATTCTCTAGAATTTTATATTACAATGACATTACTTTCATTATTAAAATATTTTCCCTGACAAGTTTCCACTTATTTCTTTCAGTATTTTCTTGCTTTCCTGGATCTTGAAGATTTCTTGTTTGTTTTATTATATTTTGCTTTAAAAAGTCTCTTTTCTATTAAGCTCACTTCTTCATGGAGAAACGAAGTCTTTATTCTCAGCAAGAAGGAGAAGAGATTTAGTATAAACTGGTAACTCAGAGAAAAATTGGATTCTTCATAGGTTGTCACATGCTTACAATGGCTAGAAGGGGAAGAAAAAAGACACCACGTTTAAATTAGGGTCATTTAGAAAGATATGTGCTGGTCCCTTGAATATCCCCCAAATAACCTAAAAACTGTATATGGTTAGGCTTAAGATAGTACTCTGAGCTGGAAGGAAATGGAACAATCTGGAAGGAATCCGACATTTTATAAAGGAAAAAAAATGCTAGCACTGTCTGTGGCCATCAGGCGTGGGACACAGGTGGTCCACAGCCAGTTCTCACAGCTCCTCCTCCACTGCAGGTGGGCCCTCCTCTTACCATGGTCAAGGCAAACAAAAGCACACAGGGAGAGATTCTGGACATACTGAAAACACACGAACAAAATAATCCCCAGCTCCCAACCAAAATAAGATACCAGGCTTAATAATGTATGCTGCAGTTCTGTATGTGTTATAGAAGGAAGAGTTAACGAAGCAATTTTGCGTATTTTAAAGTAGTAAGTAGAACCTGAATCTGATCAAATCTCTAAAACACTAATGAAAACTGCTAAGTAACTCTGCCGATCTTTACCTATACCAAGGTGGAAGCAGGGGAAAGGGGAACACGTTAAAAGGTGTCATGGGCTGTAATCAGCAAAATCTAGACTACAGGAAATTGTACAGGACACATGACCTGGATTACTCAATAAGTAAACTGCAAGGGGGAAATAAAAGAGATAAAGGGGGAATTTATGAACTAAAGTATTTAAGGGCTATCTCTACCACCGGCAATGTAAGGACTTTATGTGGATTCTGAGTTATTTAAAAACTTACTGTTGACAATCAGGTAAATCTAGACATTGACTGCATGTTTGATGAGATTAAGGAATTACTATTAGTTTTTAATGTCAGATTAATGGTATTATGGCTTTGTTTGAGAAAATTATGATGTTTGGACTTGCTTCCAAATAATCTGGGAGTAGACAGGTAAAGCAGTGAGCTGGCTGGGGCATGGGGAAAACAAGTCTAGCCACATGGAAAGTTGTTAATGTGGGGGTGACTATGGGTAGGGGGCATTAATTATACTGTGCTCTCTACCTTTGAATATACTTGAAGTTTTCCATAATAAATAGTTTTAAAAACAAGTGAACAATATATAGATGGTATAAACATTTAGACAATGATTTATGTAACAAATATGGCCCTAAATTCCTGAAAGAATGTTTGTATTTGCACCATAGAACTCAGACACCCATCAGTTGTGACTATGGATAAATACTCTTGGTTCTTTCATCTGCAAAACAGAAAAAAAATAACCACCTCATAAGATGAAAAGAGGAATGAATGAGAATATATATTAAGCACTTATCCAACAGCTGGCACAAAGTAAGGGCTCAAAAATGTTCACTTTCCCTATATTCCTTTAAAACTGATTTTAAAATTTTCACTTAAAATCTTAAGCCTATTTTAATAATATACCCTACTATGTTCACTAGTAGGAAATTTAAAAGCCTCAACTGCTTGTGCATTGATTGGAAATAGAATATAAGCCATTTATATGAATTCTCACAAATATGGTGCCCTCTTTTCTTCTTTTCTAATTTTTAATTTTAGCTCTATGAAGAGAGACTCAGACAAAATATTATCACAAAAAGGGTGAAAATATTGTTTTCCTTGCCTAGGGACCATAAAGAAAGCTCTATTTCTACAACAAAAAGATAAGAAAATGTGTACAGTAGGATTTTATTTTTATTTTTTTTTAATTTATCTATTTTAGTTGGAGGCTAAGTACTTTACAATATTGTAGTGAGAACTTTTTATTTCTAAGTTGAATCAACAACAGTATCTTTTAAGGATTACATCCCTTCTCATAAACTCAGAAAATTTAAATTTTCCTAAAGTTTTAAGTGATAAAACCAAATATAACTTACAATCATTTAAATTCATCCAGGTTGTTAGCTCCGCCTCAGACAAGAAGGATAAACACCCTCATGATCTGAAGGGCTCTCAGCCTTTCTCTGCTTAGTTCTCAAGGCCTGAGTGTTGTCAAAATTATTTCCCAGTACAAAGCTTGTCTCTTCTGAACCCTCAAAACTGAGTCCTCCTGTGTAATAAAATTCTCCATGTTGCTGAAGATCTGCTCTTTTAAGCATCAAAACATTTCATTTTAACCATTTTGGATAGACATATTTTAAAATTGAGTTATATATTATTTGGTTATTATTAATCAGAGAACATTCAGCCTATTTTCAAAAGCCTTTAGCCACCAGGGAAGCCCTCCTTTAAAATTATATGGTGACAAGTTGTCCACTTTTATTGTGGAAATATTAGAAAATACAGGTAAGAAAAACAAACCCAAAGAGAATGCACATAATTTGGGGACATGCTAAAGCAGGGACATGGTCAAGTTTATTCAGTTCTGTGGCGCTATTGTGTGTCATGAATGAACTTCAGACCACTGTAATTTGAGTTCTTTTGTCTGCTTCTGTGGCTGGTTCCTCTATTGTTTGTCAAATGAGTACCACTTATATTTGCTGTCAAGACATTCAGCAGCAGACACCTCTCAGTCTCCTGCCTACTCTGCATCTTCTGATGGCGAGGAATCTGGAAATCAGACAACTTAGCCTGATGGACACATACCTCCCGGCAGAGTGAGGGACTAGAGGGCTTCCTGAGAGGAGTGTATATGCGTTAGTTATGGACTCAGTGGCCATTTTATTGGTGAGCTGGACCCTTTTTTGCTTACTATGTGGTTCTAGGCTATGATCTGAATAGGCAAGGTAATTTGACAGATGATTTTGGTACCTAAAACCATGGTGATAACCATGCTTGATGCACAGAGTGTACTGCTTAGCCTTAGAACTCACGCAGAGAAAAAAATCTTGGTTATTTCATCTCTGATTATACCAAGGTCTATTTGTAACTAACTGTCTTACGTTACAGGATTACACCCATGAAGAACATCCAAAAATGCACTGATCGTGCCAAGTGAAGAGCACAAAGGTGTAGGTTCCCCACTAACCCCCAAGGACCGACTATGCAGGCAGACAAGGCAGATGGTACTAACGCATCAGGTCCTAACTTCCTGTCCCATGTGTGGGTCTTGACTATAAGCTCACCATCTTCTAAAGTCCAACCAATAACACATCTGCCTGTCATTATGACCAACTCCTTTAAATCATAGGTGGCCTTTCTTTTTTTTTTAAGGAGAAAAGACTACTATTTCAGGCCAAACTAGAGGTTTCAGGGTGGTTTTTATCCCATGATTTCTAAGAGCATCGCATACCTTTTACAGAACTTCTGAGTACTCAGCCAGTAGAGGGAATTCTTGGTTGTCAGGGACTGGCCTTTCTGCTGCAGGACTCCCTGGAGGCTATGACCATGGAAACAAGGCCTCTCGCTGTCCTCTTCAGTCCAGTTGAACTGAAAACTTGAAGGCTTTGTTTTTTCAATGTTTGGTGCTGAATCTACCAGTGTGCTAAACTGTTTCTGTAGATTCACCACCATTTCTGGAAATGAAGGGAAAAGAAATGAAATAAAAACTCACATTAAATGGCAAATAAAATCTGTAGTTTACTTGATAGTAATGCACCAATGGTGGTTTTGTAGTTTTGTAAGTGCTCCACGGTGATGGAAGAGCATAACTAGGGGAAACTGACACTGGAAGAGGGATGGCGAGGAACAACTTGAAAAGGCTAAAAAGGTAAATTTTATGTTATCTATATTTTATCACAGAAACAAAACAAAACAAAAAAACAACCTAAAAAAGCAGTTCTCCAAATAAAGAGTTCTGAAAGTATAGATATATAGCATTTAAGATTTTGGCGAGAACTTAAGTTCTGTTTGAATATCGCAATGTTCCTGAAATAGATTTCTACTGACATTTTTAACAGAGAAGGACGTTTCTCTGGATGTGCAATGGGACACTTGTTAAACAACTGAGAAAAGGACTTATGCGTTCACTTTTCAATTGAAAACACTTAGCTTTTCTATAGCTGGGCTGTTACTTGGTGTTAACGAGAAGAAACCCCACTCACCTCTTCTTTTATACACCACTGGCCTATCAATGGCTGAGTAGTAGAGTGGCTTTTCACCTTTCCACAGAAACCTGCCAAGATAAAGACGCATTTGGAGCAGGATGGAGATGAAATGGGCCTCAACACACTTCAGAGAAGTTTCTCAATGGCAGTATCTGAAATTCCCGATCCTCATATAATAGCTCTGGCTTAGAAAGACCTGCTGACATGCGTCTCTGTAGCACTCATGACCTAGACGTGAGTGAGTGGCACTGCAGGAGGCAAGAAGTCAACTGAAGAATAAGTTCCACCCCAAACCTCCCAGATGCCATAAGATTACAAAGAAATGACTGATTATACCTTCATCATAAAATTCCCATGCTGTATGTTCTCATAAAGTGAGGCCACCTAAGAAAAAAGCTGTTCCTCCTTGTCTTTGCAGAACACCCTTCTGCTGCAGATAAAGTAGTGGTACTTCTGACTCTGACAAGTTGTACAAAGTGAACAGTAAGTGCCCGCCTTCTAATGCAGAGGTGTAATCACTGTGAATAGGTCATGGTCTTCCTGAAAATTACGTGTGAACTAAATCATACCACATTTAAATATTCAGAAAGCTTGTCATCCGTGATTCTTTCAAATATCTTTTTGTTATTTATTTATCAAATAATAAAAGTGACAATATATTCAAGGCAAAAAAAAAAATCTCTTAATAATACAGAAGTTCCTAAACAGTTTAATCCCACTCCCTAGATAAACTCACTGTTAAAAACGCCTTGTGACTGCCTCATTTAGATGGATTTTCTTATGCATTTATAGTAAACGCCCACACAGGCGGCAATTATGCTGCAGTCAAAGAGGTGTCATTACTTCCTTGAGGTCATAGGCACAGAAGATGGGAAAGGTGGGCCATCGAAAATGATTAACAATCGTCAGACAGTCCTTCTTTAAACATTTACTTTACTTTGTTTACCTCTTTTCAAAACTACAAAAAATAGAGGCCCACCACGAAGTCTCGATATTTTCTCCAGGAAGCCACAAGGTCCTCTATGCTCTGTCTGTCCAGCCTTCCCTCGGGATTTGGTTCCCCACTGCTGTATATTACGTGTATAATTTATATGTAGCAAAACCGACCCTGTTCAGTGTATAGCTGCACTAGTTTAGATAGACACATACAGTTGTGTAATCACCACCATGATTAGTCCACGCAACAGTTCCACACTCCCAAATCTCCCATGCCTTTTGAAGGTCAACTCCTGCCCTGATCCTCAGCTAAACTTGGTCTCAACCAACAATCTGTTTCTCTATTCTTACAGCTTAGCCTTTTCCAGAAAGTCATATAAATGAAATTAGACTGTATATAACCTTTTGAATCTTTCATTAGCATAATGTATTTATGATTCATTCACATTTCTGGATGTATCAGAAACTTATTCCTTTCTAGTACTGAAGAGTATTTCATTTTACAGATATGCTACAGTTTGTTTATCCATTACCACCTGAAGGGCATCTGGGTTGTTGCCAGTTTTTGGCCACAACGTTTCATTCGTTTACTTGTGAATGACGTATAAAATCTACATGTATTCATATATAGGTTTTCTGTGTGAACTTACTTTTGGCCCATTTAAAAAACTGAGTTGTTTTCTTATATGAAAATTCTTCATATATTTTGGATACAAACCTTCTATCAGATATGTGATTTGAACATATTTTCTCCTAGCCTGTATCTTCTCTTAACAGTGTTTTTAGAAGAGAAGTTCTTTCTTTTGATGAAGTCTATCTTTTTTTTTTTCTTTTATGGATCATGCCGTTGGTATCATATCTGAGAAAATTTTTGTCTAACCTGAAAGGCTGCAAAGATCTTCTGCACATGCTTTTAAATTTTCTTCCATGAAAACTGGAAGTCAAAGCACTCTCTAAAGTTATTTTTAGGTTTTCAACTACAGTTTATTAGTGTTTCTCATAATCCCATGCATAGAGACCTATGCTGAGCTGTAGAAAATACTTAACAACTTTTACCTGACAATATGGAAGATGATGTCTAGAAGAATAGAGAGAAAAATTAGAAATTTATGTCAACAACAGAGATGGGGAAGGGTAGAACAGGTGATGTGCATACATAGGAGCTCTGTGCCCACAGAGCAGTCAGCAGTGACTTACAAGTCATCTCACTCATCCCAAAACACAGACTCTATGAAGGATCTTGGTAACAGATCCCTTGGACAAGCTCTTCCCAGAGGCCTGGAGTCCGTCTGGAAAATGCCACTTTGAAACTAGACATACGTTTTTTGGTCACTAAATTCTTCCTTAAAGTAGCTAAAAGTCAGTGAGCCTTTTGATGCACAGCTGACTGAGGCACTGCAGGAAGAATCTTGGCTCTAACAGGTATGTCTGAAGTGTAAGTTGGTGCCTGGTTTGGGTTCACGAATGGGCACCTATTCAACCCTGAGATGCCCAAGTGGCATGGCCCCTGAATAACTAGCCTTTCAGTATTGGTCGGGACCACCACAGCGGCACCAGAAAAGGAAGGTCCGATGGCTGGCTCTCCAAGATTACCTAAGAACTCAGGAGAGCCTTCTGTTCTCGCTGCTACTCTTGTGCCTGCTGAGAGCCAATGACTAAAGACATTCCTTCTCCAACAGAAAAGAGGAAGGCCTCCATTCCCCGGGTGCCCACAGCTGTCAGAAGCTCACTCTCACTATCTGTCCAACCTGAACAGGAAGAAACTGCCCATCTCCTCCCCTCTTCAGCAAGGATCCTTTCTCCCACAGCGCTTTATTCATCCCTGGAAGTCTGTTTCTTGATTTAAAAGCTCTCTTAAATGTAGAGGAGAAATAATCTAATTCTATCTGCAAACACTGAAATTTACTTTGTGATTAAGAATATCAAGAAGGCATCATTAGCCTTCCTTTATTGATGAGGAAACTGGAGTTATCATTTTAACTAATTTGAGGAATCTTGATTTTTCTCAGAGGATATAAAATGACTTGATCAAATGAGTACTGTTGCAAAATTACATACACTACAGAAATGTTAACCTTTTCTTCAAAGTCTCACAGAGACTCAAAGTTCCAAGAATAGATATAAAACCCGTTCAAATCAGAAACCTATAGCAATGTACCCTCTACCACATAAGACAGTATCTCCGAAAATTTATGAGCTGACTACATTTCAGGGCACTGAGGCTAAGTTAAGTAACCGGGCCACAGTTAAACAGCTGGTTTTAACAATCAGGATGCACCCCTGCATTCTCTAATGCTATGCTCTTTCCACTCTGCCACAGTGGACCTGGGTGGGCTTCCCTGTTGCTCAGTGGTAAAGAACCTGCCTGCCAATTCAGGAGATGCGGATTTGATCCCTGGTCGAGAAGATCCCCTGGAGAAGGAAACAGCAACCCACTCCAGTATTCTTGCCTGGGAAACCCCATGGACAGAGGAATCTGGCATGCTGCAGTCCATGGGATCACGAAGAGTTGGACACAACTTAGCAACTAAACAACAAGAATGGACCTACATGAGAAGAACTCGAGGTCAAACAGTGAGAATGAATGAATTAAATATCTACTCTCTTTCTGCTTTGCTTTGTTTGGATTTTTATAGGGAACTTTATTTTGGAGGAACAGTCCAGTTATAAATGACACAGGCTGACGTTTGCAGTCTTTTGTAATAGTGGGAAGCACAGATGGGAACTGATCCACTGTGGGAAACGAAAGAGGAAGGAATACCAGAAATGCAGAGGAGAGTCATGCAGATTACGAAAAGATGAGTACTGAGTACAATACAGCTCCCTGGACTGGATTCTGGATCAGGAGGAGGACACTAATATTACTATTTTTTCAATCTTCTGGCCACACTGTGTGGCATGTGGGATCTTAGTTCCCTGACCAGGGATGGATCTCACCTCCCTTGCATTGGCAGTGTGGAGTCTTAACCATTGGACCACCAGGGACGCCCCTAAAAGGACATTATGGGGCTTCCCTGATAGCTCAGTTGGTAAAGAATCCGCCTGCAATGCAGGAGACCCCGGTTTGATTCTTGGGTTGGGAAGATCCCCTGGAGAAGGGAAAGGCTACCCACTCCAGTATTCTGGCCTGGAGAATTCCGTGGATTATATGGCTTATGGGGTCGCAAAGAGTCGGACACGACTGAGCGACTTTTACTCACTAATAGTTAATAGAAATATTTTTAAAAGTTAGTTTAGTCAGAGGGGTTAATTCTAGAAAAAAGGGTCATAATGCTGGTGAGTCTGAACTGATGAAACTTGAGCTTTCAGATGTAAAGCAATAGACTTAAAAAATAAAGTAGGTGAATCTAAAGCTAGAAGAGGTAACATACTTTGCCCTGGCTTCCTCCCACTTTTGTTTTTTCTCATCAATAGCGTTCTTCATAACTTGGTACCATTTTCTGAAATCAAACCATGGTTTATCTGAAAGAAATGAAATCCATGATTACTAACCAAATATGTCACATTATTATAACACATGCTGCTCATTTGAGTCTTTATTCACTGATCTGACTAAACATTTATGTGCCAGCCCTTGGAGGGGCTGACTATCTCCACGCTCTAATATGACTTGTGAGCACTCTGCTGTCACCCCCTTCCATTCTGAACTCTCACCTGTACTGTGGCCCTGTATTACACCAAAACTACCTTAAAAAAAATTGGAATATAGTTGCTTTACACTGTGGGGTCAGTTTCTGCTGAACCAGCCACACATACACACGTGTTCCCCTCTTCTGGACTTTCTTCCAGTTAAAGCCACCACAGAGCACTGAGCAGGGCTCCCGCAGCTCTAAGCAGGTTCTCATTAGTGACCTATTCATACACAGTCGTGTAGATATGCAATCCCAATCTCCCAACTCACCCCATCCCCCTGCCTTTTCCCCTTTGGTAAGCAAACGTTTCTTCTCTACAGCTGTGTTTCTATTTCTGCTTTGCAAATAACATCTTTACTATTTTTCTAGATTACACATATTGAAACCATCTTTTTACATGTCTGTTTCTCTTATATTTGACTATTATCTCCTCAAGAATAGAAGATATATTAGATAATTACACATATAAACAGTCTGATACAAGGTACAATTTATATATTTCTCAGAGTTTCTTCTTCTAATTCACCTTTTACAATCACTTGATTGACTAAAAAAAAAAAAAGGTACCTTCTTTGTTCTTTTCATTATATTTCTCTGCAATATTAGACAAAGACCTGGAGATACAAATAAACAAATCAATTTATTTGGAAATCATTCATTTGAAGACAGTTAAATTTTGAATTCTTCTGAAAGAAAAGTATAGAACAGTACTTGAAACTGATGCCAACTTTTAATGCAGAAGCAAGTACTGAAATAGGGAAGAAGACACTGCCACTCTTTGTTGGCATTTTAAGATTCTTTCACTTTGCAGATGATCTTTGAAGATACATAGTGCCAGAAATCAAAAGGTACACAGATGAAGTGCTAAGTGACTGTTTAGAATTTGTGTATGATGCTTTAAAACTCAGGAGAATGAGACACATGTGTAGCTTCCTAAAAATGGAAGAAAACATGATCCAAACAACTTACTAAAGGAGAATGAAATCTCTAACAAATACCTGAGCCAAAACATTAGGTAAGGAGTAATTGCTGCTACTAGTCAGTGTTCTATAACAACTGAGAGTCTCTACTTTCTACTGAGATATAACATATGGAGTCCTTTACTCTGAATAATTAGTGGAAAATGATACAATTTTTTCCTCCTAAGGCTGACATACACTTACCATTCTAAATTGTCATCTAATAAAAAGAGCAGTTTCAATGCCACTACAATGACAGCTACAGCTTGCACATCATATTTAACAGTTTTTGCCTTTTTAGCTATAGGATCAAATCTTAGAAAATCCACTTCTCCTATTCCAGTTGCTTTTACCACTAGGCAGGTTAAATTATGCATTTCATCTGTTGAAGAATAAAACAGAAAAATGTGAAATTAAACTCTTTTGTTAATGAGACCATACTAATGTATATATCCATGAGATAAGCTTTATCTTAAAATATGATACTATGCCAGAACTCTGAGACATACCATTTTGTGTATAAATAAACCAAAAAATGAAATGTGTATAGAAAAACAAATGGTTGAATCCTGGCAAGGTCTATCTTCTCCAATTCTGACTTCCCAAAACGCCTGCTATCTATGGGACACATCTTGGCACTGAATACACAGGCACACATCCATCTTCTGTTGCTTCATCCATGCTCCTTGTCTATGTTTCTACGGCAATTTGCATTTACCTGAAACTAACTTTCCTGTAAGACCAAGGGCTTCTCTAAAAATATGCACTCGGGAAGCTAGGGAGCCTGGCTAGCACACTGGAAGGCCAGTGTGCATCTCACCCGCTGCACTGCTTTCCCAAAGAAATTATACGCTCAGCACAGACTCATCTATTATTCAAGGCTGAGTAACTTGGGACTTGGAGCCAGAACACCTACAGCCTATATATTTAGGCTTTCTAATCATGAGCTTTGTGACTCCAGACTAGAGCCACTCAACCTCAGTTTCTTCATTTGTAAAAGGCATTACGGTGAGGATAAACATTAAAAAGATAGGACAAGTGAATTATACTTTGAAAACACTGAATTACTAAGCGAATTTCTTTACTTACTAACTGAAGTACCTATATTTTGATTAAATTCAAGTAGAACAGTTGTTATTTACAAGAGCATAACAAGTTGTATTGCATTTCCTATATACTGTCAGTCATTATGTTCTATTGATTCTATTCTCTTAATGTAGTATACAATACTTTTGTAACAGTACAAATAATATTACACACAGTATATATATGTCTCTATATATAGTATTAAATACAGAATTTTATTACTATAAAAATGGTATTTCTTGAAAAATGTCTCCCCTATTTATTTAAAATTAATATCTTGAATTGCTTCTCTTATACTAAAAGTACACACTAATAAAAAGCAAATGGAAGAAATTATGAGGAAGGAAGCCAGGACAGGAGAGAAAAACTAAGATTCTGACCTGGAGTATTACGTGACCTGGAGTATTATATGACGCCTTGGCCATCAGCAGCCAGGCGTCATACGTTTCATCTGAGATGAGAACACCCACCCGTCCTCCCTTTCCACCTTCAACAGATGAGGTAATACAGATGAAGGCACTTTGGAAACTCTACAGGGTTCCCCACAAATTAAACAGACATGATTATGAAAGCTGCCAGGAATTCTCTCTGGCCGGCTCCTCAGTCCCAGAATGAGGGACAAAACTAAGAGATGTATTTGGAGTTCAGTCAGAGCCACCAAAGAAGCAGTGCTTACTCAGCAAGGGTGTGTGTGTGTGACATGCTTGCTGGAAGCTGCTTTCTGCCCAGTTCCAGAGACGACATTGTCATACATAAAGGCACTGAGGAGGGGCATTCGTTGCCCCAGCATGCTTAAAACCACTTTTAGCTTTCTGGGAACCCGAAAACCTCTCTTTGAAAAAGGGCCAAGTACACAGATCTCTTCTTTTTGATCAATAGCACAAGAGAACTGTAGAGTGCAAACTTTCAGCTTTGAAAATGGCAATATTCTAGAAGTCTTCTTATAATCTCATGGGTAGGAGCCCAATCAACGTCACATTTTAGAATGTAATTTTGAAGGGATCACCACATCTTAGTTTGTAGATCTATTTTGTTTACTGTTTCCTCCCAATAATACAAACTCAGTATAGGACATTTATAAGATACATAAAGTGGGAAGAAAGAAAAAATGCATTACTATAACTTAGAAATAGCACTTAAATATTTGGGTAAATTTATTTCCAATATTTTCATGAATATTTTAATTTTATATAGCTATGATTATATTATATATAATTTATAATTTGGCCTATTTCCTTTTCTATTATGACATAAACATTTCCCATACTTTTATATACTCTTCACAAACATGATTTTAAAAGATGCACACGGTTCCATTGAATATACAAAATATTTACTTAAACATTACCTTTCCATTGGACATTTATTTCTGATTTCTCAGTATTACAAATAAGGTCAATAACATTTGTGTATAGTTTTTTATCTATATTCCAAATTATTTCTATTGAACACTTTGTGGGAAGTAAAATTTCTCTATCCTGGCTCTTTTTAATATGGTCTCTAAAACAGCACTTTAAAACATCAGATGAGAGCAGTCTCTCTCTGTATATTATAGTGGCTTTAATTCTACTTGTTACTCTCAGGAAGAGTTAGGTGAGAAATACTATTAAGTTACACACACTGGTCAGAAAACACTGCCACCATCATTTCTGTCCAATAGCGACTATGTGAGCTAGACACTTGCCATAACCCAGCCCGAGCCAGTTATATTTTGGTAATTCCTTGCATTCTTTCCATATCTTAGAGTTCCCCATTATGAGCTTAGGATTTTGAAGTATATAACAGAACACAGGAACTGGCCATATTTTAAAAAAACCACTCCGAAAGTAAATCAAAAAACCAAAATCCAAAACAATAAACTGATATATGTAACATGCCAAAGTGCAGAAATCAGACTTCCCAAATTCTGGAATCTTAATCAAAGAGCCAGTGACTTCTGAAGTTACAGCAAGACACATACATTCCTTAGCTTAATAAATGATACATTTGAGAAGCTTATTTTTTCCTCTTTAAAAAATATTTTAGAAGACTTAATATTTACATTTGTGTATATATGTTACTCCAATTTATGTTTATTTTTATAGCTAAAATTATATTATACATGCAGTTTTGTATATTGTCTTTTTCATATAACATGTCTTTTCCTTTCCTATTAAAAATAAATTCAATCACATTTTTTTATATTGCATAAGCAATAATATAGTCACGCCATGTTTGTATTTTCTGTTAAGAATAGAAACCCTGCATTTCTCACATTTCTAGTTTAGCAAGAAATTCAGGAATAGATTCCATCGACGAATTCCGCTGGGGTGACCTGTGTCTTGGTGTATTGTGAACAAGGGCTAGTGAGGCTGCCTTTGCATCCTACCAGACCTTCATCTCCATTTGTCTCAGGGACTGGAAATAGAAATGTGTTACTAAACAATAAAAATATCACTGCAGATTAACTTCTGGGATTTTAAAAATTAGAATTCTTTATTTACTAATCACGCTTCATGCAAATGAAGGAGTGCTGCCCTTTTTCAGTGGAGGTGCCTAAGTAATTAATAATACATACTGAATCATGTGTTACTTGTATTCAGCAAAAACTTACTGTAAAAACCAAACATTATCTCAAGCTTATCCCTCTCACCCAAAATAGAGCTCATTACTTCTGAATAGTGTCCTTTTAACCATTTTAAATGGTCCAAAACATTTTAAGAAAGAATTTTGAAATTAAGCTTCATGTTACTATGGACCCTGTCAGGTGACTCTAATAGTCTCTGATTGAGAGGATTTGATACATTTTTCATAATAATTCAATAAGTCAAGGCTTATTCACCATATATACCTCACACTTACCAGGGAGATTGACCTCCATCAAGTATTTCATACACAAGATGTTTGGATGAAGATAGCAGTTTTCAGTTATGTCTGGAAAACGTGGCAAATCTAAAAATGTGGCAACTTCAATTATTTTTTTAAAGATAACTTCATAGTTAGGCCAAGACTGGAATGAAAGAGAGAGTCAAGGTAGTAATTTCTGCAACATAAATTATTTTAAAAACTACTTTCTGATTTTAAAAATAACATGTATTCACTGAATAAAACTTGGAGTATAGATTAAAAACATTAAGGAGAAACACCCATAAACCCCAAATATCCTCACTGAACTGTTTTAAACAGTAATAGTTATAAATTTAAAAGCCACTAAAATTCTATCTGGCTCAAACAATTCTTACTGGCCTTACCCATGATATAGTAAAACCATTACTTCTTGCCAATCATGGAAGAATCTGGGATAAAGCTGTAATCCTACTGGAATTACGATGTCGTCACAATCCCAGCAAAGCAGGACTTCCCTCTCGCCTTCCCTAACCAGCACCCTCTCGCCAACCTTCCAATTCACAGCTAACAGATTCAATTCAGTGTTACATAACATTCACACGCTTCTGTGTTGGAGATGACACCAGGGCTTAAGTCTTATAGTTAAAAACGTGCAATTCAGCTTTCTATTTTCTCATATGTTAGTCTATAAGAAAGAGTACCTTACAGAATTCAGGAAAATGTATGAGCCAATATTAATAAATTAATTCTGTTCATTTTACGAGCACCCTTGTAGCTAATTTGGTATGCTATTTATATTTTTGCAATTTCCAAACATTCTTCTCATTGATACTACATACAATTTTTCCTTATTTACTTATCCATTCACATAAAAATATTAAATTTAGAGTCTATTCTATGTAAGATACTTCAGGAAATATAAAGATGAATAAAGTGATCTCTTCAAGGAATATATACTCTAGAAAAGGAGGTCAGTGTTCAAAGATAACTATAGGATAAGATAGCTGTTGAGTGCTACAACCAACATTTTTTTTTTAAGATCTATGGGATTTCAGAAAAACTAACATTTCTGACATGTTGGACCTCGTTAAAATTAGGCCAGAATACAAACATTCTGGAAATCTGTTTGGCAATATTTATTAAAGTTGACTGGAAGTCAAGAGTGAGATTACTCTCAGGGTGCAGGTGATCACGACTGGAAGTGGGGATAGGATGGAGCTTCTGGGGTGCAGAGATGGTTGTTTTTTGATCTAGGGGGATGGTTCAGGTAATGAAAGTTCATCAGGTTGGGTACATTTGTGATATGTTCACTTTTCTGTATGTATGTCTCGCTTAAAAAAACATGCTAAGAGGGAAAGTTTAGTAAACTATTTTGTGTAACAATTACTTCATATAGCACCCTATAGGAGAAATCATCCAACCAGCAAATTCAGAGTTGGCAAGACCTTTAAAGGTATCTGGTCTAAATTTACAAAACCCCTAGCAGGTGTATGTCTAGCTCTTGTAAATCTCCAGTGATGGGAACTCAATACCTTTCCTGAAGGTAGTCTATTCAATTTTTAATGCATTTAATCATTACAAAGTTCTTCCTTATTCTAAGTGAAAATCTGTTTCCCAACAATTTATACCAATAATATTACTATGTCAAGTCTTGCCCATTTTCTAAATGTATGAAGGTGTTTGGGAACCAAGTGAAGGAACGAATACTTCTCTGTTCAATGTTACTTTGGCACATTCAGCTTACATGCAATTATAAAGCACAAGGGAATACTTTATAATGGTGCTGGCTCAGATGGTACAGTGTCTGCCTGCAATGCTGGAGACCCGGGTTCAACCCCTGGGTTGGGAAGATCCCTTGGAGAAGGAAATGGCAACCTGCTCCAGTACTCTCGCCTGGAAAATTCCATGGACAGAAATTCCATGGCGGGCCATAGTCCATGGGGTCGCAAAGAGTTGGACATGACTGAGTGACTTTACTTACTTACAGAAAACAAACTGCAAATTTCCAGAATTTATAACTATGTCCAATTTTACTTTGCCTGAGGTTACAACCTTCTTTGTATTGTATTTATTTTGATACCAGTATTTCAGTATCTAAACTTTTTTGAGTTTTATTAGGGAGAAAAGGCTTTTAGTTTATGCTATATTATTAACATATGATCAACCTGTAGCTGAAGAATACAAAGTAAATTTCTGTCTAACCAAATAGCAATGTGGCCTTTTAAGTCTGTTCTAAATGCTGAGGTACAGTAATTCTACTTGTATACGAAAATACTATTAACAACTGTATTTTAATCTGTAAATTTAAAAAGGAAAAAAATGACCCAGTCACTGAGCTGCTGCCAGGGACTCAGCGGCCTCCCCTCGCTTCCTGATGGAGGCTCTGTCCCCCCACCTGCTTTGTCCCGCCGCCACCTTCCGCAGGCCATTTCCACTGAGGAAAAGGAATCATATTGTATGTCCCCTATCCAGAACCTCCACTCTTCCGACCCTTTGCTGATGTAAGTGAGGGTGATGATCTGCTTCCTGCTGGCACTGAGGATTATATCCATACAAGAATTCAATAGAGAAACAGCAGGAAGACCCTTACTACCGTCTAAGAGATCGCTGATGATGATGATAAAAAGAAACTAGTGAAGGCATTTAAGAAGAAATTTGCCTGCAAAGGTACTGCAATTGAGCATCCAGAATATGGAGAAGGAATTCAGCTACAGGGTGACCAGCACAAGAACATATGCCAGTTCCTGGTGGAGACTGGACTGGCTAAGGACGACCAGCTGAAGGCTCACGGATTTTAAGTGCTTTTGGCTCACTGAAGCTTAAGTGAGGATTTCCCTGCAATGAGTAGAATTTCCCTTCTGTCCCTACTCACAAGTTTAAAAACCTCACAGCCTGTATAATGTAACCATAATTTTGGGTTTGCTTTTTAACTTGGACTAGTGTAACTCCTACATGCAATAAACTGAAAAGAGCCACACAAAAAAAGTTAAAAATGAAAACATACACTCTATCTAAGTGACCTTTGGGAAAAGCTGTCTTTTTATCTTTATAAAATCAACTCATTTAGACATCTGCATCAAGTTGCTCAGAATTTGAAGAATCTTCTCAAGTTAACAATTAATGTTACTGACAAGATTTATGGTAACCCTAATCCTGTTCCCCTCTGGTGCCTTAAACGGTAAAGACTCTGCTGTAATGCAGGAGATTGGGGTTTAATCCCTGGATCGGGAAGATCCCCTGGAGAAAGAAATGGCAACCCACTCCAGTATTCTTGCCTGGAGAATTCCACGGACACAGGAATTCTAGTCATGGAGCTGCAAAGAGTCGGACATGACTAAAGTGACTTAGCATACAATCCTTTTAAATAATGCAGGTAGGAGATGAAATTAAGTACTTTTATCTGCAAACAAACACTAGAGCAGTGAATGTTCCTCTTTGAAAAATAATCACCTCAGAAAATCAACTTAATGGATAATAACTTCTTGACAAGTAATAGTAAGATCATTAATGAAAAGGAATCTAGTAAGCAAAAAAGAATTAACACTTTCGAACTGTGGTG